>NW_006798464.1:762276-808284 GCF_000442215.2 Lipotes vexillifer | reverse complement strand
TAGGACTGCTGAACCATTTTACAGAATCTTAGCTGTTGTGAGTGTGTAAAGTTTGCAGTGGAGAACGCAGACTGCATCCAGGCTGAAAGAGCCAGCTAATGATGCAGCAGAAGGTATACTCTCTGGGCAGAGGTCCCATACGCCCCAGGTAGGGGTCTGTGGCAGTGTCTAGGAGGACAGGAGGCCTCGGGAGAGAAGGGATTTACCTGCCTGGAGTGTATTTTTACTTAAAAATTCACAAGAGTGGATCTTATTATGTTTTTACTTAAAACACATATAACATCACTGGAATGACACAAAAGATTAACCTGGTCCTTGTACAAGGATGACATGCAAATTTGTGAAGCATCTCATATTTTTTTAGCAGTCGATAACTGAAAAGTGAAATTGGAAAAGCAAGCCAATTTATAGCAAAACAACAAAAAAAACAGAAAATACTTAAGGATAAATTTAACAAAAATGCGCAAGACTTACATGCTGAAAACCACAGGTCACTGGGGCACCATCCTGCCCCCTGGCCTGCTGGCTTTGACTACCAGGTTGGGTGACTGCTCAGTTGATCTGACAGCAAGGGCACCAGCCTGTGTTGTTTTTGCCAGAACTGGCAGGGGTGGAGTGGGATATGGCTGGCTGGGAAGGGCCAGATAATCAAAAGGCTCTCAAAGACAAAGACAAAGATGACTTGACTCTTTCAGCTAAGGGACTGTGGCATCCTGCCCTGGTCACCCCATCCTGCCCCTCCCCACCCTGTGATTAGTGTGGTAACTGTGAGTGGTGAGGATGACAGTGAATACTGTGAGAGTCAGAGTTGATGAGTAGATGTGTAACATCCCTGCAGGTACCTACAAGGCTGGTGTTCTCTTGTCTAAGCATCTCTGACCTTAAAGGCATGGTCCTGGGTCAGCCTGGTTCTTGTTTGCTTACCTAGTATGGCTACTCTTTGAGTATCCTTGTGTGTTTATCCTGATTTCATTTCTTAAATATTATTTCTTATTAAAAAGTGATACTCAGGGACTTCCCTGGTGGCGCAGTGGTTAAGAATCTGCCTGCCAATGCAGGGGACGCGGGATCGAGCCCTGGTCTGGGAAGATCCCACGTGCCGTGGAGCAACTAAGCCCGTGCGCTACAACTACTGAGCCTCCGCTCTAGAGCCCATGAGCCACAACTACTGAGCCCGCGTGCCACAACTACTGAAGCCCGCTCACCAAGAGCCCATGCTCCGCAACAAGAGAAGCCACCACAATGAGAAGCCTGCGCACCACAACAAAGAGTAGCCCCTGCTCACCGCAACTAGAGAAAGCCTGCACGCAGCAACGAAGACCCAACATGGACAAAAATAAATAAATAAAATTAATTAATTAATTAATTTAAAAAAGAAAAGTGATGCTCGGGACTTCCCTGGTGAAACAGTGGTTAAGAATCTGCCTGCCAATGCAGAGCACATGGGTTCGAGCCCTGGTCAGGGAAGATCCCACATGCCTCAGAGCAACTAAGGCTGTGTGCTCTAGAGCCTGCAAGCCACAACTACTGAGCCAGCATGTCACAACTACGGAAGTGCGTGCGCCTAGAGCCTGTGCTCTGCAACAAGAGAAGCTACCTCAATGAGAAGTCTGAGCACCACAACGAAGAGTAGCCCCCGCTCGCTGCAACTAGAGAAAGCCCACACGCAGCAACGAAGACCCAATGTAGCCCTAAATAAATAAATTAATTAATTAACAAATTAAAAAAATTAAACTTAAAAAAAAAGTGATACTCACTTATCATAGAAAATTTAGATAAACAAATTGAATAAACTGAAATAATCACCAGAGATAACCTCTTGGAAGCCTGTGATGTGGTTCTTGACAATGCCTTCCGGTAGGAACCAATAGTTCCCATTTCAGGATAAGCGAATAGTCCCAGCTGACTACAAAAGTTTTTATTTACAGAAGAATGCTAGCTAATAAATGTCAAAGAAATTATAGCATCAGAAAAACACTCTTTTGCAATCCCTAATGAAACAATCGATTCAGGCAAGGAACGTCAATGGATGCTAAAATCATTAGGTAAACGCTTTCTTGGGGGAAATGATCAGTCTAAAGAAGAAAATATAAAGTTACAATGGGAGGGATCATCTTAACTTAGTTCTTCATCTAGCATCACCACTAGTAGGACATCATCCCATGCTTTCTGGGGTGATGAATTAGGCAGAGTCAGCAACACTTGGATATATTCTTGCCAAATTTAATCAAGCCTTTAACTTCCAGTTTTCAGAAAATGCAGGGAATAAAGGAACAATTGAAGTGACATCACAAGGAAACAACACATATCTAGACAGGACGGTCAACAAGACACTGGTGTGGCTTCTTCAAATCACTGTCAGTAGAAACACACAAAAATAACAGAACAGACCAGTGTTTCTTCTAGATTAAAGATACTTAAGACATGTAACAACCAAATCCAATTATTGGTCCTCTATTGGATTCTGGTTTGAACAACCCATCTAAAGAAGTCATTTTGGGGGAGTAAAAGAAATTTGAGTAAAGACAAGGTATTTGTTCATTTTCTTAAGTATTATTGCAGCTATTCAGGAAAATATGTTTTAAAGAGAAACCTATTGAAGTATTTAAGGATGAAAATATTTTATTAGCTTTTTTGATTTTGTTACTTTAAAATGCTTAAGCAGAAAAAAAATAGATGAAACAAATATGACAAAATATCAAAAGCATTAAATCTGAGCGATGAGTGAATTTGGATGTGGATGATTATTATACCATCACTCTTTTTCTGTATATTTGAAGTTCTTCACAATAAAAAAATTTTAATAGTCAAGAGTATTTAATCAAACATTGAAAAAATCTGGAGATTTCATGTAAAGAAATCCAAATTTCTGGCTTCTCTGGAAACTTCACAGTATCTGGGCCACAGGGTCCATATTTCCAGATGGAAACATCTGGCCCTGAGCAGTGGCCGTTGTTTAGGTTCCTCTCCTGTCCCAAGTATGCCCTCTCCTCTGCTCACTTCACCCACTTATTTACCTGCCTGGCACTTGAAGTCATTTGAGTTTGCCTAAAAAGGCCCAAACAAAAGCAACAATTAAACCAATGCTTCTGGGATACATAGGGAATGAAGGCCCCTGATGAAGAGGAGGGTCCACCCTTATACTGTAGACTCCCCGGGGCAGAGTAAGAACTTGAGGGCGTGTAGGGTGGGTTTACACCCACGTAGCAGGTCACGGCCCAAAGGTCTCTGTCAAGGTAGTATGGTTGGTTCTGAGGGGGTCTTAGTCATGTGATTTTTAAGTTGTTGATTATATGTTAACATCGGTCATTCCTCTTGGCGCCCCCAACCAATCTTCTTTAGGATGTCCTCAACCTTTTTACTCTGCGCCTCTGGTAAAGCAGAAACCCGAAATGCACTTTCCCAGCTTCCTTTGCAGTTAGGGCCCAGACATGTGACCTGATGTCCACCAATCAGATGCAATCTCAGAGCCTGGATTTGGGAATTGAGCCCCACCCAGTTTGGCGAGTGTGGAGGCAGGCGGAAGTGCCCAGCTTCCAGAGGTAGCAGTAGTGGAGTGTGAGCCCGGCATCGGTCTTGCCAGGGGTCGCACCTGGTCCACACTCAGGGCAGCAGTGGTGTCTCTTTACAGCAGCTCTGCCTTGTCACAGCTGCCAAGCCTGGCTTCATGCCCTCATAGAGACTCTTAGAACTACCTTAAGCCTTTTCTGCTTAAGCTCGCCAGAGTGGATTCTATCGTTTGCAACCAAGAATCCACAGTGATTTGCCACTTTATCTCTTTTAGGCCTGTGACTGAAGACGGAAGGAGATAACGTTGCCTGGGATGAAGTCAGAGCCCTTTTCACCCAAGCCCTCCACTTCCCCAAACCCTGGGTCATTTTGGGAGTCATCCCCCCAATGAGATGTGAAGCCCCAGGGTGCTGGGGAGGCATCAGCATGAGAGGTGCTGAGTGAGGGAGTCACTATGTGTTGTTGAAGTCTCCAAAAACAGCATTGTCCCGTCTACCTTAGCAATTAACTTCATGTTTCTTGCCTTGAAAGAGTTAGTCTCACTAATCAGATCAGAGAAATGAAAGCTAAACTTGTCAAGCCAGCCTAGCAGATTTTCCCTTGGGCCAGTTTGACATTTAAGGATCTCCTATGATGAATACTTCTTTCGGATGATCCCAGAGCTCAATGGATAGTATCACCTTGATCCCTTGATCACACTATGATCCTGTGATCCCCATAATCCCCAGAGGCCAAGTTCAGTGGATATGGGGGAAAAGAGAGAGAGAAGAAAAAGAAAACCACAGCCATAAATTCAGAATATTGAGAAAGAGTATGTAGAATTATCCAGATCAATTAGTCAAATCATTTATAGCAGCCATATTTTAAAAATGCTCTCTAACTCAACTCTCCCAAAACCACTGTGGGAATGAAACCCACACACATCCTGGGCCCCAGCCATCCACCCACGCGTGCCCTCATAGTACCCAATGAGTGAAAGGGGGAGATTTTCACCACCTGTGACGTCACTGCATTTTCAGCTCACCCAGACCAACCTCTTCGGTAACCACCTGGGTCTGCCCACCTTTCTGCCTTACTCTGGGACTGGAAGCGGGAACTTAACTCCAAGACACACGTGGAGACAATCTACCACCCAGCCATACCGAAACTCAGGAGGAGTCACTGGATGACTTGGGCTGCAGATAATAATAATGTAATAATAGCCAACAGTTAGTGCTTACTCTGTGCCAAGCACTGTCCTAAGAACCACATATATATTAACATTTCATTTTCATAGCTCTGTGAGGTAAGCACCATTATAATCTCCATTTAAATGAGGCACAGGGACTTCCCTGGTGGTCCAGTGTATAAGACTCTGCGCTCCCAATGCAGGCGACCTGGGTTCGCCACATTGTGTCTGCATGCCACAACTAAAAGATCCCGCATGCCACAACGAAGATCCTGCGTGCCGCAACTAAGACCTAGCACGGTCTAAATAAATAAATAAATATTAAAAGAAATAAATAGGGGCTTCCCTGGTGGTGCAGTGGTTAAGAATCCGCCTGCCAATGCAGGGGACATGGGTTCAAGTGCTGGTCTGGGAAGATCCCACATGCCGCAGAGCAACTAAGCCCATGTGCCACAACTACTGAGCCTGTGCTCTAGAGCCCGCAAGCCACAACTACTGAGCACGTGTGCCACAACGACTGGAGCCCGCATGCCTAGAGCCCGTGCTCCGCAACAAGAGAAGCCACTGCAATGAGGAGCCTGCGCACCACAATGAAGAGTAGCCCCTGCTCGCCTCAACTAGAGAAAGCCCACACGCAGCAACGAAGACCCAACACAGCCAAAAATAATAATAAATAAAAATGAATAATTTTTAAAAATATTAAAATAAATAAATAAATGAGGCACAGAGAGGTTAAGTGACTTGCCCAAAGTCATATCATCTCCTTCACATACTCTCTACTATTTACTCATAAGGGTAAGAAGCAGAGTGGGAATTGCGTTTGTAGAATTATACCCTAATTTCTGGGAGGGCTTTTTACTCTGAGAATGTCTGGAGGATGAGGCCGTTTCTCTAGGCTTTCTGTGAACATGAGGGGTCTCTTCTTATGATCCTCAAGGGTTTTCAGTGGCTCTCTGTGTGTTCAGTTACCTGGACAAGCACACATGAGGAGCCAGAGGAGCCTGACATATTGGTAAGACTGCTTAGCTCTCCTCTGATCACATGTGCAGCCTCTCTTAACCTCTTTGAGTCTTAGTGTCCTTATCTGTAAATTAGGAATACTACTACTACTCAGCTCATGGAGTTGCTATGAGGGTTAAATGAGATAATGCATGCAGAGTGCTTATACAGATTAAATGAATGTTCATTGTAATTATTAGATATATTTTCTTCCCTATTGTCCATATCCACACACCAGAGTTACACTGCACGCAATGAATACAGGACAGATGGAGAGCGTCTGTGCTGCCTAACTCTTTCCTAATCCCACAAGAGACTGGGAAACCACTAAAGACCAAGGGAAGGCAGAGGTCACCAGACAGACTGACCTTGAACAAACACTTGCAGGATGTTGGCCTGCTGTTGGGAATCATAAAAGACAAATGAAAAATGGGAGCGGGAGACAAAACAAACTAGTGAGGGAGATGTGCAATGGCCCCACCTAAACTACAGGTAAGGAACTGTAGGGTCAGAGAGTAGAGAAGACATTGTCCCCATCTATGGAGAACCAAAGGGGACAGGACAGCAAACTAGGCTGCATTTAAATTGTTCTCCAGTTGCAGAACTTGATGCTGAAGCAGGGCGCCCAGCATGGCTCACCACCAGTCCTTTGCAGAGTCCAATTTTTAATCTGCCTTTACAACTACCTTTTCCTTCTTTCTTGAAAAAAGTTATGATTGTAATTATAATGATAAAATATTTTATACATACAAAGTATTATTAAAATTGAACTATTTTAAAGAAAAATAATAGAATGAATATCTATATACTCATCACCCAGCTAAAAAATAACATGACCAATGCCTTAGAAGCCACTGTGTGTCCCGCCTTGATTCCACACCTCCTCCTCCTCATTATCCTGATTCTGGTTTATCCATTCCCCTGATGTTCTGTATATTTGAACCACTTATACATGTTTCCTAAACAATACAGTATTTAGTTGTGCCTGCCTCTGAACTTTACCTCCTTTCTTTGTTTTCTTTTGATTTTTAAAGATTTTTTCATTCCATTGTTCCCACCCTCCTACTTGTTTGCAACTTACATGCTTTATGTCTGTTCTTTTGGTGATTACCCTAGCTTCTTCTTTCTTCTTTTCACTGTGGTGAATTATACATAACATTAAATTTACATTTAACATTTTAACCATTTTTAAGTGTACAATTCAGTGGTGTTAAGTGCATTCAAGCTGCTGTGCAACCATTACCACCATCTATCTTCAGAACTTCATTTTGCCAAAGTGAAACTCTGTACCCATTAAATAATAATGGATACATTATTATCTCCATTTTCCTCTCTCCCAGCCCCTGGAAACCACTATTCTATTTTCTGTTTGTAGCATTTTCTTTTCTTTTTTTAATATTTATTTATTTTGTTGCACCATGTCTTAGTTGCAGCAGGTAGTCTCCTTTGTTGTGGCTCCAGGACTCCTTAGTTGCGGCTTGCTGGCTACTTAGTTGCAGCACATGGGCTCCTTAGTTGCAGCACACGGCCTCCTTAGTTGTGGCATGCAAACTCTTAGTTGCGGCATGCATGTGGGTTGTAGTTCCCTGACCAGGGATCGCATCCAGGCCCTCCGCATTGGGAGCACAGAGTCTTATCCACCGCCCCACCAGGGAAGTCCCTGTAGCGTTTTCTTTAACATGCATACCTAACATAGTGAAGTCTAAAGTTCAACCAGTATCTGTGCATTCTTTCCAAATACATAAGGATCTTAGAATTCTTTCATTCCAATCACACTCTCTTAATTTATTTGGTATTCTCATCCAGCACTGTAGCCTGTTTCCCTTGTCACACACACACAAATCTCACAGTAGTTAATATTTTTTTTTTTTTTTCCTGCGGTACGCGGGCCTCTCACTGTCGTGGCCGCTCCGGACGCGCAGGCTCAGCGGCCACGGCTCACGGGCCTAGTTGCTCCGCGTAATGTGGGATCTTCCTGGACCGGGGCACAAACCCATGTCCCCTGCATCGGCAGGTGGACTCTCAACCACTGCGCCACCAGGGAAGCCCAGTAGTTAATATTTTTATACACATATTTGTTAACATCTTTGCTCACCATTCCTTTTTTAAATTTTATTTCAGTTCTTCTATCCAGGATATCTGAAGTACATTCTTTAAGTTTTCTTTAGTGAATTTTTTTTTGTCAGCACACTCTGTTTTTATTTGGTTGAAATGGTTTTATTTCACCTTTCTTCTTTATTTTTTTTTTAAATTTTTTTCCTCTTCGGCCATTTATTTATTTATTTTTAAAACAAGCTTTAAAAATTTATTTATTTATTTATTTTTGGCTGCGTTGGGTCTTCGTTTCTGTGCGAGGGCTTTCTCTAGTTGTGGCGAGCAGGGGCCACTCTTCATTGCGGTGCGTGGGCCTCTTACTGTCGCGGCCTCTCTTGTTGCAGAGCACAAGCTCCAGACACGCAGGCTCAGTAGTTGTGGCTCGTGGGCCTAGTTGCTCCGCGGCATGTGGGATCTTCCCAGACCAGGGCTCGAACCCGTGTCCCCTGCATTGGCAGGCAGATTCTCAACCACTGCGCCACCAGGGAAGCCCTCACCTTTCTTCTTGAAAGAGAGTTTTACTAGGTATAGAATTATTGTAGGTCAACAGTTATTTTCTGTTAGCAAATTAAAGCTATTATTCCACCTGCTTTTGGTTCCCTTTGTTGCCATCGAGAAATTGGCCATAGTCTAATTGCTATTTCTTTGTGGGTGATCTGTGCTTTCTCTCCAGCTGCTTTTTAGACTCTCTTGCTCTCACTTTCACTCTGTGTGTGTGTGTGTGTGCGTGTACACTGAATTATGACACTGCATTCCCAGTATGCCTCATGGCCATGCTGGGCCAAGTCATACCATTTACTTCGGTACTTCTCAAACTTCAATGTGCATTCATATCACTGGGGATGGTGTTAAGGTGCAGACCCTGATCTGGCAGGTCTGGGATGGGGCCTGACATTCTGCATGTCTGTCATGATCTCAGGTGCTGCTGGTCCAAGGACCACACTTTGAGTGGCATCATCTAGGAAACTTCACATTGAGCCCCATGTCAGGCACCACTGTGCTAGCTACTTTCTATACATTTTCTAATGTAATAATTACAACATTGGAATTGGAACTTACTCCTCTGAAATGGAACTTACTATTTTTACTTTCCAGAATAGTGAACTGAGGGTCAGAAAATGATTTTTTTTTTTTTGGCCCCACCACCCCGCTTGCAGGATCTTTAATTTCCTGACCAGGGACTGAACCCAGGCCACAGCAGTGAGAGTGCTGAGTCCTAACCACTGGACCACCAGTGAATTCCCAGAAAGATGAAATATTTTACAAAGTTAGTAAGTAGCAGAACTGGGCTTTGAACTTGAGTCTGTCTGACTTTATAGCTCATACTGGGCCTCCTGGTCAGCAAGACTGCTATGGACTGAACTGTGTACCCCCTCCAAATTCATATGTTGAAGCCCTAACTCCCAGGTGGCTATATTTAGAGTAAGGAAGTAATTAAGGTTAAATGAGGCCATAAGGGTGGCACCCTGATCCAATAGGATTAGTGTCCTCATAAGAGGAAACATCAGAGAGCTTGTTCTCTTTCTCTGCCATGTGAGGGCACAGTGAGAAGGTGGCCATCTGCAAATCAGGAAAAGAGCCTGCACCAGGAACTGAATTGGCTGGCACCTTGATCTTGGTCTTTCCAGGCTCCAGAACTGTGAGAAATAAATTTCTGTTGTTTAAGCCACCCAGTCTGTGGTGTTTTGTTAATGGCCCAAGCAGACTAAGACAGGGGCCCAGCTGCTGCAGATCAGCCAAGGATGCCAATTAAAATGAACAGCTCCCCTTCTATGGAATGTTGCTCTGCCCAAAAGGAGCAGGACTAGGGTAGAACCAAAATGATGATGATAATGATGATGATGATGACGATGATGATAATTCACACCCAAGCCAAAGCCACCTGTAACATTCACAAAAGAAAACACATAAAAACAAGCTCAGAACAATAGAACCACCCCAAACATTACAACCTAAATCCAAACATTTTCCTTGAGAAGACAGGAAATGGCACAGCAATCAGGTATTACCCACTAATTTGCTGCACATACTGAGATGGCTGAGTCTGCAGCCTTGTGGAGTGGACAGGTGAAATGAATAAACAAAGCCCTGGCTCTTACAGTTTAGCCAAGCCCCCTGCGCCTGCAAGTCATTGGAAACTATGAGTGTGGTAGGTTAGATACCTGAATGATTCTCCCAATGAGAAAATGAAAAAACTGAATACTGAATAAAATATTAAACAAAATATCTTTTATTTATTATTTTTTAAGTTTTTGGCTGTGCCATGCAGCATGCAGGATCTTAGTTCCCCAACCAGGGATCAAACCCATGCCCCCTGCAGTGGAAGTGTGGAATCTTAACCACTGGACCGCCAAGGAAGTCCCCAAAATATCTTTTAAAATATATCACTGAACTGATACAAAAATGAGTAATGCACAGATCTCAAAACTGGGGGTAAAGGCCAGCTGATACTCTGAGTTTTTCTGCTGGACACTGGATCTGTGAGCTTGTACTTTGATGGCTGCCCCAGGTGAGAGATCAAAGACAAATCTCAGGTTCCATCCAGTGATATGGGAAAAATGCATGCAGATATATGTACATAAATTTTACTGACATAAAGGATGTATGGCACCAATTTACAAATAATAAAATATACAATACTCCTTATTGTAAATTCTATATAGAAAACTGATTCACACAAAACACTTGATTTTTGCCAAGCTCTTGTATCCATAGCCAACCTACAGCTGCAATTCACTGCAGTTCTAACGTGAATGTTGGCTAACACTTTTATTTATGTTAAGGGGGAAGATAAAATGAAACAACAAAGACATACATTTGCACTTCCTTTGTTAGTCAGTAATGTCAGTTACTTCTTTGCTAAATCAGATAATAATTTTGAATAGTGGAAGAATATTTCCTCAGTTTTTCTGTGCTATTCTCAATGTAATGGCTACAGACACAACACACTTTTAAGTTTAAATTATTTACATTTTCCATCAGTTTCTTAAGGCTAGACAATAAAACATTAAACCAAGCCTTCATTTGTAGCATTTGCTTATTTTCAGGTGTAAATACTCCCACCATGGCTGATTTCAAGCTACCAGTGTGACATCACTGAACATCACAATACTATTATATAGGATTTCCACCACCGTAGAGACCACTATAAAGACTGATGAAGCAGATTTGAAAAAGAACCAAATCAATGTATAATAATTGAAATAAAATATTCAGTGGATGACCATGAAGAAATAGACAAATCCAGAATGTGGAACATACTACAAGATCATTCTTTGGTTTCATCAAAATCAATGTAAAAAAAAAAAAGTGAGGTGAGGGCGGGGAGGAACAATCCTAGATTAAAGATAAGAGATACAATAACCAAATGTATTGGGTGTCCTTGACTGGAACCTGGTTTGAAAATGTAGCTATAAAAAGTATTTTAGAGTCAGTTGGAGAAATTTTAATGCACTGGGTATTAGCCAGGATTAAGGGATTATTGTTATTTTTCGTGGGTGTGATAATGATATTGAGTTATTTAGGAGAATGCTTTTTTAAAAAAGAGATACATGCTGAAGTATTTAATATTGAAGTATCATGATGTCTGTTATTTATTTTAAGATAGTTCAACAAACACATATAAATGAAACAAGTATGACAAGATGTTAAAACGATTGAATTTAGGTCACAAGAATATAGGTGGTTATTATACAATTCTTTCCTTTATATTTAATGTTTGAAATTTTCCATAATTCAAAACAAATTTTTTCAACAGTAAATGGTTTAAATCAGGGGTTAGCAAACTTTTTCGTTTCAGGAGAGAGCCAGGGCCAGGCAGCCCTGAGAATTGAAGGGAAGGGAGGGGAACCTGAAGAATTGGGACTGCTGAGAGCTGACACCAGGCCAAGCTCCCGCCATCCACTTGCACTGCCTAGAGGGGCAACGCCGGGCAAGGTCCCCACTGTGCTGCTGCTCTCCAAGGGGTCTTTTTTTTTGGCCTCGCCATGCAGCATGCAGGATCTTGCTGCCCAGGGATCGAACCCATGCCCCCAGCATTGGGAGCATGGAGTCTTAACCACTAGACCACCAGGGAAGTCCCTCCAAGGGGTCTTACTGGTCGGTTGTGTCAGTGGTTACTGGTGACTATAAAAGGCTCATCCTCAGTCAGTTCTTCTCTTATCCGAACTCTTAGCTGTTGACAGAATCTGCCGTTTTACTCTCATCTCTGGGACTTTGTACCTTTCTTCCCCATCATTTTTCCCTGACTCATTTCTGCTCCTTCCTGAAAACTCAGCTTGAAGGCCACCTTTTCCAGGAAGCTGTCTCTGCCCCTCCTTAACTAACTGCTCCTTTCCCAGCCTGTCTTCCCCACACTCATGTCTCACATGCTTTAGGGATGCTGTGCACCTGCCTGCCTTTCCCTCTAGTTCCTTGGAAAAGTCTAGAGAGTTGTGAGGTTAGGAGGACATGCTCAGGATTGAAGGCTGGCTGTGCCACTTCCCAGCTCTGTGAATTTGAACAAGTCTCTGAATTTCTAGGAGCTTCACTTTCCTCATTGGTAAAATGGAGGCACAGATCTTTTGAGAATTAAATAAGGTAAGAGGTGAATGGCATGTGAGACTTTGAGCTACAACACAGGTGTGCAAGAAACACCACACTTCCTTATTTTCTTTAAATCAGCTTAAGTCTGACCCCAATAGGCTGGAGGGGAATTCAATTTCAGTTCTTACTGGGGCTTTCCTCCTGTCTCTCTTTCTCTCTGTTCACACATGAAAACTTTCATGATGTATGGAGAATGGGAGAAGGGCGCTAGATCTTGAGTCCCACCCTGGACGTCAGAGATTTGCACACTTGAGTATGTAGGATAGTGGTCGTGGTTAAGGGAGAGTTCAAGAGTCGGTCCAGCCTCCACCCCACAACAGCTGTGTTGCTATGATAAATTCACTTGACCTCTCTGACCCTCAGTTTCTTCATTCTTAAAGTGAGGGTTGTTCTAAGGACTCAAGCCAGTCCATAGAAAGCACTTAGCGCAGAGTAAATATAAAGCATGTGGCACCCAGAAATAGTTAATTCAACAAAAGTTAGCCATTATTATTATAATGTACAATGTATTTATTATTGATCTTGTAGTCAGCCATCTTGCTAAATTCTCTTATTATTTCTAACAACTTGTTTGTAGATTCATCTTTTGGCTTTCCATGCAGACAATTGCATAATTTGCAAGGATAGTTTTATTTCCTCCTCTCCAATCCTTATCCTTCCATTCGTTTTATGACCTGACTGTGACCTCTGGAATAATGCTAAATAGAAAGGATGATAGAGGGCCTTGTCCTCATCTGGATTTTAAAAAGGATGCTTCCTATTTTCCCCACTAAGAATGATGTTTCCTATAGCTTTTCAGTAAATTAAGGCAATCAGTGTATTTACATTCTTGGTTGTCTATTTGCTGACCTTCTCTCTCCAGTGGCCTATAGACCCTTGACGACAGGGACTGTATGTGCCATGAATCAAGACAATTCCCACAGGGTTTAATTTACTGGTGGCCTGTCATTAGCCAAGGCTCTGGGCTTCCTGCCCCATCTGAGGCTGCACCAGAGTCCAGCCCTCAGCCTGCACCAGAGTCCAGCCTTGACCCTGCACCACTAGCCCTCTTTCCCACTTCTGGTTGATTACAAGAGTTTCATGGGAAACCTTTTAAATAGAGAAAACCTCAGTCCACCTCCTGTGTTTCTCCTTTCCTCTCACACCACTACCACACTCAGAATACTTCTGACACCGGTTGTGTGGGTTTTTTCCCCCAACAAGCAATTCTCTGTGACACCAGCTGGGTGTCCTACAATTTAACTCAATTCTGACACTATCTACCTGGAGAGAGTGTCATATCCCATAGGTTAAGGGCTCAGTCCCATGAGACTGGCCCCCCACTTCAGTTGCCAATGGCACATAGTAGGTCCCCAAGTTATGCACAACTTCTGTCCAACTTGGCTACAAATCAAAACTTCCCACAACCTCCTCCCCCTTGGATCTGATTACTTGCTAGAGCAGCTCACAGAACTCAGGGAAACACTCACGTTTCCCAGTTTATTAAAGGCTATGATAAAGGATGCAGATAAACAGCCAGATGAAGAGATACACAGGGCGAGGCCTGGAAGGGTCCTTAGCACAGGATTTTCTTTGGGTTTTTTGTGTTGTTGTTGTTGTTTTAATTTTTATTGGAGTACAGTTGCTTTACAATGTTGTGTTAATTTCTGCTGTATAGCAAAGTGAATCAGCTATATGTATACATGTATCCACTCTTTCTTGGATTTCCTTCCCATTTATGTCACTACAGAGTATTAAGTAGAGTTCCCTGGAGCACAGGATTTTCCCTCCCTGTAGAGCTGGAGCATGTCAGCCTCCCAGTACATGGATGTGTTTACCAACCTGCAAGCTCCCTAAACCCCACACTACTGGGGTTCTATGGAGGCTTCCTCACATGGGCATGATCAATTACTGACTCCCTTTCCAGCCCCTTTCCCCTCTCTAGAGAATGGGGAGCATGGCTGAAAATTCCAAGCTTCTAATCATGGCTTGATCTCTCTGGTTACCAGCCCCCATCAAGAGCCCACCCAGAGTCACCTCACTAGAACAAAAGACACTCCTATCACCTAGAAAATTCCAGGAGCCCTGTGTCAGGGACCAGGTCAAAGACCAAATATTAGAACAAAAGATGCTCCTAATGCTCTTATCACTTTTTTACAAGGGTGTTTTTTGTTTGTTTGTTTGTTTTACACTCAGGTTGCCCTGTGTGAGGAGCTGGAACAGAGACCAATGTACCTTGCTTTTTCACATCCAGGATAACCAAAGGGGATCAGGTGCTGGCTAACCTCTTCCTTGGACCCTGGCTCCTAATCTCAAGGCAAACAAGGCCCCAAATCAAATCCATCCCAGAGGAATGACCCAGAGGACAGTTGGCATCTTTCCCAGATTCTTATTTAAGATCTTTTCCTTTTCCTGGGAGCTCCAACAAGCGGGGCTCCGGGTGGGGCCTGGTGACCCTCTGTGGAGTCCAGCTTACACTGCAGATAATAAACAACCCCCTTCTCTCCCTCTTTCAACACTGAGTCCCTTCCCCACTCTGCATTCCTCCCCTCTCTGACTCCCTGTCCATCAAGGCCTGGCCTTGAAGTCTCACAGTTTGCCCTTTACCCTGCATGCCTATCAGCATCTCTCTATAATTGTCAGGGGTCAGGCAGATGCTTCCTCTCCCTAGAAGTGAAGGAGGCTGTCCTCTCAGGCCATTTGGCTGAGCCAGCACCTTGCCACCACAGATGGATCCACTTTAGACCTGCTTGTAGGGGGGACCACCAGGCCTGCTCAGACCTCTAGTCCTACATGTGATTCCTACTTTTCTGCAACTCTCTGGCTTTCTCACAACTCCATGTATCTGACCTCCCTAATTAGTACATAGGGAGAAATATACTTATCTGTACTTCATAGACAGATATATGCTTAATAAAGAAACTGAACCCCTGCTGGGTTCTGCAGGGTCCACAGTGAGCACATGATCCCCAGGTAAGAGGTCTGGGGCCTGGAGGACCATTAGTAAAGGCAGGGCCTTGGGGACTTGCACTTTTGCTAGCCCTGCCTTACATTATGTAGAGCATATTAAAATGCCTCCACATTTCACATTAAATATAAATTTGCCCTAAAATCATTTGAAATGATGTGGGGACATTTCTTTCTCTTTTCTGCTACAAAAATATATTGTAAAATTTTATTACATTTTTCATAAATAAAATAAAGAATAATATAATAAAAACCTGCGGTACTTACCAACAGCTTAAGCAATAAAATGTTCCCAGGATAGTTGAAATATCCTGTGTACCTCTCTCTGCTACCCTCCCCTCCCTACAGAGGAAACTACCATCCTGAATTTTGAGTGTATTGTTCCTACTGATTTAAACTTTATATATATTTCTGAAACAGATTGAAAATGTTTGCATTTTCAGCTCTATCACAGTGATTTATGAAAATAATTTTTACAATTTTGCATTTGAAGTTATCAGGTTACAAGTTACTTACATTCCGATTGGTTCTGATTCTTAGTCGTCATCACTTAGATTCTTGTAGAATGAAAACATCTAACATATAAATGGATTTCAAATGCTGTTAAATGTTTGCGAAGACAGTTAAGGAAGTTAAAATAATAGTGTTTTGTAGACACTTCACAAGGTATTCACTAGTTTTGGTTTTGCACTTTTCCTTTCATATTTTGAGGCCAAACACCTTTTTCCCAGGTGATATAAATGTTTCTATTGATAGGAAAACCTCCTAGGCCTAGCACTTGTCCAGAGTCTCTGAGGGGTACAACAGGCTGGCTGTGCCCACCACAGAGCAACAGCAGTGGCAAAATTAAGCTGACACTTTGGAGCACCCACTGAGCCAGGCCCCCCTGTCCTAAGCCTTTCACATCTGCCTATGAATTCACTTACTCCTATCAGGTAGATGCTACAGCCACCCCACTTTCTATTGGAGGAAATAGGCACCAGGCAGTCCTGTGCCAGGTGGAAAGGGGTGGAGCTGGGATTTGAACCCAGGCAGCTGCCAACCTTCCTCCTACTGCCTTCCATTTTCTGAGCCCCACCTGTACTGTACATGAATGTGTATTTTCTCAGAATCCTCTCAAGGACCAGGCATTGTTATCCCCATTTTATGAGGGAACCTGGCTCAGAGACTTGCTCCGGGTCACGCGGTTGAAAGAGGTGACAGATTTGGGATTTGAATCTGCGCCTGCGTGATTCCAAATGCTGTGTGTGATTTTCGGGACACCGCACTGCTGCCCTCTCCCAACCTTGCCGCTTGGCAGCCAGGCCGAGTTCCCTCCTGCCCACATCTCCTCCCTCAACTCACCCCTTTAGGGGAGGGAAGGATCTGCAGGTGTTAGGGGTGGGTGAAGAGGGGCACCGACCTAGCTTACCCTCACGCAGATTCCAGGCCTCTGTCAGCCCAGGGCCTCTGCAGTAGGGAGGGGGCTCTTTATCTGCAAGTCCTGGCACCGTGCCTCTTCCTCCCCTCCCCACCCCCCCTTCTCTCCCCACCCGCCTCCTACCCAGGGTGGTGAGTAGGTGGTTAGAAGCAGGCCTCACTGCTTTCTGCTTTCCACGTGATAGTCTCAGCTGACTGGCTCCCCTCCCCCTGCAGATCTCCTTTATCTTGAGCCATCAGAATCTCTCTGGAGAGCACCCTCCCCTCCCCCAAGGTCACCTCCAGGGGGTTTGGCTCTTGCTCACTGAACAGGCCCCCTTCTGCCTGGAAATGGGGGATGGTTTTAAAGAGCCAGTTCCTTCCCTGGAGTCTTCTACTTTCCACCCCAGGGAACAGAGTCAGAGAGAAGGTGGGGCGGGGGAGGAAAGGACCATGGCTTGGAACCAGAAGACTAGGGTTTTGTCTCTAGGTCTGTGCCTCATTCGTTGTATGACCTTGGACTAGTTGCATCCTCTTTCTGGGCCTCAGTTTCCTCAACTAGAGAGTGTGGCTGGACCAGATGCTCTCCAAGATTCTTTTCTTCTAGAATTGAATGACTAAATCTATCCCCTGCCCTGCAACGTTGGATATGTGACAGGTATATATACATATAATTTTTTTTTCTTTAACTAGAAATACAAGCAAACCTGTCTCCTGCTATTTCAGGAAGAAGTCTCACTGACTTTTCAGCCCAGAGAGGGAAGAGAAAACCAAGGTGAAACTAATACCTAGGGGAGAGAGGAGGAACTCTCAGGCTGAAGCAGGAAGGGGGAGGGAATTCCAGGGTACAATTTTGGAAGTACACTAGAATCAGAGATGGAGTTTTTTTGTTTTGGGTTTTTAAAAAATATTTATTTATTTATTTGGCTGCGTCGGGTCTTAGTTGCGGCATGTGGGATCTTTACTGTGGCACGCAGGCTTCTCACTAGTTGTGGCACATGAGCTTAGTTGCCCCAGCATGTGGGATCTTAGTTTCCCAACCAGGGATCAAACCCGTGTCCCCTGCAGTAGAAGGCAGATTTTTTTTTTTTTAGGTTCACCAACTTTATTTAAAAAATCATAAAACGTTTCTTACAAAAAAGCATTACATTCTGCACACTGCTCTGAATAGATGCCAGGGACATATGGACTATTGTTACTCTTCCTCCCTGTCCCACCCCTCCAGATGTTACAGCGACCACAAAGCAAAGTGTTCACAATAATTAGATGGGGGGACTATTTTTAAACCACCAACAATGAACAAAAATTAAAATTCACTCACTCTGCTGCTGTTCCAAAATTTCAGTGTTAGTTTTTGTGTACCCTCCCCCAACCCCCAACCCTGTTTGTAAGGAAGTAAAACATTTCATCTGGTGAACAGCAAAGATTTCACTACACCTCAAATTCAGAATACCTACGAGGTAGAGGAATGTTGGCTTTTTAAACAGAAGCAGATTAAAAAAAAAAAAAAGATGCAGGACTCCTTCAGTTCTTCACTAGTCTTAGAAAAAATTTCCAGAATACTGCTTCACACTGTTCTGCAGCAAATCCTGTGCATTCTGTATCTGGTCCCGTGTTCCTGTAATGGTAATGATCTGATCTTTGGACCCTTCTAAAGGCTCATCAATTTTGATTGAAGCTCCTGACTCATGATGGATTTGTTTAATCCGCTGACCACCTTTGCCAATAATTGATGCAGCCAAATCTTTGGGAATAGTTACTTGTGTAGTAATAATAGGTCCGCCAAGATCACCATATGAGCCACGACCCCCAGCATAGGAATAATCACATCCAGAGCCACCCTGTGGTTCATAAGCCATCTGCCACTCTGATGGGCTCCACGCATCTATTGCAGAGTCCCAGGTTTCATCAGCACTGAAACCAACCATGCCATCATAACGGTCTCCAGGTCTCCCTCTCTGTCATAGGCCATTAGATCTCCTCCTCTAGGTGGTGGTGGTGGAGGAAGAGGAAGATTCTGAGCTCTGCCACCACCCGGGCCCCCTCGTCCAGGAGGAGGTGGAGGAGGTCCTGGACGAGGGCTCCTATCATCACAATCCCTTCTGGATGGAGGCATGGGACGCCCACCCTGACCAGGAGGCATTCTGTCAAAACCACCTCTTCCCCGCATGGGAAATCGCACGGGACGTCCACGGCGGTCATCGACCATCATTGTAAAACCACCATAATCATAGATTTCATCATAAAAATTGGGATCATAAGGCTGAGCCCGTCCCTTGATGAGAGACTCTAATATAACATCATGGATGATCTTTATGCACTCTACAACCCTATCAGGTTTTCCTCCAATAAGAACGAATCTGTCAGTGGATTGAGGACAACGTTCCTGGAAAAGCTTGATTGTTGTCTGAGTGTTCTCTCGAAGTTCTTTGATTTTAGCACCTTTGACGCCAATAATTCCTCCAGCCAGACTCTGATGAATCAACAGTCTCAACTCGCAGTCAAAGTCGCTTCCTTTATAGTGTTAGTAGTTTAAGTATTCCACAGCATCAGATTCGAGCGGGAGCTGGCTGGTTGCTGTGGGTGATGGCAACTGCAGGCCCTCTTCCAAGGTAGGGATGATTTTCTTCAGAATTTCTCCGATGGTTTCAATATTAGCACTTATTCAGTATGCACTCGGGGCCACTGCTGTCTGGGACTGAAACACTGGCGTTGTAGTCTGTACGGAGAGCCTTAATATTCTCGCCTCCTTTTCCAATCACTGCCCCAGCATTCTTGCTCTGCAGCAGAATGCGTAATTCAACCATCTCATCAGTGTTTCTAGATCTTTTAAAAGCTTGTTCCTCTTCCTATCTTTAGCAGGGTGTTTATCAAATCCGACATTGGTTTCGGTGTTGGGAAAGGTTTCCTCTGGCTGTTCAGTTTCCATTTTCTTGTATTAAAGGGACACACCAATCAGTTATTAAATATATCCTTGCAGGGCAGATCTGAAGTGTTCTGGGCAGGACCAACTGACACCCTAGTGCTGCAGTAACTGGGCAAGGCTACCGTCCCTATCGGAAGGCGGATTCTTAACCACTGGACCACCAGGGAAGTCCCAGGGATGGAGCTTTTGAAAATGGGATGCCTGAGCCGTACTCCTGACCAATTAAATCAGAATTTCTGGGCATGGCCGTGATGTACGTGTAACAAACCCAGTTAGAAGTAGTTGGAGGAGTAATAGTTACAAGAGGAGACTTTTAAAAAATAAGGTTGCAGTTATCAGCTGCCAGCAGACATTGTTTTGAGAATGGCTAGTGGCATCCCAAGTCTGACATAGCTCAGAAAACTCAAGTTCTTAGCAATACAAGGACTTGTCTAAAATCACACCCATAGTGTCACCTAGTTATTTCCTTGGATGTCTGAACCACAGCTACTCCATTTTGACTTTTAATTGTAATTCTTTCCTTAATAGCCAAAGCAGATGTCACTGTTAATGATGTTAGTGTTTCTCTGGGTATGAGAAGATACAAGAGTTTGGGCTCATAAAATCTTCTCCTGAAAATATCTAACTATCTGAAGGCTTGTTCTGCCAGTTTTTCCCAGAGCACAGAGTGCCTCATTCCTGATCTCCACCCTAAACTCCTTTTAGGGGGTGTTGAAGGTCAGCAGCTGCAGCGGCTCCTGATTTAAGTGCCAATGGCAAGTGCCAATTTGTAGGTGACAGGGCCTCCTCGTGGTTATAAATTTAACCATGGTTTGGGAGGCATTTCATGACCATTTTGTCCCATGATGCCAGGAATGCTCATTCCCAGGTCTGGTGAAGATTTTGCTGATAGGCTACTCAATGTACTATTATTGGACTAGGCCTTACAAGGGGCAGAAAGTCTCTGGACCACCTGTCTTACTAGCCTCTTATGGTCCAGGAAAATATTCCCTCTTGTTGCTTCTTCCCATATCTAGAATTACATTCTTACAATTATTGATCTCATATGGAACTATATATCATCATTTTATCAGAGCCTCAGTCACACATTTGGTAATGTAAGAAACAACAATTTTGTAAAACAGGCAATATAAAAAAAATATATAGCTAGCAGTATTAGTAAGTTCATAAGTAAGAATTAAGCCAAGAACTTCCATTAGGTGTGGCCCAATATATCCCAGGTCATCTGACTTATCTTTATCTTACCAATCCTTATCTTTCAGGGAAATTATATATTGGCACTGTCCATAAGGCACCCAGCCCAGTTTCCTAGTGTTACTAGACTGACTATCCTTAGTATGATTTAATTATCCCCAACATAGAGGAGCCTTTAAACTTAAATTACCATAGCCCAGTGTTAACTACATAAATCCATACCATAATTGTGGGAGGTTTTATTCCTTGGCTGAAATTTTGCTTGTTGCTCTGATTGAGCTTGAGTAATAGAAGAAAATTCATATTTATGGCCAAGGTCAGAACAGGAATTATTAATTGGTTAGGTGAGAGGATCCCATCTAGTAATATCAATAGTGGTCTGAACATGACTTAATTTTTTCTCCATAAAGTCTAAAGAATATTGTGGCCACACTGTCAAAAATGTCCTAAGGGCCAACCAATTAGAGCCTTGGAATGGAGAAATCTAGCAAGGAAACTCAGAAGTACTAGGCACAGGTAATTGGCCACAAACCCAACAACTGGACTGATTTTTAAAACTAGCATAGGATCATACCCATGATAGGAAAACATTTGATTCATAAGCAGAAGTCTAAGAAGTCAAGAAAACATTATAAATGATCATACAAGTCAGGTCCAGGATCTTGGGCTGTCTGCTTCTGATGTCATCTTCTTCTCTTCCTAGTGCAAGTGTAGTTTCTCCTCTGTTTGAATGTTGTTTTAAGGTGATTTTGAGGTCAGCAGTCCTCTCTATAGGCCAGTCCAGTGCAGGGGCCCTGTTAGTGAGGTAGCCAGCCTAATTTATCTGCTAAAGCTGCTGGGAACCTAAGTGTTTCCAATCTCTGGAGGGAGCAGAGAGAGAGAAAATATAAATGTTTCAATTCTGGTTGCAAAAGTAATTTACCAAATTACTGTAAGCCATAATTAGTTTGAGGGGAAGATTTTCCTTACACCTGGAAAACACAGATTTAAACCAGTAAATTTTTCAGATAGAAACCATAAAACTTATAACCATATTTGTCAGTTCACTCAGTCCTACGTAACTAATCCTTTTTGTTAACAGCTTTATGAAGCCATCAGGTTTTTCATTAGGATTCTTCCATTTCTTACCCAGTTCAGCATTAGGGTCTGAAAGTCAGAAACTTGTATTAATCCAAAAGTCCTTTCTATAAGTCTTATTGAAGAGGAAGCATTTTTGCAAAGGTATTAGGGTGAAACTGTAAGTGTCTATAATGACAAAAGACTTAAGGCACATTTAAAATCTGATTACAATGCAATTGACAAAGTAACTTGGTTACTGTTGTGACATACAACACTTTAAGATAATAATTAGAATTATCACTGATAACATTTTACCAGGACATATCAGATCTTTAGGAATTCCATATAATTTACAAATTAACCTCAGCAATATTATCCAAAGACACATACTGAGACATATATACATATCCAGACAGACACAACGAGAGATCTAGCTTCATTTTCTAAACTTAGTCTTGAATCAGATATCACAATATAAAACTCACTCGTTTATAAATAACAGTTGGAATAAGAAAAATTGTAAAAGGCTTCGTTCCCTGTTTTTTCCCCCTCAGTTTCAGGAATCAGAGGCAGTCTAGATAAGTGTTCCTGAGAGCCCTAGTCTCAAGGCACAGGGAGAGAATATCAGCTTCTCCTAGTAGGACTTGCTCCTCAGGGTCAGAATTCTAAAAAAAAAAAAAAGTATTTTAACAAGTTAGCTTTCTCTAATCGGACATGCAAAAAAGAACCAGTTTTGCAATTTCAAAAAAAGTTTTTTCTTAACCAGAGGAGTCGAAGCTGCCTTGAGAAGTGGATGTCTAGGAGTAGAAATGGGTAAGAGGATTTTGGGTGACATTGGTAGAGATAATTTCTCCTTTGTGTCCCCTACCCCAAGCCCAGGAAACACATAAACAAGACATTCAAAGTAAGATTGGTGTTTCCTTTGGATGTAACACATTCAGACCCATCTTAAGGTGGGAGCAAGGAGGCTCAGCCAATTTAAGCCACAGGCAAGATAGGGGATTATGACATCTTTTTCTTCAAATACCAGGGATGCTTCAGATGGGCCCCACGTGAAAACAGAGGCCATGTTAGCTGTTACTTCAAAGGCATCACTCTGTACAAGTGGCACTTGGAAGGTTCACCTCCCTGCAGACTGCTGCTTTTTGGACTTAGCACCTGGATTGTTCCCGTTCCCTGTCCTGATTCTGACATTCTAACCTCATCCTCCCTAACTCCCTTTTCCTTTCCCTTCTCTTCACTTCCCTTGCTGTCAGGTCCTGTCCAACCCCCAGAAAACACTTCCTTCTAGAGCACTTCATGGATTCCCCTTTCATGATTTTAGTGCTCATTTCCCTCTACTGTTCAACATGTTCTATGACAACTGAGGATAGTGCTCATTTAATTAATTTTAGTTTGTTTTTTACTTATTTGTATTAGGTCAGAAAGGTCTTAAATCAATTTAAGATTATTGGAGAACCCAAGCTCTATGTTGTGTTTGAGTTTGAATCTGCTAGAGCCACTTTTTTTTTTTTTTTTTAACTTTCACAGCCAGTAAAAGGAGGAGATACACCCAGGGGTCTGAGATTTTTCTAACAGAAGGGCCTGTAGTTAGTTCATTTATAGCCTAAGTTAGCAAATTCCAGTTCCTTCAACAAACATTTTATATATTAAATGAATAATACATTGTTTCCAGAGCTTCCCCAGTGTAGAGACTCTGTACTTAACACTAAATAACCATCTCAAGAGGAACTCTGTATTAGTTTGCTCAGGAGTAAATGAGACAGAGGTTAAAATGTAAATAGGAGCTTTTTCCCACCTGTCTGGTGTCTTGATTCCTTTTGCTCTAGAGATCCCTAGAATTTAAATATTTTTCCATCCCCTTTCATTTTCCTGTACTAAACTTCAAAGTAATTGATATAACAGTACTCTTCCCTGTAGTGTCTTTTCATCTTAATCAAACCTAAATCAAAGTGATTTTTTTAGATATATAATTCCTATTTCCCCATAGGGATACATGAAACGCAGCAAGATTATATAAATAAAAAGTAAAGTTTTCCCCTTGATAGGGAAAACAAAGGATAAGAACATAAAATTAAGCGAGGAAGAAGGCTATGATTAAAAACAAACAAGCAAACAAAAAAATCCACTATGGAATTCTATACTTTTGCTACAAGTACTTGTGTATTGGGTTTCCTGGCAGGCAAAGGGAAAAGGGGCAACTAGTTAGTTACATACTTCATAGTGTCTATGTGGTAAAAAATGAATCCACAGCTTAGGAGAGGCACAGCTAAAAGACCAGAATGACCCTGTGTAAAGTAGGGAGCCACCCCTTCAATACCAGCTTTGCAATAGACTTGGTGCCGAGTTTTGCATAGCATTTTTTTCCGCGAAGCACAGCAGAGTAAAGGTGACTCTGCAGGAAGTGGGATTCATTTCCTGTTGGTCTGGTTTAAGCTTGGGTTAATTGTAAAATATCTGGATTGGATCATCTGGTTGACCTTCAAAGAGAGTTGTATTACCAGAAAAAAGGTCTATCGGTTAGGATACTGACAGTGGCAAGCAACAGAAACTCCAGCCCTACTGGCTAAAACAAAATGACATTCTGTGTTCCTGGGACCAAAAAGATCAGCAGTAGTTTTAGCATCAGACAAGGGTTTACCTAGGACTTAAGTGCTCTGAACAGGCCTGGTTTCTTTCTCTACATTTCTCAGGATCACTTCCTGGGTGTTGCCTCCATGCTCAGACAGATCAAACAGCTCTCAGAACTGACAGCACTGAGAGTAACAGTGTGCTGTTACATTGATACAAATAGTTATAATGTTGGAAAATTTCTATGCTCACTGGTAAATAGCCACCATGCCAAGCTATCTGAGTAACCTCTAATGTGATGGTTAATTTTATGTTCAACTTAACTGGACCAAGGGGTGCCCAGGTTAAGCATTATTTATGGGCGTTTCCAGATGAGATTAGCATTTAAATGGTGGACCCAATGGAGGTGGGCATCATCCAATCCATTGAAGGCCTAAATAGAGCAAAAAGATAGCGGAAGGAGGAATTCACCCCTTTTGCTTCCTACTTGCCTGCTTGAGCTGGGACATCAGTTGTTTTCTCCTGCTCTTGGACTGGAATTTATACTACAGTGAGTCCCCTACATATGAACGACTTCCATCCCAAGAGCGTGTTCGTAGTCCAATTTGTTCGTAAATCCAACAAAGTTAGCCTAGGTACCTGACTTTTACAGATAATGTCAGAGACACATGAATTAACTTACGTGATTGGACACGCGAACACATGTTCACATCTTTGAAAGTTTGCAACTTGAAGGTTCGTATGTAGGGGACTTACTGTATTGGCTCTCTCATTCTCAGTACTTAGGACTCAGACTAGAATTACACCACTGGCTTTCCTGGGTTTCCAGCTTGCAGACGGTAGATCATGGGACCTCTCCACCTCCATAATCATGTGAGCCAATTCCTCATAATAAATCTCTTCCTATGTTCATGTATTCTATTGGTTCTTTTCCTCTGGAGAGCCCTGAGTAATACACCTAGCCACCCTGGACCTCCCTAAAATGCAACTAAAGTGTTAATGCCCAGCATAGCCAGGAGCCTTTAAATCCTTACTTCCTGCACTGGCTTGTTCTGATTTTAAAAATCATCCCTGACTATATTTTCTCCTTTATATTGACTGGGGTAGAGAAGGTGTTTTCCCCAGCATCCTCAGCAAACGTCCTGAGTCTCAGTCTGATTGCATTAGCTTAGGTCACGGATACATCCCTTAGTCAATCACTGTGAACTAGAAAGCATTGATTGGCCTAGGCTAGATTACATGTTCTATCCTTGACCCCACTAGTCCCAAGATAAGCACCTTGTCTGGGAACAAAGTGATGGAGTAGAAACTCATGGGCTTTAGCATCAGACAGATCCTGGTTAGTTCATTCATTCATGAATCAAAGCAGTGGGAATAAGGTACCAAACAAAACAGACCTAGTCCCAGCCCTAATGGAGACACTAAATGAGTGTATCAGTTATCTAATGCTGTGTAACAAACCACCCCCAAACTCAGTGACTTAAAAACAACAACCCTTTTATTGGTTCACCACTGTGTGTGTCAGCAATGTGGGCTGGGCTCAGCTGAATGATTCTTCTGGACTCACTCCTGTGGCTTCAGTCAACTTGTGGGGCAGCTGGGGCTGATTGATCTAGGGTGGCCTTATTCCAAGGTCTGGCAGTAGTGGTTGGCTGGGTCAGGGTACGCCAGCAGGCTAGCCTGGGCTTCTTCACTTGACAGCAGTGTTTGAAGAAGGCAAGCCCAATGCACATGTGCTTTTCAAGTCTGTGATTTCATCATCATGCTAATGTGCCATTGGCCTAAGCAAATCACATGGCCAGGCCCCAGAATCATTATGATGAGAGGCTTCCCAAGAACGTGAGTATGGAGAGACATGATCAGTTGGGGTCAGACTGTAACAATCTCCCACAATCAGTAGCAAACACACAAACAAATGACAAATTTTGATTACTGCTCTGAAGGAAGAGAGCAAGATGCTTTGAGAGGATTATAGGAAGGCCCTCATTTTAGGTGGTAGTCAGGGCAGGCCTTTCTGAAGAGGGTCATTTGCACTGATATCTAAAGAAGGAGTAGCCACATGAATGCAGGGAAAGAACTGGAAAGGAGGACATCTATGACCTTGCTACTCCAAGTGGTTCCTGGACCAGCAACACTGGCATCACCTGGGATTTGTTAGAGAAACAGTAACTCAGGCTCAGTTCCAGGCCTGTTGAATCAGAATCTGCATTTTTTCTTATGATTACCCTTTTTATTTTTATTTTTTGAATTTTATTAATACAGCATGTTCTTATTAGTTACCTATTTTATACATATTAGTGTATATATGTCAATCCCAATCTCTCAATTCATCCTAACACCACTCCCCCAGAATCTGCATTTTAACAAGACATTCGTGTGCACAATAAACTTTGAGCAGCTTGTGACTATCAGAGAGAAGGCAGAGGTGTAAGAAAGAGGGAAGGAAACAGCACAGCTAGCCGGAGACACTCAGGTGCGCTCCTCAATCCTAAAGTTTCTACTGTGACCTGGCTACCAGCCCAGGAGAGACCCTTTCTCCACTGCCCTGGGCCCCATCAGAGGGCCCCATGTTCACAGCTCCGCGGTGAGAAGGGCTTTGGTTCAGTGGGCATCACCCAGAGGGAAGCACCCGAAACCAGAGCTCTGCTGGCCTTGGCAGGCACTTGCCCTCTGATAGGAGGGAAAGTACAAATGGGGCCTCTGTTTATGCATACACAGTTCCAGGTGGGAGGGAGGCCAGTTATGGAGCAGCCAGTTCTGGGGCACCCTGATAATCCCTGGGAAGGCCAAACCCTCAAGGTTGCTTGGTCCTCTGGCCCCTCACTGGGTATGGAAGGTGATGATGAGTTTTCAGGTCCCTTCAGCCATAAGGCTACAAAGAAGCTTTCCTGGAGGGCAAGTGGGTGGTATTCAGCTGTCATGGTAGGGTGATCATTTGTCCCATTTGCCCATGGCAGTCCTGTTTACACCTGCTCTCCTGGTGTAATGATTAATAATGCCCCCTCTCACTCTGGTTTGGATGATAATTAGGGTCACCTTAGTTATAGCCCAATTTTGATCTCCAGAACCAAGGGAAGGTGATTCTGAAAGAGCACTGGTCCAGGAGTAAGAAATATGGACTCTTGTCCTGCCCTACTGCTGACAAGCTGGGGGACCTTGGGCGAGTCCTCTCTGGCTGCAGCTGCCTCATCTCTGAATTGAAGGGTTTAGATCAGACAGGCCTCTTCTAGCTGGGGAGTTAATGAATGTGAGACATGGGTCCCTGGGGGTACTGGCCCAACAATAGGTTTATGGGGACATTGCCCCTTCTCTAGCATCTTTGACTCCACGGCCTCTGGGGACGCCGCATTCTGCTAGCTTTTCCCCCAGGTCCTGCTGTCTGTGCCCACAGCTCTCAGGGACCCTAAGCTGGTGTCTCTGCCCAGGGCTCTGTGTCAACAGGGCTTCGCTGCCTGTCAGCCACCTTCTCCTCCCCTGCACTCAACCCTAGGGGGACCCTTCTTTAGCCTGCACTTCCTTACTGTGTAATGTTTGGGACAAACAACTAAATCACCTGCAATTGAGTCTCCACCTGTCATGGAGGATAAGATATCAATATTGTAGGGTTAGGGATAATGTTCATAAAGTGCCTAGCTCATAGTAGGAACTCACCAAGGTATTACTAAACCTCATATTCCCCCATCTTAATGTTAATGCATCATCTCTTTCCATCTTGAAATTAACCATCTGCTGAAGGGTCTTAACAGAGTTGTCTGAGAACCAAAGGCAGTGATGGACAGACAAGTGTGAAGGCACAGAAGATCACTCCCTGTAACTTTCTGTAACTGGAAGGGTCTGTGAAACCTCTCATTCCTCAGCCCCACCTAATGGACTACATGTTCCGCCTGTCACTGGCTGGTGCATGGGGTGAAGACTTACGGGCCCTTGAATCCCTGAAAAATGACCACATAGCTTCGGTAATCTTTATTCCCATGACATCATGTTGCTAAATTTAATTTCCTTCTTACTTGCTCCTTTAGTCTTGCTTTCAGGTGCTTTGCTCCAGCAAAAAGAATACCAGCTCTGCAGTCTGACACTTAACTAACCCTTCTTATTCCCTCAGAACCCCCATTTCTTCTTTTTGACCGGGGGTAATTGTCCCCAGCTCATAGAATCATGAGGGTTATAGGAGGTGGTTTATGAAAAGGATCTGTCTTATGGCAGGACTCAATAAATGGAGGCCTTTTATCCTGTTATCTTTCTCCTTGCTGAGAATAAAGAATTTTCTCTGGGGCGAGACAAGCAAGCAAGCCAGAGTTTCTAGTCTCTATTGCTGCATAATAAATGATCTCCAAACTTAGCAGCTCAAAACAATTTTTTTTCTCATGATTTTTTGGGTCAGAAATGTGAGAAGGCTCATCTAGGCAGTTCCTGCTAGGGGTCTCCCAGGCAATTGTTGAATGGAGCTGTCATCATCTGAAGGCTCTGCTGGGCTGGATGTCCAAGATGACTCTCTTACTCAGCTGGCAGTTGATGCTGGCTCTTGGCCGGGAGCTCCATCTGGGACTGTCAACCAGACTGCCTACATATGCCTGTCCTGCATCAGGGTAGTTGGACTTCTTACATGGGGACTGACTTCCTTGCCAGAGCAAGCATCTCAAGGGGACCAGGCCAAAACTGCCTGGCTTCTTATGACCTAGTTTTAGAAGTCACATAGCATCTCATCTGCCATACTCTATTTGTGGAAGCCTGCCCAGATTCTAGAGGAGGGGCCATAGACCCCACCACTCCATGGAAGGATTGGCAAGGTTATATTGTCGATCAGTGTGTGGGATGGGAGAAATTGACTGATGAGGGCATCTTGGGAAAATACAATCTGTCACATTCCCCCCAATTCATATGTAAATCAGGGCTGTTATCATTTATAAACTACAGAAGCTGGCTTTGGTTAGCTTAAGAATAAAAAAAATTTGGACACCTTTAGGGCTCATAGAATTGATGGGGGCTGGAAGGCCAGGATTGGCAAATAGGCCAGAAACAAGGAGGTGTGGAGGCCTGGGCAGCAGGTATGCACATGAAGGAGGAACCTAAGAACTATGCAGTCTAATTACTATAGCCCACCACTGCTAGAATAAATACAACCAGTAGGCACTCAGCTTCCTTGCAGCCCTCTGAAGAGCAAAGCCCAGGAAAGGCAAGTTGATGGGTTGAGTCATATGCTTTCCTCTGCTTGGGCCAGTGTAGACAGAGAGAGGACTCATTGGTACCTTTTGCTTTCATACTGGGAAGTTGGGCTGTCCTCCACAGAGACTGTACACAGTGGGAGATTCTCCAGAGGAGATGTAGGGTGCTATAGGACAGTGTAGAGTACGTGCTGGAGATCCCCAAACCACAAGTGTCCACCAGAGAGCCCACCGACTCCGACACCTCTCCGACTACCCCTCTGTAGTGATCGGTACCCCCAGTACTGAGAAGGAGGAACCCAGCTGCGGAGCACAGGCTCCGGACGCGCAGGCTCAGTGGCCATGGCTCACGGGCCCAGCCGCTCCGTGGCATGTGGGATCTTCCCGGACCAAGGCATGAACCCGTGTCCCCTGTATCGGCAGGCGGACTCTCAACCACTGCGCCACCAGGGAAGCCCGGACATACTTTTGCTCAACATCAGAAAGAACTTTCTCTTAAAAATTTTTTATTCTATTTTTAATGTTTTGAATAGGCAATACATTCATTGAAAGAGTATTAAAAGGAATGCAGTGAAAGTCTCCCTCCCACTACTTTTCCCTATCCACCTACTTCTCACTTTATTCCCCACCTCCACTCCAGATACTCATCTTAATAGTGCCTTGTATATGCTCCCATAGGTTTTAAATTTCCTTTTAGATTTTTTAAATTTATTTTTAGTTGTGATTAAAATATACATAACATAAAATTTACCATTTTAACCATTTTTAAGTGTACAACTCAGTGGTATTAAGCACATTCACATTGTTGTGCAACCATCACCACCATCCATCTCCAGAATGTATTTCATCCTCCCAAACTAAAAATCTGTACCCATTAAACAATAACCCCTCATTCCTCCCTTCTCCAAGCCCTTGGCAACCATGATTCTACTTTCTGTTTCTATGAATTTGCCTATTTTAGGTACCTCATACAAGTGAAATGACACAGTATTTGTTCTTTTGTGTCTGGCTTATTTCACTTAGCATAATATCTTCAAGATTCACCCAGGTTGTATCATATGTCAGAATTTCCTTCCTTTGTAAGCTTAAATAATATTCCATTGTTTCATATATTTTGATGGTCTGTTATTAGATGCATATATGTATATAATTATTATATCTTCTTGCTATATTAAAGCTTTTACTGATAGATAATTCCTTCTTTGCCTTTTATAAACTTTTTTGATTTAAAGCCTATTTTGTCTGATATTAGTATAACCACCCCTGCTCTTTTTTGGTTACTATTTGCATGGAATGTCTTTTTCCATCCTTTCACTTTCAACTTATTTGTGTTTTTGGATCTAAAGTGAGTCTCTAGTAGAGAACATATAATTGGATCATTTTTTTTTTTAAGCCATCCTACCAATCTCTGTCCTTTGATTCAAGAATTTAATCCATTTACATTTAAAGAAATTACTGCTAAGGAGGGACATACTTCTGTTATTTTGCTATTTGTTTTCTATATGCCTTTTGACTCTTTTGGCCCTCATTTCCTGCATTACTCTCTTCTCTTGTATTTCAGTTATTGATGTTAGAAAACTACATCTTTATACATTATGTGTCTAAAACCATAGACTTACAATTTTTTTAATGTACTAGCTTCTTAAATCATATAGAAAACAAAAACTGGAGTTACAAACCAAAATTATAATAATTCTAGCTTTTATAATTGTCCATGTATTTATCTTTAGGAGATATCTTATTTCTTCATATGATTTCAAGTAAGTGTCTAATGACCTTTCTTTCCATCTGAAGCACTTTTCCTTTAGCATTTCCTGCAGGGAAGATCTAGTGGTAAGAAACTTTTTTTTCCTCTTAAGAATTTATTGTCAGAAACAACAAAAGAAACAACAAAAGGAAATTTTAAAAGAAAAAATTCCACCACTCTGACAAGGCTGTTTTTATTTTTCTATAGCTTCCAGTCTTCAGCATAGGAATATATAGTTCTATATTTTGTAAAAAAACGTTATGCAAGTTTCATTTCACATTGTTTCATAAACATGTCCTTGCTGCCAGAGACCATTTTCATGGTCTTTGTAATATTTCACCTGGAGAACACATCTGGATTTATTTAATCAGTCACTCATTGTTGGACACTTAGTTGCCCCCCAGTTTTCCACTATTAGAAGTAACACTGCAGTGGACGGCCCTGTTTGGCTTTTTCTCCATTTGAATTGTTCCCTTAGAAGGATTCTGTTCTCATAGGATGCTTTTCCTTTTAGGAAAATGAGATCCATTCAAATTATGTCAAGGAACTGGGGGAAAATAATAGTTATTCTGCAGATTTTGTATGCGAGGGGATCCAAGAAAAGGTAAACAACCAGGCTGTGGGGAGGAAGGTTGTTTAATAGAGCTAGTCCATGGGGTCTTCTCTCAGGGACTTCTCTCTCTCTCTTTTTTTTTTTTGCCGCGCTGTGCAGCTTGCGGGAACTTCGTAGTTCCCTGACCAGGGATCGTTCCCTGACCAGGGATCGAACCCAGGCCATGGCAGTGAAAGCACTGAGCCCTAACCACTGGACTGCTAGAGAATTCCCAGGGACTTCTCTTTTAATAAGTCCCAGCTACTATATCAACCAGTGTCCTTGACTCCAGTTGAGTTAGGCAAGAAAGGAATTTATTTACATGTTTGTGGGTAGATCTCAGAATTGGATGGAAGGAAGGAAAGAAGGAAGAAATCCTTCCTTAAATTCATGTGGGATTAGAGAATCAGGCTTAGAGACTTCACGGGATCAATGACCAAAATCACATTATGGGACTAATCCAGGGAAGACCATCACAGGCCCTAGACACACCCTGGACCACCACCACTGGACATACCACAAGAACTGTGGCCATGACAACCCTAGAGACTGTATATGGTCACTGTTGCAGCTACCACCCATCACCAAAATGAGCTGTGCACCATCCCTGCTACTTTGCTTCCAATTCCAAGTCTGAGGCTGATGCTCCTGATGAGTGGTACTAGGTCAGCTCTCAAACTTCTAGGAAAACTGGGAATGTACCTGGAATTTTCCACTTCTATAATGCCTCATCAGAACGGACTTTCCTCAAACATTGGAAGGAGATTTAAATGCTGGTCAGCCAAAAAGAATGACAAATACCTGCTACAGATCACAAGCCCATCGGGGATAAAGATCAAAACAGGGATGGCAAATTCAGATGCCTACAGTGAGTGACCAGGCAGGTAATGTACTGGGTGAAGAGCTCTGAGTGGGCACTTATGTAAATTTATTGCCACACAGAATAAGAGGTCAGCAGGGCCACTTCTTCCAATATTTCAAGAGAAGCTAGAAATCTAAAAAAAAAAAAAAAAAGAAATGTATGAGAAATCTCCTGTTTTAGATGTTGGCACTGTGGAAGACAGAGTATATCAATTGTCTGGATTTGCTCCAAGGGCAGCTGGTTTGTGGCTTTTGTATAAACCAGGGCTTTACTAAGGCTGCTCAGTGTCTAGGGGCTGAATATGCACATTTTATAGATTTATCTGTTGCTATATTTTGCTTTAAGAAATAATTTTTTTTTACCATCTTAACCATTTTAAGTGTATAGTTCAGTAGTGTTAAGTACATTCACATTGTGTGCCATCTCCAGAACTTTTTCATCTTGCAAAACTGAAACTCTATACTCATTAAACAAGAACTCCTCATTTCCCTCTTCCCCAGCCTCTGGCAACCACCATTCTACTTGCTGTCTCTATGAATTTGACTACTCTATGTACCTCGTGTAAGTGGAACCGTACAGTATTTGTCTTTTTGTGACTGGTTTATTTCAGTGAGCAAAGTATCCTCAAGGTTCATCTGTGTTGTGGCATGTGTCAGAATTTCCTTTCTTTTTAAGGCTGAATAGTATTCCATCACATGCATATGCATTTTGTTTATCCATTCATCCATCAACAGACATTTGGGTTGCTTCCAGCTTTTGACTATTGTGAATAATGCTGCTACGTACACAGGTGTACAAATACCTTTTCAAGACCCTGCTGTCATTTCTGTGGGGTATATACCCAGAAGTGGAATTACTGGTTAATATGGTAATTCTACTTTTAATATTTTTGAGGAATTGTATTTTGGGTTTTGAGAGTTCTTTCTAAATTCAGATACAAGTCCCTTTTTAGATAGGTAACTTGCAAACATTTTCTTCAAGTCTGTCATTTATCTATTCATTCTCTTAAGAGCATCTTTCAAAAATCAGTTCTTCATTTTGATGAAGCACAATTTAGCAAAAAAGAAAAAAATTTTTACAGGTAATGCTTTTAGCATCATATTTAAGAAATCTTTGCCTAACGCAAAGTCACAAAGATTTCCTCCTATTTTCTTTGAGAAATTTTATAGTCTTAGGTTTTACATTTAAGCCTATAATCCATTTTGAGTTAAATATTGTAAGTAACATGAAGTATGGATTGAGGTTTTTTATTTTTATATGGATATCCAATTGTTCTAGTACCAATGTTGAAAAGTTTATCCTTTCCTCATTGAAATGCATTTGCAGCTTTGTCAAAATTCAATTGACCATATATGTCTTGGTCTATTTCTGGACTCTATTTTGTTCAATTGATCTATATTATCTTTTCACCAGTACTACACTGTTTTGATTATTATAGCTTCAGAGTAAGTCATGAAATTAATGTGAATTCTCCAACTTTGTTGTTATTGTTTGAAATTGTTCTGATATTCTAGTTCCATTGCCTTTCCAAATAAACTTTAAAATCTGCTTGTCAATTTCTACAAGAAATTCTGATGGAATTTTTATTAGAATTACACTGAATCTACAGATCAGTGTGGGGATAATTTTATTGAGTCTTCCAACCCATGAACATGATGTACCTCTCCATATTTCAGGTTTTCTTTGATTTCTTCCATCAGTGTTTTGTAATTTTTAGCATACAGATCTTGCACATATTTTGTTAGGTTTCTACCTAAGTGTTTCATGTTTTCTGGTGCTACTGTAAATAATGCTTTAAAATGTTTTTTTTTCAATTTTCAATTGTTTATTGATAATGTATAGAATAATTTTAATTTTTGTATATTGACCTTGTATTCTGTGACCTTGCTAATAAACTCACTCATTAGTTAACATTTATTAGTTATTATTAGCTAATAACACATTCATGTTTTTGTTTGTTTGTTTGTTTTGTTTTGTTTTTTTTGCGGTACGCGGGCCTCTCACTGCTGTGGCCTCTCCCGCCGCGGAGCACAGGCCCAGCGGCCATGGCTCACGGACCCAACCGCTCCGCGGCATGTGGGATCCTCCCGGACCGGGGCACGAACCTGCATCCCCTGCATCGGCAGGCGGACTCTCAACCACTGCGCCACCAGGGAAGCCCCACATAAATGTTTTAATATTATTTAAAATTGCAATCCAATCCTTGCTATCCTGATCCATTTTAGCACACTCTTCCCCCCACTTTTTTTGCTAGAGCATTTATTACCTTCTAGCTTTCTGTAATTTACCTATTTTGTTTAATGTCTGTCCTCCCCACTCCATGCCATTAGAAGGTAAGATTCACAGGAGCAGAGATTTTTGTCTGTTTATTCACTGATTTATTTCTTAGCGCATAGTAAGCACTCAATATGCATCATTTGATTGAATAGATTACTAAACAGCAGTATCTAATGAGTAATTGGGCCACCTTGAGAGGTAAAGTGCTTCTTGCCACCTAAGGTGTCCTTCTTGCCACCTAAGGTAGAGATCAGAGAGAAGATTCAATCTTCAGTGGGCCAGGTCAGTTGAACAAGGTGACCTTTAAGCTCTCTTCTAGCCTACTGGAAACAAATCTGAAACTTGCCTGATCTCAATAACAATATCAATACCCTGTGCCTGAAGGTGTATGTACTGTGCAGTGGCATCCGGGGAGGAGCAGGTTATCTGGAGCAGCTGCAAGGAGGAGGCAGAGGACTCCAACATCCTGGTCTGTTTAGGAGAAGCATTTTCTCATTCCCAGCGAGCGGGTAGCAGGGAGTCAGCACCCAGGAACTCCTTGATCCCAGCTGCTGCTCTGGGCCACAGAAGGAGGGGAGAAGGCTGACTCTTAGAGACCCAGCCTGTCTTTACTGAAGGCCTTGCCACTAAGCCTGACAGGGAGTGAGATGTGGGTGGGTCTTGGTCACTGCTCCATCCCCAGAACTTAGCACAGTGCTTGAACAGGGAGGGATCCCTAGTGTTTGTTGACAAACTAACACTTACCAGGGGTGCCCTGAAAGGGTACAATTACAAAAAGAGATTGGTAGATGGAATGATTACAGGCAACAGCTTGTTCAAAACAACTATATTTGGAGAGGTCTACTGATGCAAAAAAAAAAAGTCCTGTTTCAGGATGAAACATCTCCCTTTCCACAGCTCACTATCAATTATCTCAATCTCAGCTATTGCCCAATTCTTTGTTTTCCCCACAAAGTCGGATTTGAATGATACTGCTGCTAATTATCAAAGAAGTTATTTCTAAAACTTGTAGTTCAAAATCAGCTGTCTTTTATAGTATACTTGTTTGTTTGTTTTATTTTTCAAATGACAAGGGCTGTTTTCCCAAAACTTGCTTTTAACAGTGAAAAAAAAAAAAATGGGGGGAAAACTCTAAATGTTCAAAGAGGTTAAATAAATAAATTATGTATCTTCATTTACTAAAATATTTGCAGCCACTATGATGATGTGAAATTTTATTTATTAATACAGAAAAGTGTTCATAGGCATTATTGGTTGGAAAAAAGGAAGTTTCAAAACACTATGTACAGTGTGATTCCATTTTTGTTTGTTTTAAAAAAATCTTTTATATATTTTAACATACAAATATATAAATATAAATATATATATATAAATTCTAGAGTGATATGCAGCAAAATGTTGACAATAGTTATCTCTGGGATTTTAGGTCATTTTTGTATTCTTTCCTTTGTATTGGTAATCATGAGCTTTCTTTCCTTTATATTCAGGGAGAACAATAATACTATTGTCATTTTGTGGAAAACATTAAAATTAAATGAAAGCACATTTCCCTCTAAGAACACAGCTCTGAAATTACGTGAATCAAATAGAAATAAGCAAGAACTAGACCTAATAAGAATTTGCCAGTCCTGTGTGTTCCCAAGCTCTCCCTTGGCCCCCAGAGCTGTCCACGCTCACTTGTCAGCCTGTGCCCATCCCAACCCCCCATAGTCCCAAGCTCTGATGCTCAGCAACCACCAGCCTGCCTGACCCCTCTCCCTGGGCTGGGCCTGCACAGGGCAGGAAATATGTAGCAGCTCAAGTCCCAGCTGCTGCAAAGCCTGGGGTAGTGTTGCTGTTGATAAACCACTGACCGCCAAGCAGGGGTGAGCCTTGGGCATCTGTGTAAGCTCTGGGTACAGGAGTCCCTCCCTATTGCCCTCCTCCCTTCCTTCTTCCCTCCCTCTCTCTTCCTTCCTCTCTCCCTCTTCAGTTCCTTTATCCTTCCCTTCCTCTCATCCTCCTTCCTTTTCTCTTTCCCTCCATTCCTTCCTCCTTCCTTCTCTCATTTCTCTACATCTCCAAGCACCTGCCAAGCACAAGGGTCACAATTATGAATCACCTTCTGTCCCCCCTCAAGAGACTAACAGTCTGTAGAAGAAAGTAGCCAAGTCCCAGAGTTCACTGCTGTGAACTCAGAGTCCTAGGGGAGGGCTTCCTGGAGGAGGTGGTACCTGTGGTGGATCCTGATAAATGAGGAAGAGTTGATCAGGAAAGAAAATGGGCAAGAGCTCAACCCTCATGGGCAAGTCTGTTGTAGCTTCAGGTTCCTGACTGGCCCTCCTGCTCCACTGAACCAGCCCTGCCCAGAAACCCTCTTTGGCTGGGGCAGGCTCCCTGGACATCTCATGCCACTGCCTCCCTGGCAACCCAGCCCACCTGGCCCTACAATGGCAGCAGCCCTGACTACAGAGCTTGGCTTAGTTTCACTCCATAAATGCAACTGAATCAGCACTTGTCTTTGTGGTCAGGACTTCCTGGAAGGAGCTGGCCCAACTGCTCCTGCCGGGTCATGCCCAGGTTCTGAAGTTCTCACCATCAGTTTGGCAGTTCTTTTCTTATTTTAAGCCCAGATCCTTTCTGCTGCATTTCATCCAGTGTTCTTTTTATTATAAGCAAAGATTTAATAACTGGTCTCTCAGCTCTAGATCCAGACATTCTAGAAAGATGTGATTAGGTTTGTCTCTCCATCATTGTTAAGCACTTGGAACCACTTTAAGCAAAAGTGTGGGAGAGCAGAAATGTGTTTGGGGATCTTTCTCACTACTTTCACCTCTGCCAAGGACCCCTCCTGGGTGTCCTGATCCACTTGCCATGTTTGGACCATAAGTTGATAAAAGACCCATTCAGGGGTGATTAGTCCATGTGGATAAAGCCACTACCCTCTCCAAATTTTCCTAGTTTTAAAAGGTGTTCCAAGCGAACATAGACCTTGAAGAGATCAGTGTCAGTATGAGTCACCGTGGAAGCTCAGACATGGGAGCTGGAGACCAGGATGAGAGGTTTGGAACAAGGGCAAAGAGAGAGACCCACTGAAACTGTTTAAAGAAAGGAGAACAAGTAAACATGCATGGCTGTATGATTTAAATTTTTTTGCCAATAAATTATATTCAAAAAAAGAAAGAGAGAGAGAGACGGATTGGAGGGAAACTGCTGGAGTCAACGAGAAAGGAGCGTCCACCATGGAGGCTAATTCAGAAAAGATGGAATAAGGTTGGAAGGGGCTTTCATCAGATGGGGAAGGATGGAGCAGAATCTACAGCTGCTGCCTGCGGAGACCTTCCACCAGGGCCAGCAGGGAAAGAGGGATCCTGGGCTGAAGGAGCAGGGCCCACGAAGTGTGGTCTAAGGTAGGGGGGATACGAAGGATGTTGGGGTCAGTGTAGCTACAGATGTCTCTATTTCTCTCCTTCCTTTATTCTATTATCACCGATGGTCCATCTCAAAGTCCTTAGAGCACATCCTGAATGCTCTCCAGTTTCAGAGCCCAACCTACCTTCCTGTAAAGGGAATTGGAGGAAAAAAGGTACCCAGATCGTCAAACCACCCTAATCCCAGGCACAGCCTCACTCCACCAGGTCCCTGATCCCCAAGGCCAGAAATCCACTGGGGGAGATAGACAAGTAAATGTAACCTTGCAAGACTTACATGATGGTGTAATAAGACCAATCTTAAGTTCATTCATTCGTTCAGTGCTTACTGTGTGCTGCCACGTGTCAGGCTCTGTTCTAATCTCTGAGGATACAGTTGAGCAAAACAGACAAAAATCTCTGAACTTTTGGAGCTAACATTTTTTTTCTTTTGTATTGAAGAATAATTTACATGTAGTGAAATGCATTAATCACAGGTGTAAAGCTTGATAAATTTTTATAAGTATATACGTCTGGGTATCTGCCATCCCCAGTCAATAACTGCCACCCCCTCTCCAAGGTAACCACTATTCCTAACTTCTTTCACCATCAGTTAATTTTGCCTGTCCTTGAACTTTATAGAAATGGAGTCTCTTGTGTCTGGCTTCTTTCATTTATGTTTGTGAGAGACATCTGTATGGTTGCATGTATACGTAGTTAGTTCTTTTTTAATTTCTATGTAGTATTCCATTGTGCGAATAATCCACAATTTATTTATCCATTCTCTAAGTGATGGACATTTGAGTTATTTACAGTTCGAGGTTTTTATGAGCAAAGCTGCTATGAACATTCTGTATAATACATATCTTTTGGTGGACATACTCATTCATTTTTCTTTAGTATATCCAGTGGCATACCTAGAATATTGGACACTTGGAATAGATATTTTTAATGCTTCCAGTTCTCTATACAACAAAATTATTTTTAGCAATAATAATGAAATTGAGAATCATAATAATGATGACAAGAAAAACAACACAGAAAATGACATTTTAATTTTATTGCACTTCATGTATATGTCATCACACCAGTAAAAAAATTAAGAGTAAAATAAATATTACCATAACCCCCCAAAAAGGATTAATATTTTTTAAGTATGTTAACTTTTTTTTAAAGAAGACAAAAAACATATACCAGTTTATACTCTTTTACTGTATTAAATTTTATACTATTTTACTGTATTAAATTTTAAACACAGAAGTGCCAATAGGGAATTCCCTGGCAGTCCAGTGGGTAAGACTTGGTACTTTAATTCACAGGGCCTGGGTTCGATTGCTGGTCAGGGAACTAAGATCCCACAAGCTGCTCGGCCCGGCCAAAAGAAAAAAAAAAGAAAGCCAATAATCAAATAAAATGATAAAATTAAATTAACTTAGGTTCTGCTTCTTTGTCTTTAAAATCATTGTGCTACCGTTATTTATTTCAAATATATGATTAGGTGCAGGAATATGTAATACCACGGGGAATGGAGAGAGGAACTGTTACTTGAAAAAGCTTGAATGATTCTGAATCTTTAGGAAATTACCCTCAAAATAAATACAGGTACAATGGAACATTATACAGCCATAAAAAGGAATGAAGTTCTCATAAATGTGCCAACATGGATGAACCTTGGAAACATTATGCTAAGTGAAATAAGCCAGACATAAAAGGACAAATACTATATGATTCCACTTACATAAGGTACCTAGAATAGGCAAATCCATAGAGACAGAAAGTATATTAGAGGTTACCAAGAGATAGGGGAAGGTTGTAATGGAGAATTAATGTTTAATGGAGTTTCAGTTTGGGAAGATGAAAAAGTTCTGCAGGTGGGTGGTGGTGATGGTTGCACAAAATCGTGTATGTAATTAATGTCACTGGATTGTGAACATTTAAACATGGTTAAAATGGCAAATTTTAGGGACTTCCCTGGTGGTGCAGCAGCTAAGACTCCACACTCCCAATGCAGGGGGCCCGGGTTCAATCCCTGATTAGGGAACTAGATCCCACATGCATGCTGCAACTAAGAGTTCACATGCCACAACTTAGGAGCCCATGTGCTGCAGCTAAGGAGCTGGCAAGCCACGACTAAGACCCAGTGCAACCAAATAAATAAATAAATATATATATTTTTAAAAAATGGTAAATTTTAGAGTATTTATATTTTACCACAATAAAAACCTCATTAAATAAATAAATACACAGAATTCATGTGTGTTGAGGGCCAAGTGTGTATCTGGACATTCTCCAAATTAACTTCCATGTACAATGCAATGCTTATTAAAGGATAAGTACTATAGGGACTTCCCTGTTGGCGCAGTTGTTAAGAATATACCTGCCACTGCAGGGGACACAGGTTCAATCCCTGGTCTGGGAAGATCCCACATGCCACAGAGCAACTAAGCCCATGTGCCACAATTACTGAGCCTGCACTCTAGAGCCCGCAAGCCACAGCTACTGAAGCCCACACACCTAGAGCCTGTGCTCTGCAAGAGAAGCCACCGCAATGAGAAGCCCATGCACCACAATGAAGAGTAGCCCCCGCTCACAGCAACTAGAGGAAGCCTGGGCGCAGCAACGAAGACCCAACGCAACCAAAAAGAAGAAAGGATAAGTACTATAAATGTGCTAATTTGAAGCATATATATATATATACATATACATATATATATATATATATATATATATGTATGTATATATATATTTAACTCAATGGTAATTTCAGCAATTGTTTAGAACTTAGACCAAGAAAAGATGTTCTAGGGGGAAGGATATTTTATAACTGACACTGTTTAGAATTTCTGGTCCTGGTGTGTGGTGACAATAAAGCAGATTGACTTTTAGTCGTTTTTATCACTGTCCTAAATTTTCTACAACATCATATCCCCTTATTGCCTGCACGCTGATTGAACTGCAGCTACTATTTCACCTTGGATATATGGCTAGGAGTGGAATTTCTGGGACATAGGGTAGGGGTATATATGGTTTTTACCAATTTATTCTCCCTCTAGCAATGTATGAGAGCTCCAGCTGCTGCATATCCTTGACAACTCTTTGTGCTGCTGGTCTTTTTAATTTTAACCATTCTGATGAGAGTATCACAGAATCTAATTGAGGTTTTATTTTGCATTTCCCTAATGACTAATGGTGTTGAGTGTTTTTTCATATGTTTACTGGCCCTTTCAATAGCCTCTTTTTCAAGGCTTTTGCCCACATTTTTGTTGGTTTGGCTGTCCTTTTCTTATTGATTTGAAGAGATCTTTATATATTCAAGACATGAGTCCTTTGTCAGAGATATGTATTGTGAAAATCTTCTCTTGCCCTCTCACTCTCTTAATGACATCTTTTCATAAGCAGAGGTTTTTATCTTAATGAAGTTCAATTTACCAATTAGAAAAAATTCTAATAAGTGCCTTTTATGTCCTACTTAAAAGATCTTTGCCTTATCGTGAAGATCTCCTCCCATGTTTTCTTCCAAGGGTTTTATTAGTTTAGTTTCACATTTAGGTTATGATCCATGTTGAGTTAATGTGTATGGTGTGAGGAAGGGGTCAGAGCTAATTTTTTTCCCTTATGAGTATGCAGAGAAAAAAGCATTGGTTCCTCCCCAGAATTGCATAGGCGTCTTTATTGTAAGTCAAGTTACCATATGTATGGATCTATCATGAACAACTTCAGAGGTATTAACTTCCAGATCCTCAACTTCTCTCTGTCCTCTTTTTCTAAAATGAATCTATTTGCTTCTGCAGTCAAACATCAACCCAGTTGTCCTTTCCCACTTCACTTACCTTTCCAAGTAAGGCTTTCCTTTCACTCAATCTCAGTTGGACCATGGTTCATCATTTAGACAAGTGCAGACCACTATGGACCCAAACAAAGGAGTAATTAGAGAGTGCACACTTCTGAGGGAGAGATCCCCCTCAACAAAGCACAGAGAGCACTGGCTATAAATATTGAAGGGGCACATCTTATTCCATCTAAGGGACAAATTCTAGGTGACAAGGCTCTGTGCACTATTTAGCTTAGAACTAGAATATGAAAGTGAGATGGTTGTCATGGGGCTATGTATTAACACATTTATTTGAATTGAAAAATGAATCCAGATTTTCTTTTGACAGATAGTAAATCTGATTGGGCTGACTGACTTGATGATGAATTCTGGCTTTGCCAATTAGCTTATATGGCAGACATTTCCCATAAATTAAATAAACCAAATCTGCAACCCTGAGGTTCTGGAGAAAATATATACAACATGAGGAAATTATATTTTTACAGCTATTAAAATTATGATAAAAAATTTAGATGTCAACTTAAAAATATGAAAGTATGTAGTTTTCCAAAATTCTTTTAGGGGATACACAGAATGAAAATTTAAAGAACACTGACCTAGGGCAGTGGTTCTCAACTCTGGTTGCAATTGGAATCATTTGGGGAGTTTAAAAGAAGATGACTGGGCTTCACTCCAGGCCCATTAAATCAAAGGAGCTGGGAGTGAGTGCTTTTTAAAAGCTCCCCAGACCCAGCCAGGCTAAGAACCACTTGCTCCTTCCTCCACCCTGCCTTGTCTCTGTAAACACACAATCTAAACCCCTCTCCCTTCCTCACCCCCAGCACCCAAGGCTGTCTCCCTAACCCACACCCTTATCTAGCTCCAAGCCTAGACATTACCTCTTGGACATTCACAGGCCCTTCAAACACATGTCTCAAGCCAGCCTTGGCAACAGTTTTGATCACGCATCAGTAGAAAATGTGGGAGGGGTACGCCTCAAAATACATATATTAAAAAATAAACCTGGAGGGTTCCCTGGTGGCTTAGTGGTTAAGATTCCTGGCTTTCACTGCTGTGGCCCACGTTCAATCCCTGGTTTGGGGAACTGAGATCCCAGAAGCCTTGCAGCACAGTCAAAAACAACAACAACAACAACAAAAACCATATATGTATCACTATGTTAACATGTCTATAAAATAGAAAATAAAAAAGCATGAGACTAGAACTTAATATAAATACAAGTTCTAACATTTTCTCTCCACACCCTATGGATGGCCTCTGCTTTTGCACATGCTGGTCCTCCTTCCGGGAATTCCCTTCCCACTTTGTCCTTCACTATGATCCTCCACTTACCCTTCAAGACCCAGTCCTCTGAGACTCCTCCACAGGTAGACCTTTCCTACCTCCATGGTGCCCCTAGGGGACTCTGTACAGGCCTCTACCTTTACAACTGCTGTGCTACGTGAATCGTTGATGTTTGGTTGTCTCTGTAGTCCCTACGGGCCCAGGAACACGTTGAGGGCAGCACCTAGCATAGGACCTGGCTCATGGTAGGTTTGCAATAAATGTTGAATGATGGAGGGAGTGAAGAGGAAATAGCCAAAATATCTAACGGCCGGTATAGCAGTGGGGGGTGGCGGATGGGAGGTGGAGAGGAGGTTCCTGGAGGTTCTTCATTAGGAGAGTGTTAACCCCCCCCTTTTTTTTTAATTTTTAATTTTATTCAACATTGGTACAGAAGTGCTAACATTTCCATAAAATAATTTCTGTGATACGGAAAGGAATATACTTTGCAAGAAATGTAGTTCATCTTAAGTCTCCAAATACTTTTAAAGGCTAATGCAGCAGCTGGCAAAATGACACACAGTACACAGTGGCTGGCTTGGGGGAAGCCAGGGCATCCAGGTCAGCTGCGGTGGACGGGCACTCTAGTTTGGCCATACCACTGCTTACTGACTGTACTTTATTTGTTAACGGTGAATTCCTAGAGACCTGACTGTCCAAGGTCTCAGGGACTTTTTAAGTCTGAAGGACAGCATTTCCATCGGGGCTGCAGAGAGAACTCTGCCCTGTGTGGGTGTGGAGGGGACGATCCCTGTGCAAGAGCCCTCCCTTTGTCACTCACTGTCTGGAATTCAGGCCTGGCCAGGAACCCTGAGGCCACAGCAGTGATCCACTGGGATTCCTCAAAGCAATTGTGTTTGTCTCCGCGTTACAAGTGGGGACACTGAGGCACTGGAAGGGGTGACCTTCCTAGGCCCTGCAAGTGATGATCAGGGCCTGGCCTATCTCTGGCCACTCTCAGCTGGCCCAGGGGGCTGCCGCTCACTGGAGTCTCCAAGAAGAGCAGTCAAGGCAGAAATGGAGGCGAGGACAGTGTGGGAGGAGAAGCCGGGTGCAGCCACAGAGGTAGTGCAGAGTTCATGCCAGGGTTTGTCCACCTGCCCACCTCAGGAGGGAGCAGGCACAGCCCTCCAGCCAGGAGCAGAGCTAAACCAAGAGCTGCCCTTCAGCTTTGGGCAGGATGCAGATGCTTTACCCCAGTGGCTCTCAGCGGCAGGGATCTTGCCCCCAGACAAACATCTGCCAATGTCTGGAGACATTTTTAGTTGTTTCAGCGAGGGGTGGAGGGTGCTACTGGCTACTGGCATACAGTGGGTAGAGGCCAGGGATGCTGCTACACATCCTGCAACGCACAGGACAGACACACAACAGAGATTTATCTGGCCCCAAATGTCACTAGTGCTAAAGCTGAGAAACCCTGCCCACACTTTCCTCCCTCCACATATTCACTCAAGCAGTCCCTTCATGCCTGGCAAGCAACAAACTAAGTCAGTTTGAGGGGACTTCCCTGGCGGTCCAGTGGTTAAGACTCTGTACTTCTACTGCAGGGGGCATGGGTTTGATCCCTGGTCGGGGAACTAAGATCCCACATGCTGCATGGTGCAGCCAAAAACAAAAACAAAAACAAAACTAAGTCAGTTTGTCAAACCTCTTCATGACTGAGATCACGTCACCTCTTTTTCCAGATCTGCCATCCTCTAGCTGTGTGACTTTAGACAAGTGATGTGACCTCTCTGAGCCAGAGTTCCCACCTTGTTAAAAAAAAAAAAAATCCCTCCTGCATGGTCAGCCGCTGTGAAGAGGAGACACAGTGTTGTCCAGAGAAGGCCCAGCTCTGTGCTTGGCTCCTAGGAACGCCCAGTTCACAGAGGCTGCTGCTGTTGCTAATCTCTGCTTCTGTCTTCCCTGAGACCCCTGCATTTTTGTTTGTGTGGTTTTGGACTCCTGTACCCAGAACATACTCTGCAGTGGCATGAGCTGACCCCTTCATGAACTATGCACACTGAAAGAGCAGGGGCTTGATGTCTTGGTGCCTAGTACAGGGCCTGGCATGGGGTAGGTCCTGAGTAAGTGCTGAGTCCCTGGTACATGCTGGCCCCTGTTCTGTACGGAACACAGGGAGCCCAGTGGGTCATGCAAAGTTTGAACTGTAATTGGGCAGAGTGTGTGGGTGGGACTCTCCTTGAGCCTATAAATCTGTGGTTTCTGCCCCAGGCCTTGGGGAAGCTGATTTTTCCTAGCAGATATCAGAGGCTCCCAGTGACAGCTCCACAAGGGATTTTCTCCAAACTTTTTTTTTTTTTTTGGCTGTGTTGGGTCTTCGTTGCTGCACGCAGGCTTTCTCTAGTTGCAGCGAGCGGGGGCTACTCTTCATT
>NW_006798464.1:760010-761832 GCF_000442215.2 Lipotes vexillifer | reverse complement strand
TGCGGTACGCGGGCCTCTCACTGTTGCTGCCTCTCCCGCTGCGGAGCACAGGCTCCGGACGCGCAGGCCCAGCGGCCATGGCTCACGGGCCCAGCCGCTCCGCGGCATGTGGGATCTTCCTGGACCAGGGCACGAACCCGTGTCCCCTGCATCGGCAGGCGGACTCTCAACCACTGCGCCACCAGGGAAGCCCCTCTCCAAACTTTTTGTTTACGAATTTTCAAACCTACAGAAGAGTTGCAAGAATGGTGCAATGAACATGCATGTACCCCTCACCTGGATTCACCACTTTTGCTTCAACACACACACACACACACACACACACACACACACACACACATTTTTTTCAGAACGATTTGAGAGTTGACGTCATGACATTTCACCTCAAAATGCTTCAGCAGGCATACTCTCAGAACAAGGACACTGTCCTATACAGCCACACTACAATGATCATACTCAAAACACTTGACGCTGATAAATCCCTTATCTAACCGTGGTTCTTGTTTAGATTTCCCCTGTTGTCCCAATAGTGGTTTTTTACAGGGTTCTTTTTGTTTGTTTGTTTTGATCCAGGAGCCAATCAAGGATCAATCAAAGCACCACATGCAGCTGTCATGTCTTTTTAACCTAGTTCTCTTTTTTTTTGTTGGTCATCCGGGACACCTACATTTTTTTTAAGGAATACAGGCCAGTTGTTTTGCAGAATGTCCCTCAATTTGGGATTGTCTGCTGCTTCCACATGATTAAATCCAGCGTGTATGTTTAGGGTAGGAATAGCACAGATAGAATGTTGTGATCCTCTCAGAGCAGCCCACCAGGGAGCACAAGATGTCCCGTGTCCCACTATCTGTGACCTCATTTTTGATCCCACAAGTTGTCATAGGGGAGAGAATTTTGCAGAAACCTGCATCCTCTCCCCTTGCCCCGCAGGCCAGCCACACTGGAGACCGCCCCATGAGCGTGGAGAGGTGGCACTCTCTGTGGCTCTGAGGAGATGAAGGGAATGGGGCGTGGCCAGAACTGCTTCCCAGGGCAGATCAGAATCACCTTTGCCCCCAAACCACAACCCCCCTCCTGCCTGCCCACGTGGCTGCCATGCCCTGCCTCTCTTTGGCTGGGAGGAAACCATCCTGTCCCGGCAATCCCCACTCATCCTCCCTACTTGTCAAGGCACTCACGTTTTAGGAGGAAGCGGCTGGTTCCTGTGGTAAACCCCTGCCTGGCCCAACAGACCTGAGCAGCTGATTTCTTGAACCCTGGTCTCAGAGGAGAAGCCTAGAATCCCAGCCTGCTGGTAGCAAGAGATAATACTGGGCCAGGACAGGGAGGTGGCCTGGAATCAACTGGTGGGATGTGGGTGAGTCAAGGGTAGCCAGAGGGCAGAGGGGAAAGGTCTACCTCTTAACTGCTCTACAAATCCCAGATCAGTTCACCTCTTCCATGAAGCCCACCTTGATCACCTTGGTGCCCACCAAACTCTTCTCAACTGCATAGGAAAGTGCTTAATTCTGCTTTAGCAAATTACTTGTGCCTCCTCTTGTATAGTACTAAACCTGGGGAGGCCGGGGGGGCGTGCATCTTTGTGCAGCTATTTGGGCCTAATCCTGCATTGTGTATGCAGTAGGTGCTCAGTTCATGTTTTGATTAGCTAAATAAAATGAGAGTTCATCTATTCATGCATTCATTCACTCGAAAAATCATTAACGAGCAACTACCTTGAGCTAGAACAGCTTCTAGGGGCCCTTGCCCTTGGGGATTGAATGTAGGGGGACAGACCACAGACAGATAAATAAGCAGATGATGTGAGGCCAGCGCTACAAAG
>NW_006798464.1:717743-760000 GCF_000442215.2 Lipotes vexillifer | reverse complement strand
AAGAGTGTGTGAATGACTGACTGAATGAATGAATGAATGAATTGTAGATCAAGGAGAGGAGAAAGTGGATAAATGGCCCCGGGAGGGAGCTCCCATCCTCCTGCCATCACCCTGGGAGGACAGGCGCTCTGCAGAGAGTCTGGCCCTTGTCTGAGGTGGGGCAGCCTGCTGGCCTGGCCTTATGTTAGCTGGAGAGAAGTTATTCTGGGAGGAGGTATTTTCCCTAGGCTTTTGGAGCAGTGGCCATTTCCCCCCAGGGGCACCAGAAATGAAACTGCTAGCCACTCGAGGGAAAAACAGAGCTCAGTTCACCAGTAAGACCAAGGGCAGCCAGTGAAGAGGACAGCTGCCCTGGGACATTCAGTAAAGTGCAATAGCATCAAAATGCTACTGAGGAGGTCATGTTCCCCAAGTTCAGGGGCGAGCTGGGACTAAAGGCAGCAGAAGAATCTCCTTCCTTCCTTCCTTCCTCCCTCCCTCCCTCCCTCCCTTTCTTTCTTTCTTTCTTTCTTTTTAACTGATGAATTCATAAAAGTGCTAACAAAAGATCAAGATAAAAAAAATTAATTACATCGGACTGAGTGAACTGATGAGGATGATTATAATTTTTGTGACTTTCTGTTTGAATAAAATTTAAAAAAAAATCCCACAAGGACTCAGAGGCAAAAAATATACAAATCAATTTTCACTGCAAAGTAAAGGAGCTGTTATGGTGGAGGATTCCTAGACTGAATGTCAGTATTATGACATAGTATGAGTGTGTTTCGTGTTTGGTAATTGCAATCATTGTTGCTTTTGTTGTGGTCATCCATTTACAATGTTTGGTGTCAGTTGATTTATCTCTTGTAAAAATAAAATACAGTCTGTGTGTGTGTGAAAAAAAATAAAGAGAAAGCAATATTTTAAAAAATTAGAAAATCTAATTTATTTTGACAAAATATGGACTAAGCAAAGATTTAACTTAAATTTCAAGGTTAAATTCTATCTTGACTCATATCAAGATCACTTATAGTAACCAACAGATAATTCCTGATCATAGTTAAATGAACTTGTGAAAAACTCTTAAACTGTTCCCACAATCTCTTATATATATTTTTTTCTTAATGCCCTTTTCTTTGGGAATAATGTTAATTTACAGGAAATGTGCAAAGATAGTACAGAGAATTCCCCTGTACCCCTCACCCAGTCCCTCCTAACTTGTATAACCGCTTGTCGCAACTAAGAAACCAACGAGGGTACAACACTAGTAACTAAACTTCAGACTTTATTTGGGTTTCTCCAGTTTTCCCATTAACATCCTCTTTCTGTTCCAGGATACAGTCCTGGGTACCACATCACGTTGATTTGTCATGTCTCTTCAGGCTTCCCTGGTCTGTGACAGTTTCTTGAACTTTCCTGGTTTTTCATGCACCCTGTGTGAATTTTGTAATCAGGAAAAGAAAGGCACGACGATGAAGAAGATGAAGATGTAGATGAAGATGATGGTGATGATTTATGCCCGGGAATGCCTTCGTTTTTATCTCGGTGGGAGGCAAATGATCGGCTTTTTCTTTCTCTGTTCACCGGAACAGAAGAGGAAAGGCAGTGCTGCCCGGTATCTATGGGATCCACAGAGGCTGGGCGCCTTAATCCCTGCCCTCTGCCCTCTCGGTCCCTACTCCCGCCACCGTCACCGCCACCCCAGAGCGGGGGCCCTTGGGCGGAGGGCGAGCCGGTTGGGCGAGCGCGCGGACGGCCCCCGGATCAGCTGTTCCGCAACCGGACTCGGCCGCCCCGCCCCTGCCCAAGTCTTAAAAGCCTCTCTCACCTCCGAGCGTCCGAACTGCCTGCTGCCCGTCCCGGCCAGGCGCCCCCTGCAGCATGGCCTGGAACACCAATCTCCGCTGGCGGCTGCCGGTCATCTGCCTGCTCCTGCAGGTGGCCCTGGTGGTCCTCTTCGGCGTGTTCGTGCGCTATGACCTGGATGCCGACGCCCACTGGATCGAGGAGAGGATGTCCAGGAATATTTCCAGCGACTTGGACAACGAATTCTACTATCGCTACCCGAGTAAGTCCCACCACCTTGCAGGCCCAGCTGCGGCATACCCGAGCTGTCCCCACCGGGCTGAGGGCCCTGCCTGGCCTCACCTGCGCAGCCTGCTGCTCAGGAACATCGGGCAGGCAGGCGGGAGCGGAGGAGGAAATGCTGCCCACAGGCCCCCTGCCCCGCCCCTCTTAGGCTCCCCACCAGGGGGACTTCCCAGTGTCTGGAGATCAAGCTTGGGAAGTGGCCCGATGTGCACAAATTCCTTTCACCCGCTGAAAACTCACTCCTTCCAGGTGCCGCCAGAGACCTCCAGCCTCCCTGTCAGAGAGCCCTTCTTGATGTCTTCCAAAGACCTGAGTCTCATCTTGGTCGCCAACCAGTGGGTGACTCTGGTTCCCTTGTCCAGCTGTGCCCATGCTCTCCATGTTAAGGGGGTAGTTCCAATGTCGAGGGCTGCAGGGGTGGCTCATTGGCCTACCAGCCCTGCTGCTGGGAGAGGTGTGGGGGACCGTGGCACCTACCATCTTTTGGCTTGGAGAGGGAGAAAGAGCACCCCTGAATTCTCTCGCATCTGTGGTGCTGTGGTTAAGAGCATGGCCCTGGAATCACCAGACCTCACCTCTATCATGGCTCTGCCATTAACCAGGTGGGTGGCCTTAGGCAAATGTCAACAATGCAGAAACTCAATTTCCTCATCTGTCCAGTGAGGATAATGATAGATCCTACCTCCCAGGAGTGGGTTGAGACCTTGCACATAAAGTTCTGGCCTGGTGCTGGGCATGGAATCCTCACTTCATAATGGAGCAATTGCTAGAAGAGCACTAAACACAGAGGCCCTAGGATTCAGGAGTTAGAAGGACTGGCCCAAGGTCACTCGGGTCGGCCCAACCTCCAGACTCCCAGCCCAGGATTCTTTTCATGCCCTTGTGCTTTCTAGTTTTCCACACCATCCACCAGCAGCCAAAGACAATCTTTCTAACTGTTGGTGCTCACATAGTCATGGACTGTTGGTTTTGGAACAGTCACCTATACAAACTGGTCTTCCCTCCATGGCTTGTACACCCTCAGTAATAGGATTCTACCCATTGTACTCAGATCCAGTTAAATAAGTACACATATTCAGGATGGCAGCCTGCATGAAGAGAAGTAGAGGTGGAGGAGACTGGAGGCCCCGTGGGAGCCAGCCACATTAAGCGCCTCCCAAAAAGCCAGCAAAATCACAGGCTTCGTTAACAGAAATATGGTGCCTAAAAGAAGGGAGGTGAGAGAAGAGGGTGCCCAGCATTGGTGACACCACAGCCTCTACTGGGCTCCACTCAGGGCCATGTTTTAAGAGATCTTGACAGCTGTAGCCTTGGAGTTTAGACTCCAAATCCACCTTTCACATTGCCCACTTTTATGCTTCTTGGTGGGGGACTGACCCAGCAAATGGTGAGGCAGGCAAGCCTGAGACCCTCCTTTGCCTGTTTCACTCCTTCCCTCCAGCTCTTGCTTCTCTGTTGGCCACAGAGCCAGCCCCTTGGTAAAGCATCAGGGCCAAGGCCTCCCATGGGCGTTATAGGTCCTCCATGTGTCTGTGCAGTGGAAGGTCTCAAGACCCTCTAATAGGAGCTACAGAACCATGCCAGTAGGGGATACAATCCTCACATCTCCCCAACTCCTATCCCTACTCTCTCCACACCCACCAACTTCCTTGCATGCTCTACTTTTATTCACGCAGTGATCACTTATCTACAGGGTGGCCGTATAATTTATCAACCAAATGACACTTTGGAGAGTGAAGAGGTAGGAAATTTGCGCTAGTAGTAATTTGCCAGGACACAGACATAAACCATGACTGTCTCAGCAAACCAGGGCTTATGGCCACTCTGGTTGGAGAGGTACACCCCGACACTGCAGGCCTCAGTGAGGGGGTCAAGTGCTCTGTGCAGAAGAGATCTGTGACAGCTTTCTGGAGAGCAGTGGGATGGTGAGGAGGGGAAAGCAGGGCAGTTAAGGGGTCCATGGAAAGAGCATGCAGGGATGTGGGCTGAGCAGCTCAAGTTTGTGCAAAGACTGGGAGGGAGGTCGCTAAGCGGGATGAAGTAGTCCCAGCCATCAATGAGGGCCTTGAGTTTCTCCTGCCACGGCCTCTGGCCTCTGTGAGGGCCGGGGTGCTCTTTGTCATCTGAGCAGGAAGTGACAGAGAGGAGAGGAGTGTAGGGAGAGAATCTCGGCCTCAGGATTCCTCGGCAAGGGCAGGAAGTATTGGCAGCAACTCAAACCAAACATGCAATCTCTCCATAAGTCATCACCGCCACTGCATGAGGAAGGCAATGTTATGACTCCCATTTTACAGCTGAGGAGACTAAGGCCAGAGAGAGGAAGTATCTTGCAAAAGTCACTCAACTAGGAAACTAGTGAGCCAGAGCAGGAGCTCCGGGGACCTGAGCCCACCCTGCTGGACTGCCCTCCTCCCCCTACTCTCACCTTTCCCCTCTCTTCCTGCCCCACTTGCTCCCAGTGGCCGGTGGCCATGGTTAGGAGTTGGAGCCCAGGTGGGGCCCCGTGCCTGGATTCCTGGGCCTGCAGCCCTTGTGGTACTTTCAGGATTCTTGGCTCCAGGCTGTCAACACCTGTGTGGGCCTCATTCCTGCCCAAGGGAATAGTGGAGTCCACTGGGCATCTCGGTTTCCAAAGGAGTACTGCTCCAGCTGGCTCAAGAGCCTCGGCTCTTGAAGCCTCCTGGGAAAACTAAGGGAGAAGGGAGATCACCCAAGGTAGAGGATGCCACAGTTTCAAACCTGAAGGACTGTTTCATGAAACCGAGGCAACAAGGCTTGACCTGTGCTCCTGGGAACCTGAACCTCAGATTCAACTCCATTTAATAAAAGACCAATATTCCCACAAGCAGAGGGCAGTGTAACCTGGTGGTTGACTTTGGAATTAAACAGACTAATTAAACAGATTAATTAAATTAATTAATTAATTAATTAATTAAACAGATCTGGGTCCATCACTAAATGGAGTAAGCCATCTCCTTAACCATGCTGAGCCTCAATATGCTCATCTGTGAAGTAGGAATATTCTTTAATGCACAGGCTCTCCTGGAAGATTGAAGATGACGGGTGGCTGGGAGGGCACGTCTCATGGCATGAAACCAGAGGACAGTAAATGCTGGTATCGAGCTTACTCAGAAGGGAGTGAGTGCTCTGTTGCTGAAGGTGTTTAAGTGCAGGCTCAGCATCCCTTTAGAGATGTGGCCGAGGAATGTCTCTTCCAATATTAGTTTGAACTATTATAGCATTTAAATTCCTTTGTGCTCTCCCCACTTACAAGTGCTTTTTGCATGCTCTGTAAGGCAGGGAGTGTATTTGTTTCTATTTTATGGTGCCGGTGATGGAGGTTAAAGACTTGCCCAGCTGGTCAGTGGCACAGGCAGGGGCGAGGACAAGCCCTCCCACTGCACAGCCAACCAGCTTCCCCCAGTCTCTGCCACGTTGCTACTCCCCGGCCACCTCCCCAGGAGATTTTGCAGTGATGGGGTGATTCTATGGTCGGCTCTGAGGCGTGGGAGAGGTGGGCACAGAGCCTTGGGGAATTGAGGGGCTGGTCGGTAGGCTTCAAAGGCAACAGGTTAGGCTGGGCTGGCCTATAGAGCATGTGAAAGGCTGGTACCCAGGCTGCTGCAGGGCACCAATCCTGCTGTGCTGAGGCAGCAGAGGAGGGAGAGCTGCCATAGCCTGTCAGCATGGGAAGCTTTGTCCTCAGGCTTCAGAGACTTTTGAGACTTGGCCAGCTTCAGGTCAGCTTCATTAGGGACCCATCCTGGGAGGGAAGAGTGAGCAAGGAAGCGGGTGCAGAACAGCTGTGTACTGGTGCCCCCTTGTGACAGCTCTCAGAGCTGGACGCCAGGTGCCAGGCTCGCCCTATCAGGGACCTCCCAGTGGAGAGCAGGTTCTGGGCTGGGCTGCTTGAGTCACTCCAGGCTGGGGAAGGAGGGGAAAGAGGGGAGGTGTCTTGACAACTTACACTGTCCTCCAGCAAGTCGCCAACCCAATGCAAAGCACCTAGTCAGTCTTGAAAGAGAAAAAGAGTAGTATTACAGTAGCTAATATGATTGCACAACAGCTAAAGGGCCAGGCCTATGCTGGATGACCAATTAAATGTGCACCACACACCTCTGAGCTCTGTTACTATCCCCCATTTTACAGAAAAAGAAACTGCAGATCAGAGAGGTATGTCCCTGCTGAAGTTCATGCACTCCGGACCTTCACACTATTATTTTGTTTTTTCAGATTTTTTTTTTTTTGATGTGGACCATTTTTAAAGTCTTTATTGAATTTGTTACAATATTGCTTCTGTTTTATATTTTGGTTTTTTGGCCACAAGGCATGTGGGATCTTAGCTCCCCAACCAGGGATCAAACCCACACCCCCTGCATTGGAAGGCAAAGTCTTAACCACTGGACCTCCTGGGAAGTCCCCAGACCATTATTATTAAATGCATTTTCAGTAGCATCAAACTTTATGAAATATAAGTTAATAAAGTGGTACTTCTAATGAGGACTTTGGGGGATAAAGAGAGATGAGCAAGAGAATGGATAGGGAAGGTGCCCAAGGAGAGAGAAGCTGGCATCTGTGTGCCTGAGGTGGGGGGAGGAGAAAGAGACACCTGCAGAGAGGGTCAGAGACAGAGGTCAGGACAGCCAGGGAGTCACAGAGAAGGACAGAGAACTAGCCAGGTGGGGACAGTTAGGGAGAAGCCCTGGGAAGCTGAGGCCTCTCTTCTGCTCCACAGGGAGAACAAAGGCAGCCCTGAAACTGCACATCACCCCCCAGGAAGGCTGCCTCCAGTGCTCTTCAGCCCTGCCCCTGCCCGCATGCTTCCTCTGCCACCAAACAGCTGACACCCTGCTCCTTGAATGGCCCCCACCTTCTGTGATGCAACCTTTTTCCAGGGGTTCCCCCCACCTCCTTGCCAGCAGCTTCCCTGTCTGGTCTGCTAGCTTCCAGGCAAGCTAGCAGATCCTCGGCTTCTGGCTCCCGCTCACCATTCCCACATTCCAGCTGCCAGCTCTGTCTGCAGGTCTGCCTGATCTCAGACCCCAGCTCCAAGCCCCAAGGCCAGGATCCATTCCTCCCACACTACCCTGCCTGACATTCACCGCCACCCGCCACCCCTGGGGTCATCTGAGACTCCAACAACCAGTGCTAGTCCCACCACCTCCCTCCCACCCCGGGAACCTCCTCCTCCTTCCCTGTGTTCACCCACAGCTCTGCCCTCCTGCCACGTTCCCTCCCTGCTTTTGTAATTGTGGTCTGAATGTGTCTTCTCCCTCTCTTTCCAGTCTGTCACCCATCAGCTCTTCCCAAGAATAACCATAACACCGTGTATGGTGCTTCACATACATTAGCTCAGCTTCCTCCACAACAGTTAGAAACGTGATAAACCATGAAACATGATAATACATGAAATCAGCTGCACACATTGTGAACCTAAGCTGAGCTGCTGTTTGTTTGTGTAGGTCTGTGCAAGAAGCGCAAAGCTCAGAGCACCATACTGGGGCGACACTCACAGCTCTCTTGCATCATCTGCTATGCCCTCAACCCTTACCCAGCAATGCGCCAGGGCCTCCTCTCTCAGCCTCGTCCAGGTGGCTGCTAGCCAAGGGGTCTATGGCTGTGGCCTGGGCCTCAGGGAAGCCTGCAGGGGAGACAGATGAGGGCAGATGGGGGCTGGCAAGCATAAGCATTGCCAGGCTGCTGTGGGCACCAGGGCCTATCTGCCCAGTGGGTAGGAGACTTTGGACAGTAGAAGGCCTGCAGCCTCCCCTGATGGTGAAATCCCACCTGGGCCCTAGGCTGGCATATCTGGGTGCTGCTGAGATCATGACAGTAACCATTCATTCATTCATTCATTCATTCCTGGATTTTTATGGGGCATCTACCTGGGCACTCTCATAGACAATGGAGAATACCAGAGTAAACAAAACAGGCTTGGCCTTCCCTTCTTGGAGCTTTATAGTCTGGTGGGCTAGACAAACAAACCTAACTACAAATTGTAATAAGAACTAGAAAAGAAAGAAGAGGGTGCTGTGAGGGAAAGAACCAAGTTTAAACTCAGGGGTCAGGAAGGCCTCTGTGATGAGGTGACATTTTGCCAAGATCTGCAGGAAGAGAAGTTGCTGGCCATTCTGTGGGAACAGCATCCCAGGTGGAGGGACCACCACGGGCAAAGACCCTGAGTGGGACCGAGCACAAGGGAGGCCAGTGACGCCGGGGCACAGGAGGGAGGGGAGGACTGAGGAAAGGAAGAATGAGGAGGCAGGCGGGTAGGCCAGGTCTGGTGGGCTCTGCAGTTCACTTTTATTCAAAAAATGTTTTAATTTGGAAATCATTCCAAATTTACAAAAAGTTGCTAAGACAAAAATAGTACAAAGAACACTGTATACTCTTTAACTCCGATTAAGCTATCTGCTCTTCTCTCTCTCTCTCTTTTCCCACATAAACACATGCACAAGCACATACACTTACTTTTTCCCTGAACTACTTGAGAGTCAGTTGTACACATCATGGTCTTGTAGCCTTAATTACTCCACAATGTTTCCTAAGAATAGAGGTAATCTCTTCTATAACCACAGTAATCAATTTCATAAATTTACATTGCACAGTACTTTAATATACTGTCCCTATATAATTTTGTCAGTTGGCGCAGTAACAACCTTTGTAGCACTCCCCTGCACTCGCACCCACCCCCAACCCCAGCCAAGTCCAGGATTCAGTCTAGTGTTAGGTGTTGAACTTATTTGACCTGTCTTTTTAGGCTCTTTTTTTTTTTTTTTTAACATCTTTTTTGGAGTATAATTGCTTTACAATGTTGTGTTAGTTTTTGCTGTATAACAAAGTGAATCAGCTGTACGTATACATACATCCCCATATCTCCTCCTTCTTGCGTCTCCCTCCCACCCTCCCTATCCCACCCCTCTAGGTGGTCACAAAGCACCGAGCTGATCTCCCTGTGCTATACAGCTGCTTCCCACTAGCTGTCTATTTTGCATTTGATAGTGTATATATGGCAATGCTACTCTCTCACTTTGTCCCAGCTTACCCTTCCCTCTCCCTCTTTAGCCTCTTTAATCTGGACCATTCCTGTGCATGTAAAGCACCTAGCACAGGGTCTGTCCCATAATAGGTGCTCAAAATGGGCAGCCTTTCTTTATCTTTGACGTTATTGATTTTTTTCAAGAATACAGCCTCACCCCTTTCTAATATCATGTTGCTCATTTTTTGTCTGATGTTTCCTCATGGTTAGAATGGGATTATGCATTCTCAGCCAGAGCACCACAGAGGTGATATGTCCTTTTCAGAGTATCTTCCTGAAGGAGCACATTGTCCATCTGTCCCTCACTGGTGATGTTCATTTTGATCACTCAGTCAAGATGTTGCCCAATTTCTCTGCCGTATAATTACTGGGTGCTTTTTCCCCTCCCTTGCAACTCATGAGCAGTCTATAGGGAGACCCTTTTAAGACAAGGCAAATGTCCTGCTCTTCACAAAAGTTTGTCCCTGGATTTCAGCATCCACTGATGGAATCTTTGCTGTGAAAATTATGATTTTCCAACTTCAGCGCTCATTCCACATTTAACTGTCAGGCTGGCAGCATTCTGTTGTAAGCAAGAGCCCTCCCTGCTATCTCATTTATTTATTTACCTATTCTGAGTTCCTATTTTTTTATGGTTTTAATTTGTTATGGTAACCTAATTATTTTGGTGCTCAAATTGTCCCAGAATTGGCCAGTGAGAGCCCTTCCATCTGGCCCCTGTGTCCTGTGACACCTGTGGTAGTTCCTTTTAGTGCTTTATACTTTTGTAGCTGTCTTTGCTTCTCAAAGCTCTTTGCCTTCTGTTATTTTCTGGGAATCTAGAACCATGCAATGTTAGCCCTAGGAGGACACCTGAGATCATTCTAATCCATCCCTTTAGTTTTATCATTGAGAAAACTGAGGCTCTGAGAGGGGAAGTGGCTTGTCTTTTCTTTCTTTCTTCCTTCCTTTCTTTCTCCCTTTCTTTCTCCCTTTCTCCCTTCCTTTATTCCTTCCTTCCTTCCTTTCTTTTTTGCCGCACCATGCGGGATCTTAGTTCCCTGACCAGGGATCGAACCCATGCCCCCTGCAGTGGAAGTGCAAAGTCTTAACCACTGGACCACCAAGGAAGTCCTGGAAGTAGCTTGTCGAAGCCACACTGTGAATTGGTAGAAGGGTTGGGTCAGAACTGAGAATTAGACTATACCTAAGTAACAATAAATGATAATCAAGTAGCAATAAATAATGACATGCCCATTTGGAGCATCTATTATGGGATAGACACTGTGCTAGGTGCTTTACATACAAGTCTGCATTTAATCTCTGCAACATCTGTGAGTAAGCATTGCAGAAGGTGCTGAGAACCAAGTATGTTAAGTGACTTTCCAGAGACATCTAATTCAGGTCTCAGTGATGCTGGAAGATGTGCTTGCTGGGAGTGGGGGGTGGGATGTGGCAATGTTTCTGGGGGTGATCAACCGATGTGCATGGCCAGTTAAGGGACTCCTAGGCTAGATAAGACTAACTTCTCCATAGTAAAAGAATGGAGTTGAGGGGGCAAGGCCCTAGACCCTGGGTGTAATCCACAGCTTGGCCCCAGTTTCAAATGTCTAGGTGCCCACGCCCACCCTTGGTGAGAGTGGTGACGGGGAGCTGTCATCTCCCGAGGCGGGGCTCAGGCATTTCTTGGCCTTAAAACCCAGTGGTCTAAGTGGTCTAAAGTCGGGGGGCCCACCTCTGTTCCCCTAGACCAGTCCACTCCAGAAGGTCTTTTTTATTTTTAATTGAAGTATAGTCAATTTACAATGTTCGGTTAGTTTCTGGTGTACAGCAAAGTGATTCAGTTATACATATATATAAATATATTTTTTCTTTTTTTTTAATAAATTAAAAAAAATAAATTTATTTATGGCTGCGTTGGGTCTTCGTTGCTGCGCTCAGGCTTTCTCTAGTTGCGTAGAGCAGGGGCTACTCTTCATTGTGATGCTTGGGCTTCTCATTGTGGTGGTGCAAAGCACGGGCTCTAGGCACGCGGGCTTCAATAGTTGCACCACGTGGGCTCAATAGTTGTGGCATGCAGGCTCAGTACTTGTGGCTCACAGGCTTAGTTGCCACAAGCATGTGGGATCTTCCTGGATCAGGGACTGAACCCATGTCCCCTGCATTGGCAGACGGATTCTTAACCACTGCACCACCAGGGAAGTCCATTCTTTTTCATATTCTTTCCTTTATGGTTTATTACAGGCTATTGAATATATTGAATAGTTTCAATAGTTTCTATTCAATATATTGAATAGAACTATTAAATAGTTCCCTTTGCTATACAGTAGGACCTTGTTTATCTGTTTTATACATAGTAGTTTGTATCTTATGACTTGATGGGGGTAGTAGTGGCTCCTCTACGTGCAATAGAGCCATTCATTACTGCGCCTAGCCTCAGGATCCAGATGCGGGCATGGCGGGACCGGCTTCGGGGGCGGCCCGGCCCGGCCAGTGGCAGGGAAGACACAGGCTCTGTGTCGGGCGGAGCTGGCCCAGACCCAGGGCTATGGAGGGTCTTCGCCAAGCCGCCAAGACTCTCGGCTGCGCTTTCCCCGCAGGCTTCCAGGACGTGCACGTGATGATCTTCGTGGGCTTCGGCTTCCTTATGACCTTCTTGCAGCGCTACGGCTACAGCGCCGTGGGCTTCAACTTCCTGCTGGCGGCCTTCGGCATCCAGTGGGCGCTGCTCATGCAGGGATGGTTCCACTCCTTTGACGGACGCTACATTCTCTTGGGCGTGGAGAAGTAAGCGCGGCGCCGGCGGCGGGGCGAGCACAGTGGGCGGGGCCCCGGGTGAGGGGAGGGTCCAGGGGCGGAGCCCGGGGCTGGGGGCTGTGAGCTGGGTCCTCATCGTCCAACCAGGGTACCCGGGGCCCTGCGACATACACCACACGCACTCGCTCACTCACTTCCTGATCAACGAGTCCCCAAGGTGGGAGTTCTAATGGTGTCCAAGTGCTGTTGGAGGCTTTCCCTCCTCCTAAGACGCAGGCTGCAGGGACACAAGGCCAGGCTTCTTCTCTCCAGGGGCCAGAGCCAGACCCTCCCCTTTGACACATCCAACAAAATTGCCCTGAGAGACCTCAGCCCATGGGACCCATGGAGGGGGCGGTGTTGCAGGTGGCAGAGGAGGGGAAGGAGTGTGGGGCTGCCTGAACCAGCCTCCTAAGGTTCATTGTGGATGGAATGGGGTGCTTCTCCCTGCCTTGCCCTCTCCCTGACTTGCCCATATCCCCACCCATGGAACAGGCATAGGAAAGAGCTGAGGCAGGTGTGGAGACCTAGGACTGAAGCCCCTCCCTGCCTCAGCCTCCAGGGGGCACCTTATCCCCATCTCTTCTCACCTCTATCCACATCACTTTTCTCTGTGGTAATCTCTTGGTCTGGTGAATACCACCACCCCCTCACATCAGTTAACTCAGCCCCTCCCTCTGTCTGAGGAGACCTCCTAGGAGCCTCAGTGTATCCCTCCCCGAAACACCACCACCAGGTTATACAATAAATTTGCCAACTTGCCAAAAACCAAGTTGCCAAGCAGTCACTTCACTGAATGACTCATTTATCAAACTCTGTAGGCCACAGCAACTTGTGAAACCTATAGCAATTTGTGTTGCATGGGAGAAAATCAGAAAACCAAGTCCACAGAATGGGTTTAGAGGCAAATTGGTATAAACCACGTTTAAAGTGCAAATCCCTGCTGTCACATATAGGGCACCAACCAGGTATCATAAGCCAGGTGCCTGAAATTTTAAACATATGCCAAATATTTGCAAAATATTAATTCACTTAAGCCAGTTAGTGACTCCATGAATTAAGAGAAACAGGAAAAATACTCGACTAGATAGGAAATGTTTCGGAACCAAGAAGTCAGTCTTTTTGTATATAAAATCCGTGACATGCATATCACTCTACTGTTTAAGATACCCAAGAGATTCTCATTCCCAAAGCCATAGACCCAAAGCATAAAAATATCTGTAAAATATTTAATTGGCCACCACAGCAAAATAGCTATGGCTAAATACAAAACAAAAGTATACAGCTTTTTAAAATGTTCAAAGGGAATTATTGTAAACTTTTGTGAGTTTTTTGAACCAGTTATTTAACAAGTTAGTCACTTGACAACTTGAGTTTTGGCAAATTGGTTTTCAGAGAAATGATTTTCACCAACTGAGCCAGAGCTGATCTCTGCTGCCCACGGCTGAGATGAGCATGTTGCCCCCAGACCTGACCTGTGGACCCTTCTCCTGGCTTCTGTCCTGTCCCTGCTGCAGAGTCCTCCAGATCGTACCTGTCACTCCAGGGTAGTTCCCCTCTGCAGGCCCTGCCTGAGAGGTGAAATCCAGATCTCCATCTCCCGGGAGCTGATGGCCCAGGTGTGGGCTTTGGTACTGTCCCTCTCACTCCTTCCTAGTGGTCACCTCTGTCAGATGGTCTTCTGGATGCAGTTATGGGAATTGGGGCAAATAACTCGGCCTCCCTAAGCTTCCATTTCCCATCATTGGTTCGGGTGTGGTACAGGAGGGCCTGAGCAGTACTGAGCAGGCATTTAGGTGCCTGGCACTTAGCAACTGTCATCAGTTCATGCAGCCAGGCCCTGGGGACTCAGCAGTGAACAAGGCTCATAGTGAAGCATACATTCCAGTGAACATCCTTTGTCTGGAGAGGGACCCTGAGGGAACAGTGCCCTGCCCCCACTCCACGCACTGACCCTACAATCAGCTGGCTTCTTACTTCTCACCTCCTGATTCACACACACACACACACACACACACACACACACACACACACACACACACCCCTGAACGTGGGGGAGGGGCACTCCCCTGGATGTGACTGCCTTAAGGAAGTAGTAGCCCCTGCTGTCCTTACACGAACCCCAATTAACAACGCTCATGACTCAGAGAGCCACGCTGAGAGTCTGCCTTGGAATCCAGGACAGCATTGCTGCTGGCAGGGCCCACGGAGGCCTGGGTTAGGCAAAGCGGACACACGGATGGAAACAGGGTCTCCTCTGGCCACATGATGTCCGCCTCTGCTGGCTGGCTGGGCTTTCAGGGTACACACTTAAGGAGCGCCTATGTGCCCCTCTGCCTCCATTCTCTCTGTTGGCCTTTCTGCTCCCTCCCTCCACCCAGCCTCCGGCTCCCTACTGTCTGCAGGAAGGCCCCTCCCTTTTCCCTGGACACATATCCTCTAAGGTGAGGAGGAGGTCACGATAACTCAAACCCAAGCAAGGCCCTGGTAGCCAGCAGGAGAGGTGTGTGCACAGTGAGAGATAAGGATTCGGGGGCAGAGACCACATCTGGTTAGAGGAATTGGGGAAGGCTTCCTGAAGAGGAGGCAGGTGAGAAGAGGTTCTGGAAGGGCAGGTAGAAGACGGAGGTCAGGGCAAGGCCCCAAATATGGGCCACATTCAACAACAGTAGCCAGACCACCTGGATGCCTTAAGTGCAAGCTGCCTGCAAGGAGGGGTGGGGGCCTGAGATGGGGCCCACAAAGGAAGGGTGTGGCATCTAGTATGTGCCACTGCTGTGCTGGATACTTCACATGCTATTTCTTTCAATTCTTTTTTTTTTTTTTTTTTTTCGGTATGCGGGCCTCTCACTGTTGTGGCCTCTCCCGTTGCAGAGCACAGGCTCCGGAAGCACAGGCTCAGCGGCCATGGCTCACGGGCCCAGCCGCTCCGCGGCACATGGGATCCTCCCGGACCGGGGCACGAACCAGTGTCCCCTGCATCGGCAGGCGGACTCTCAACCACTGCTTCACCAGGGAAGCCCTCTTTCAATTCTTAGAGTAGCTCTAAGATACTATGTGCCCATTACCACAGATGATGAAACTGAGGCTCAGAAAGTTTAGACCGCAAGCCCAAACCCACAAGTGACCAAAGTCTAGGTTCAACCCCAGGGCTTGGAGTGCCACTTCTTGCTGTGGCCTCAGCCCCTCCCCTGACCTGTCTCCCCACAGCCTCATCAATGCGGACTTCTGCGTGGGCTCTGTCTGTGTCGCCTTTGGGGCAGTTCTGGGCAAAGTCAGCCCTGTCCAGCTCCTCATCATGACTCTCTTCCAAGTGACCCTCTTCTCAGTGAATGAGTTCATTCTCCTCAGCCTGCTAGAGGTGAGCAGGGGTCAGAACAGGGATGGGGGTAGAAGGGACACTTCAGGGGGGGCAGGAGGGGAACAGAGAAAGAGAGAGCTGGGGAGACATGCCAGCTGAATTCAATTCAAGCTTGGCAAGTCACTTAACCTTCTGAATCTCAGTTTCCTCATCTGTAAAACGGGAGTAATGACATTTATTGGGCAGGAATGATAGTCTACCTGGTACATCAGTCCACCAGCTAGGCAGAGAAGTGGTTCCTCACATGTTGATTTTCTCTCTTCTTTCTCTTTCCTGTATATCAGATGGAAAGAATGGGATGTTCCTGCACACCCTCTTCCACACACATATTCTCAGATTGCTCTGCCAAGAAAAAGGCACAGTATATTGAAGGGGCACATCAGTAAGAAAAGTTCCCAGGGGAGTGGCCAAGGTGGATGTATAGCTTCACAGGTTGCACAACTCCAGAGGTGCCATTCACATGGACCTCTATGGCAGGAATGATGCCCCCTGGAGTTGGCCAATTCACTGGCCCAGGTAAGGGGCACCTTAGGCTGCTGACTCTTGCTCAGACACCTCTTTGGTATATTTGCAGGTGTAGGGATTATTCAGGGACCCCATCCATTTCTTAGCCCCCAGCTCCTCTATATTTGGACTCTGCCTGAAAACCCCCAGGATTTTTTGGATTTTTTTGTTTTTAAATACAAAAGTTTATTTCTCAGAAGCAGGGAGATCAGGGCTTGTATAGTGGTTCCTCAGTATCATCTGGGATCCAGGACCCTAATCATTTTGTTCCACTATTGTGAGCACATGCTTTCCATTCCTTTTCTTTTCTTTTTTTTTCCGCCATGCTGTGCACACAGGATTTTAGTTCCCCAACCAGGGATCGAACCCATGCCCCCTGCAGTGGAAGCACAGAGTCTTAACCACTGGACCACCAGGGAAGTCCCACTGCCAGGGGTTTTGTTTTCAGGCCACCCTACATTCAATCATTCATTTTGTCATTTTTTTTCAGCCACCAGACTAGTCCAAGCCACCATATCCCTTCCTCCTGACTCATCTCCCTGTCTTCATCCTTTTTTTTTGGCCGCGCCAGGCATGTGGGACCTTAGTTCCCCTACCAGGGATTGAACCCGCGCCCCCTGCAGTGGAGGCGCAGAGTTTTAACTACTGGACAGCCAGGGAAGTAAGTCCCTCGCTGGCTTCATCCTTGCCCCACCCACCACCACAGGCTAATCTCCACCAGCAGCCATGGTGACCTGTTAATAATGCATATAAGACCACTCCCCAGATTAAAACCCTGGTTTTTAAAATTTCACTTCAAATAAAATCCAAACTTGTTATAAGGCCCTACCTGTTCTGGTCCCAGCCTTTTCTACAAGCTTATCATCTACTCTCTCCCCATCTTTCTATGCTCTGGCCATACCCTGCTGTCTGCTCTTCAAACACACCAAGCTTGGTCCCGCCTCAGGGCCTTTCTACTTGCTGTTGCCTTTACCTGGAATGCTCATCCCCCCTCCAGTCCTTTTTTTGTGGTCTAAACTGGAATCTCACCTATTCAGAGAGGCCCTCCCAGATTCTCCTACCCGGTGTTGCCTTCTACATTACCTCTTCCCAGTCACTCTCTCTCTCATTGCCTTAATTTATCTTCTTCATAGCCTGTATCCTTATCTGATAAGCATGGGAAACCTTATCTTATCTGGACTGTCTCTATTCCTGGCACCTGGCCCAATGCCTAATAAGTTCTCAAGAAATATTTGTCAAGGGAATGAATTTTGGAGTCTAACTGCATGTCAGGCAATGCTCCAGGCACTGGGATACAGAGGTGAGCAGGACTCTTGTTTCGATCCCAAGGAGCTCATAGTCTAGTGAGGGGGCCAGGAAGCAAATAGACAGTGACCATGCAGTGAGACAAGGATTGAGCTCCAGGGCTAGGTGGCCTGGAGGGAGGGGAGGAAGGCCTGAACCAGCATCTGGCAGGTCAGGGAGGCTTCCTGGAGGAAGAAATATCAAAGCTAGAAGTCAAGTAGGAGATAACCAGGCAAAGGAATGAGCAAGGGCATTTGAGGCAAAGGAAACGGGGTAGGGAGAGGAACACGGATCTTCAGACTTTCAGAGGCTGTGTTAAAGAGTCTCAACTTTATTTTTTTGTTTGTTTGTTTTTGCCTGCACCATGCGGCATGTGGGATCTTAGTTCCCCGACCAGGGATCGAACCCGAGTCCCCTGCATTGGAAGCGCAGAGTTTCAACCACTGGACCACCAGGGAGGTCCCAAAGAGTCTCCACTTTATCATGAGGGCAGTCGGGAGCTATGGAAGGTTTCAGGCAGGAGAGTGACATGGTCAGACACATGTAATGGAAATGTCACTTTGGCTGTAGTGAAGAGAACAGTTGGAGGCAAAGGGTCCAGTTAAGAGGCTGTTTTAGTCACCCTGGTGAGAGATAATGGGACTGGGTTAGTACAAGGAGAAGAAAGTGGATGATACAAGAGTTATAAGGAAGGTGAACAAATAGACCTTGGAGACTGATTGGGGTGGGTAGAGAGAAAGAAGTGAGGCTAGGTGAGGGGGTACACAGTGGGGTCAACAGATGAGACCTGAAATTGGCTGAGAAGTAGTATCTTGGGTGTGAATTTAGAGGCAGAGAAGCCTCCTTTGGCCCTCAAAAGCCCTCCCTGATCTGCTGCAGAAATTCTTTCAATGCATGACAGTCTTCTGGCCTCTCTTTGAGCCAAGTTTAAACATAATAATGACTGCTGACAGTTAAGGAGCACTTGCCCTTGCCTGGGCCCTGCTCTGAATGCTTCACATGGGTTATCTCATTTAATTCTCATCTCTGAGATAGACACAATTATTACCCCCATGTTACAGATGAGAAGACTGAGACTCAGAGAGGGTAAGGGGCTCCCCAAAGGTCACATAGCTAGTCGAGGCACCCACCAGGCTGGGAGTCAGGAAACTCAGCTCTGTCAACTATTCAACAGCTAGCTGTGTGACCTTGGACACAAGGTTGGGTTTCCCATCTCAAGCGAAGAAGCGAGTCTGTGATTCTGATGGGGATTTCCTGAGTGGGGAGGAAGAGGAAGATGAAGAGAGGGGAGGTTGGGGGCAGGGAGGAAGACTAAATCAGTCAATCATCCACCCCTGTGGAGTGCCACATGCTTGCCAAGTGCTTTACACAAGTTGTCTAGTTTCATCCTCAAGACAGCCCTGCTAAGTCACTAGGACCTGCCCCACTTTGTAAAGGAGGAACTTGAGACTTAAGGTCCAGAGGTGCAGTGGGCTGAGTCGGGTAGGGCAGGAGGCCCAGGAATGGACAGATGGGGAGGGCACCATATCTGCCTGCTCTGACTCTGGGGGACAGGGGAGAGGAGAGGGGATGGGGTGGACGGTGGGAGGTTGGCTGGGAGGTTGGAGGGCAAGGAGCATGATAGGATGCAGGGGAGACGGGTAATGGCAGTCCGGATGGGGTGGTGTTGGGCCAGGATTTGTGTGTAGGAGGAAATGTGGAGAGGGGAGACCCCAGAGGGTAGCGGCGAGGTCCCAGGAATTAAGATAACCTGGAAACTAGTGGGTGACAGACTAGATAGGGCGCTGCCCTGGGTCCTAGCTTGGCTTTACCTCTTCCAGCTGTGTGACTGAGCAAGTCCTTTCCAGGCCTGGGTTCCCCATCTGGCCATAAACCTCATCTGTTGGGTGAGGATGCCCTGGCATTTTGCTGGCAGGCTTACAGCCTGGGTTCATGGATCCCCCTCTTTATTTTTTTATTGAAGTATAGCTGTACAGGGGATCTCCACTTTCTCCCCCTCCCAGTTGATTGGTCTATAAGGGGCCCTAGGCTCCCTCCTGTAGCCTGTGGAGTCAAAAGACAGCTGAACTTCTGTCTGTGGGTAGGGGGAGGTGGGAGAGTGCTCTGAGGAGGGAGAGAGGAGGTGTCAGAGTCTGACAGGCCCCTTGTACCCCAGGTGAAGGATGCAGGGGGCTCCATGACCATCCACACATTCGGCGCCTACTTTGGGCTCACAGTGACCTGGATCCTCTACCGACCCAACCTATATCAGAGCAAGGACAGGCCAAGCTCTGTGTACCACTCGGACCTCTTTGCCATGATCGGTGAGAGCTTCCATAATGATCGAGGGGCACCGTGATGACTGAGGGCTGCCATGTCGGGTGAGGACCACTGTGACGGGTGAAGGTCACCATGAGCAGTTCAGGCTGCCATGTTCACAGCTGATCCCCATGCGCTCTGTGAGGTGGCTGCCAGCTCCCTTTGGAGGAAGGGCAGAGAGAGGTCGCCTATAGATACTTCCAGGATCCCACATACTTGTCCCTTTCCCCCATGGGGCTGGAAGAAGTTGGTCAGTCATGCTGTGTGTTCCCTAGGATGTCCCAGGGCAGACACAGTGGTAACCAGGAACTGTTCACTCCATCCCTAGGCTAGGCAAGGTGTACATTCCTATTTCCGGTGCCCATTCATTCCAGAGAATACGTATCAGCCACCCTCTCTGGTCTCTTAAAACCCAGCCCTGCCTCCAAGGAGCGCCTCACAGTGTAGTAGAGAGATGGCCATGCCACCAGATAATCTCCCTACAGTGGAGAAAAAGATTCTCCCTCAAGGTGCTGTGGAAGCCGGATGGGAGGCATTTTGCCCAGTTATGGGGTCAAGGTAGACTTCCTGGAGCAGAGTGGAAGGCTCAGTGAGAGTTAGGTAGTAAGTAAGGCATGGAGGGCCTTCTAAGAAGATCCCAGCATGAATAAAGCTGCAGGGGTGGGAAATAGCTGGGGCGTGTGAGTCATTTGACATCTCTGTAGCTAAAGGACAGGATGTCTGCCTGAGCTCCGCTGGGCCCATCTAACACCTCTTCTCCCGGGCCCACCGGCCCTGTCTGGTCTGGCCAGGCACCCTCTTCCTGTGGATGTACTGGCCCAGCTTCAACTCAGCTGTGTCCAATCACGGAGACGCCCAGCACCGAGCTGTCATCAACACCTACTGCTCTTTGGCAGCCTGTGTGCTCACTGCGGTGGCACTGTCCAGCGTCCTGCATAAGAAGGGCAAGCTGGATATGGTGAGCGTGGGGCGGGGGAGCAGTGGGGGGCCTTGGGAGGAGCTGTGGCCACGACTGCCTGTGCCCCGTGGGCACTGATCACCATGCCCTGCCGACAACGCTGTGAAGCAGGTAGCGTAAGGGTTGTCGCACCCATCTTGCAGATGAAGAAACAGGGGCTCCGGGAGAAATGATTTGTCCAGATGCCATAGCTGGCTTTAGGCAGAGCCCAGAACCACATTCTTGGCGGTTCTATCGTGCAGGCTGCTCTGGATGAACTGGCTCCTCGCGTTCTCCTCCCCGCAGCCTGGGTGCTGGCAGCTCTTCTGGACTGAGCGAGGTGCTGCCAACTCTGCCAACTTCTGATCCTCCAGACACTGGCCCTCAGCCTTCCTAGCACTGCTTTCACCTGCCCTATCCCACACACCAAAGGGGGAATCCCTTCGATGCATTTGGGAGGTTTGTGGGAATGTGGTGTTGCCCAGTGTCCTTTATATCACGCCACTGGGACATGTGTTTCTGTCATTAGCGGGAGGGGCCAAACCCCATGGGTGTTGGTAGATTTTTCTGTAAAAACACAACCACCTCTCTATTTGCTATTCTGACACTAGCTTCTAGACATGGGCACATGTGTGTCAAGACACTGCCAGGAGTGCCCGTTATTCCGGGACACAGCCCGGAGCCCCTGGATGCACTGACCGATCACTGCACAGAGAGGTGGGGACTCAGGAAGCAGGGGGAAGAGAATCAGACACGCTGACGTGGGCACATGCAGGGGGGGACATGGAATAGGGTCAAGGTCAGGGGCTCTGGCTCCACAAAGACCTGGATCAAGACACCTTTCTGCCCCTTGCTAGCTTTGTGGTCTTCAGCAAGTCCATTAACCTCTCTGTGCCTCAATTTCCTCATCTGCAAACGTCAAAAGATAACTGTACTTACCTCCTGGGCTTGTTGTGGAGAGGAAACAACATCCCCACAAGCCAGCGACACAGTCTATGGCGCAGGTAGGCGCTCAGAGAGTCAGCTGGTGCTGGTGTAGGCTCACAGAGTCTGACATGGGTGCGTGTGAATGAATAGGCCCCAGAGGTGCCTGACGTTGGCACACGGGCACGTAGAGAACATCAGACATGCAAACCTGGGCACACAGGGATGTGTGGCAGCCAGATACAAAGGGAACATGCAGATGTGCTGATGGAACTCATTGGCATGGACACAGAACACTGATTTGTGCACACGGAAAAAGCCCAGAGCGCTAGTGTGGGTGGCACATGTGCAGAGAACACAGGGGTGGCTGTCCGAAGCCTGGGCCCAGGCTGGAGCCCTCCGCAGTCTCCTGGCTTGCTGAGATGCACTCTGAGCCATCCCTGGCTCCCAGGTGACACCCACGCATAGGAGGTCAACTTGGGCTATGGGTCAGCTCCTCCAGGACGCTACTCTGGGAGAGGACTGAGTTCCTGCCCGCTCTGCCTGCCCTGCTCAGGTGCACATCCAGAATGCCACGCTCGCGGGAGGGGTGGCCGTGGGCACCGCCGCCGAGATGATGCTCATGCCTTACGGCTCCCTCATCATCGGCTTCATCTGCGGCATCATCTCCACCCTGGGTTTTGTGTACCTGACGGTGAGGGCCCCAGGCCAGGGGCTGGGGGCTGGAGAATGCTTGGGTCTCTGTGTTCCTGGCAGTGGGGGGTGGTCCCTAGGGAGGGGGTGGGGGACTGGGGAATCCGGGGTCTCTCTGTATTTAGAGCCTCCAGAATCCTGGCCTCCCCACATCGTGCCACAGCCCCCTGCCTGAGCAGCACCTATCTCCCCTTTCCAGCCATTCCTGGAGTCCCGGCTGCGGATCCAGGACACGTGTGGCATTCACAACCTGCATGGCATTCCCGGCATCATAGGTGGCATTGTGGGTGCTGTGACGGCAGCCTCCGCCAACACTGAGCTGTATGGGCAGGAAGGGTAAGAATGGAGGAGGTAGAGGGAGGTTGAGCTCCCTCCTTCCTTCTCCATTCCTCCTTCCTACTGTCCCTTTTGGGTCCAAAACTGTGTCTCTATCCCCTTTCTTGCCCAGTCTGGACCACTATTTCATGGGCCTTCTCTCCTCAACCTCTGTCCTTCCATAAGAATCTTAGAGACCGTCTGATCTTTTCAGTGCCCCCATTTTGCAGACGGGAAGGCTGAGGCCCAGGGATTATTGAGCCTTGGTGTCCACTCGTGTGTGGGGTGGCAGCAGGCGGTGACTTGGCCTCTCCGTGGGGCCCTGACCTGACCCCTGTTTCCACCCCAGGCTTGCCTTTGCCTTTGGCCTTGGAAGTTCCACACTGAGCTGGAACGCAAGCACACAGGGCAAGTTCCAGGCTGCTGGTCTCTTTGTGTCGCTGGCCATGGCCCTGGTGGGAGGCATCATCGTAGGTGAGTGGGACTGGCTGGGCCAGAGAAGGTGGGGCCCGTGGTTGGGGGACCTAAGAATGTGTGCCAGAGGTCAGCTGGGGCTCCCAGAAACCCTTTGTCTCTGCACTTATAGCGGTGAGACTGAGGGGATTTTTCTAGTCAAGGGAAAGGGCTGGGTAAGTAGAGAAGTCATCCCTGACCTCCAACTTCCTTTAGGGGTCATTTTGAAATTGCCATTCTGGGGACAAGCCGCTGATGAGAACTGCTTTGAGGATGCAATCTACTGGGAGGTGAGTTTTACTGACTTGTCCCCCCACACAAGGGTGGCTGCATTCCTCTCTCCCTGGACCACATCAGCTGGGCTGGGGCCTGGGAAGCAGGAAGCTGAGGGTTGGAGGACAGAGCCTGTGTCATCCTGCTCCTTTATCCAGGAGGCTGTGTCTCTTGGGGGTTGAAGGCTGCATTCTAGAGCATTCTAGAGTAATTCCCAAAGCCTAGTCCCCTGTGTTCCCCAGAGCAGAAGCACCACCTGGGAGCTCGTGAGAAATATAAATTCTCAAGTCCAACCCCGAGCTCCTGATTTCACAACTCAAGAGGTGGGGCCCAGCACTGTTTGCAAGCCCTCCACCTGACTCTGATGAAAAACTCATCTGTGAACCACTGCCCAAGACCAGTGGGTTTGGGTCCTTACATGCACATTGGAATCACCTGGAGAGCTTTAAAAGCTTTCCAAGCTCAGGTCTCAGCCTCCAGAGACTTGGAGTTAATTGGTCTTGTGAAGGGCCTGGGCATTAGAATTTTTCAGTACTTAAAACCTCCCAGGTGAATCTGATATACAGCCTGGGTTTAGAATCACAGTGCAGTGCTTAGCTTCTGTATTCATAAGAACCGCCTGGAAAAACTCAGTTTCCCAGAGGCTAGCCCAGAAATTCCATTTCAGTAGGGCCTGGGACTCTGCATAGGAACAAGCTCCCAGGTGGCCTTGTACTAACACTTCTCCCAGCATCAAGAGAAGTGTCAGTACAAAAATCCAACTTGAGAAACATTGTTCTAGAAGCTAAAAGTAGTAGAATGTCACAGAACTCAGTTTCTTTAAAAACATGCCACAGGGCTTCCCTGGTGGCGCAGTGGTTGAGAGTCCACCTGCCGATGCAGGGGACACGGATTCATGCCCCGGTCCGGGAAGATCCCACGTGCCGCGGAGCGGCTGGGCCCATGAGCCATGGCCGCTGAGCCTGCGCGTCCGGAGCCTGTGCTCCGCAATGGGAGAGGCCACAACAGTGAGAGGCCCGCATACAGCAAAAATCAAAACAGAAAACATGCCACAGTTTGGGCTTTCTGTGGCTTCAGGATGGCCTTCCTCCCCACGAATCATTATTAGAGGTATTTACCTGCATTAGGTGATGGAGGATGACACAGAGGGCCGTTCTTGCCTCCTGCACTTCCCCCTCCTGACAAGGGCAAGGACCTAGCCTGTGTCTGTGGCCCCTGAGACAAGGGTCTGCCCATCATTGTCCTTCATTTGGCTTTGTATTATTTTATTACTGAAGTATGGTTGAATTACAATATTATATTAGTTTCAGATGTGCAGCATAGTGATTCAATATTCTAATAGATTATACTCTATTTAAAGTTATTATAAAATAATAGCTATATTTCCCTGTGCTGTATACTATATCCTTGTAGCTTATTTTATACATGGTGGTTTGTACCTCTTAATCCCCTACCCCATCTGGCCCCTCCTCCCTTCCCTCTCCCCACTGGTAACCACTAGCATCCCATCCCCTACCCCATCTGGCCCCTCCTCCCTTCCCTCTCCCCACTGGTAACCACTAGTTTGTTCTCTATATCTGTGAGTCTGTTTCTGTTCTGTTCTATTCATTTGTTCATTTTATTTTTTAGATTCCACATATAAGTGATAATGTACAGTATTTGTCTTTCTCTGATTTATTTCACTAAGCATAACACCCTCCAAGTCCATCTATGTTGTTACAAATGGCAGAATTTCATTCTTTTTTATGGCTGAGTAATATTCCATTCTCTCTCTATACCATGTCTTCTTTATCTGCTTATCTGTTGTTGAACACTTAGGTTGCTTCCATATCTTGGCTATTGTAAATAATGCTGCTATGCACATTTTGGTGCATATGTCTTTTCAAATTAGTGTTTCCATTTTCTCCAGATATATATCCAGATATATATCCAGGAGTGGAATTGCTGGATCATATAGCAGTTCTATTTTTAGTTTTTTGAGGAACTTCCATACTGTTCTCCATAGTGGCTGCACCAATTTTCATTCCCACCAACAGTGTCCAAGGGTGCCCTTTTCTCACATCCTCACCAACGTTTGTTATTTGTAGACTTTTTGATGGTAGCCATTCTGACAGGTGTGAGGTGATAGCTCATTGTGGTTTTGATTTGCATCTCTTATGATTAGTTGGCTCTGTATTTTTAAAATCATACCAGAAGTTTTCAGGGTAATCCAATTATATGTACATAACTAATAAGCCTTTTCAATTCACTCTCTTTAAATTATTTTTAAATTATAACATGAATAGAAGCTCATTAAAGAAAATCTGGAAATAGAGAAAAATAGAAAGAAATCCCATCACCCTCATTCAAGCACTATTAATAGTCTCGATATATTTCCTTCCAGCCCTTTTTTAAAAATCGGCATTGATTTTTCATACATAGCTGAGATGATATTATACTTGATTTGGTATCCTGCTCTTTTTCTTTATCTCTCTATCATAAGAAGTGTTTTGTGTTATTACATTCTGAATAAACTTTATTTTTTTAGCAGTGTAATTATTTTCATTCTACATTTGAAGTCAGAACTTAAAACTATTTCAGACACCACAATTAGAAACCACACAGATTTAATGCTGATGAAATAAACTAAAAAACATTATCAATTCCCATATGTAGATGTTCTCTCTTTTCTTTTTCTTTTCTTTTCTTTTTTTTTTTTTGGCCATGGCACAGCTTGTGGGATCCTAGTTTCCCAAACAGGGATTGAACTGGGGTGGCCACAGCAGTGGAAGCTCCAAGTCCTAACCACTGGACCACCAGGGAATTCCCTCTTGGTTCTGTTTTGATCTTTATAATTTATTCTAAGTTCACACCTTCTCTGTGCTATATACCCTTCAGCAGTGCTCAGTTTCAAGTAATATAATTCCGTGTCAATGGAAGTAAGCCACCATCAAGCCATTCCCATGGCCCCTGGCCTCTGGGTAGTCTACCTGGGAGATAAGGTGGCTTCCCAGAGGACAGAAGTGAGACAGATATTCCCCAGGACAACAGATGAGGGAGTCTTTAGGATCAAATCTGAGCCTTGAGGCCAAGGTTGGGCTGATCTGCCCCACCCCTACTGCACCTACCAATCCACTTCTGGCTTTCCCTGCATCTCCCCCTACCTCACTTTTGGACCTGCCTGCACTTCAGGGAGCTTGCCATGCTGCCTCTCACCTGGCACACTACTACTCCTCTTTCAAAAAGTGTGTTCAGCACAATGGAATCCCCCTAGGCTGGGTTATCAGTCTCTTGGGTGCACTTACAACTCTTACTGTCACTGTGCACTTCACTTGAATGCCTTCCCATTGCTCTAGTGGGTCAAGGACTGTGCCTTGGCCTTGCAGTGCCCTAGCACCCTGGACAGTGGCTAAGTGAACTAGGAGCTGGATACCTGTGCGAAAGACTGCCCTGCTTTGCGTACATGCAAACTGCACGGTGATCACAAGGTGGCGCCCGCCACACACCATTTGCCGCTCCTGACTTGCCCAGGCTGTTCTAGTTCCACCAGGTACACCTGCCCGGCCTGAGGCAGGGCCCTCGGAGCTGCCTCCTCTCTCTGCAGATGCCCAAGGACCAGAAGAGTATTGTTTTCCGTTCTGAGGACCCCACCCTCAAGCCCTCAGAACCTTAAACTCCCAGGGCAAGTGAGAAGCAGGTGAGCATGAGTTTGGCTTGTCAGTGGGGGCCCAACTCTGGGAATCAGATGCCACCAGCAAAGGGGCAAAAAGAAAGCATCAAGAAATGAGGATGTGAGCTCCCACACCCCCCTACCCACCCACCCACAGCGGCATGCTGGGGTTGGTGGGAGAGGCACTCAGAGTCAGACTATGCGCCTACTGGACAGACACGATAATTTGTGGAAAGCACCCTGGACTGGAAGAGTGACTTTGAGGAACTCTTCACCCCAGAGACTGAGCCTCACTTTCCTCATTTATAAAAGTGGAGAAGACAGGTCTGGCTCTGTTCAGTAGATCAACTCAGGCGACACGCTTCCTTCCTTCCTTATCTCGCTCTCCTTCCTTTTTTTCCATCAACTAACATTTCCTTGCTCCCTCTGTGGAATGCACCAAGCCCTTTCTCATGTCTTTTGCATCTGACCCTTCAGAGACCTCTACAGACAGGTGCAGTTACTTCCCTCTTTTTAATAGATGAGGAAATTAAGGCTCAGAGAGGTTCAGGATCTTCAAAGCCACACAGCGCAAGTGGAGGAACTGGGGGTCTCTCCAGGTCACTATCATTGCTCTTATCGTAGTTATCTGACCTCTTCGAAGACCAGAGTTTGGAAAGAGCTGTGTCTGGGACACAGGCTGAGTGATGTGGCAGGAGAGGATGCTGGGGTTTAAGGAAAGAGAAAACAGAGGCTGTCACCGGTTGCTTCTAATGCTGCCCGTCTTGTTCAGAAAAGGAAAAGGTGCCCGAGGGGTTACTGCAGAACATGACAGTGGCCCGCTGCTGTTGGCTCTCTCCCTGCAGGCTCCACAGACTGTTTCAGCGTTCCCCAAGGAGCCAGTTCTGATCAAGCTGGGAACAAAAGAGCAAGGCGAGCGGCACTCCACCTGCTGGCCCGGGCCAGGGTGCCTCCATCTCTCCCGCCGCCTTCATCCCAGGGGACCTGCCTGAGAATGGAGGAGGAGCTATAGACAAAGTGGGCATCCAAGCCAGGTTCTGGCTGCAGGAAGCCTGCCACCAGGGGTCTTGGTGGCCACATCCTGAGAAAAGCAGGCAGGAGTGGGGCTGGGGGCTGGAGGTGGACCCGAGCCCTCCTACGAGACAACGTAGCTGCCAACCACCGACTGCTGGGCTCTTCCACTCCCTTCCTGCCCCTCAGCCAGTATCTCCCATGCCCCCTGAATCCTCCAGACCTCTCTGTGCCATGCAGATGGTAGCCTCCGTGAATAAAACGTTCTTGGTGTTCTTTGTAGAATGGGTATTAATGCTCCAACAGGGCCAGTTTGAGGGAGAAAAAGACCGAGGAAACCTCCTGCTTCAGTCCTGACCTCCCACCCCAAGTGCCACTCACACTGCAAGGAAAATCATCCCAGGCTGAAGAGGAGGGTGCTGGAGTCTGCCCAGCCTGGAGCCCGCCCCCACCCTCCCCCAGCAGGGCTCAGCTTTTGGACTGGGATCTTTCCCCAAGGCCCCTCCTTACTTCACATCAGCCACCCCAGAAACGCCCATTTTGTGAAACTCCATGCCCACTGTGCCCTCCATGTGACCCGGCTCCCTTTCAAGGGCACTCAGGCAGGTGAGAGAGTAGAGAGATAGGGCTTTTGTGGCCAATCCCCCTCCCCCAACCCTTCCCGCCTTCCTCCCTGCCATGCCAGTCCTGCTTTCCCTCCACACTGGGAGAATATTGCAGTAATTCAGATCTTCCATCATTTATTAAGGCCTGCCACCACACAGGGTTCCTGCCCTCAGGGGGCTCACAGTGTAGCTGGGGGATTAAACTGACATCCAGAATCCACCCTGAACTCTGGCAGGCATTCAATGCCCAGGTGGCTTACCAGAGTGGGCCACCTGTGCAGGGTTTTGGAGGCTGAATAGGAGTTTACCAGAAGGATGGCAAAGGGACAGCATGGGCAGAGACCCAGGGATGGGGATCAGCATGGCAAGGTTTGGTATGGCTAAAAAGGAGGTGAGGCAGAAGTGTGCCAGCTGGAGAATAAGAAGCAGAATCCAGATCCTTTGTGGAGCAAAGACTCCGGGAAGAAGGGGTGAGGGGAGAGGAAGGAGAAGGTCTCTCCTGCCTCCAAATCGCCCTCCCCGTCCTCCTCGCAATTCACACGTACATACGCACTCAGGCCTTCATTCCGCTTGCCAGAGGAGCGGGAGGAGGCGGCGAGGAGGAGGAGCTGAAATGCAACCTATTCATGTTCCCCGAGATGTAACACCCCTCATTTTCCATGCTGGGTAAAGACAAAAACCCTTTACAACCTGTTTCTGGAACTTGTCAGCAGCTGCCAAGAGGAGCGTGTTAATTAAACGTCGGCAAAGATGGAAGCCGGAGGCCCCGGCTCTAATTGGACAGTTTGCTTCACCGGATTGAAAAACATTGTGACAAAGAAGGAGGTGCGCGGCGGCTCGGCAGGGGTGCGGCGTGGCGGGGAGGGGAGCGGCGGCTTTGATTTCAGCTGATCCTCACCCCAGCCTCCCTCCCCCTGCAGAGCTGGCCCAGCCTAGCCCAGCCCGGCACGCCCACGGAGGGCCTGGGAGGGGCGGCGGCGCCGGAGAGGTACGGGTGAAGGAGATCCCGAAGCCTGACGGCCCTGAGGTCCCGCTGGCAGTCTCGCCCAGTAGTAGGCCCAGACAAGGACCAGGCTTTGGGGGCTCTGGGGGGGCCCCTTCCTCTGATGACACGACCTGGGTTCTGGTGGCTGTGCAGGGAGGGCACCGAAGGCAAGGGTCCGGCAGTTGCCTCAGGATAATGTCGAGGTTGCCCTGGGAGCCCAAGCCCAGGCCTCAGCAGGGAGAGACCTGAGTCTGGACCGACCCCTGTTGCCCAAACTAGCTCTGGGTCACGTGATTGGGGATGAGGTCTTTAAAATGTTGGCAACTGGGAGGCTCATACTGTGAGGCTTATCCTGGAGGGCACAGCTGTGACTGACGGTTTTCGCAGGACCCTGCAGAGCCCAGATTCCAGCAGGGCTGCAGGGGCACACCCAGAGACTATCCCCACATCTGTTGTTTGGTGGCTGTACCCCAAGTCCCCTCCTGTTTTGACTCACAAATGATGACAGCAGCCATGTATTGAGTGCTGACTATGTGCTGGGCACTGTGCTGACCTTACAGGCCCTGCTATTTAACCTCCCAGCAGCTCCCAGCATCTCACAGGTGGGGATAACCCGTGGGGGTAACCCATCCTTGGTCACAGTGTTATTAAGGGTGGTGCTAAAGTGACACTGGAGCCCAGGTCCCTCTGATTTCAATGTCCCAACCTGGACCCCATGTTTCCCACTCTCTGGTTCCTGGCCCAGCCAGGAGATGAGGGTCTTCAGGACGGTGTGAGAAAAGAGTGGGGTTCCTAAGTGGAGAACCCTTTCTCAGAGCCTCCAGGTTGAATGGCCTGAAAGATGGGGTGCAGCAGCATGGGGCTCATCCCTGAGGGCCCTACGCATGTCACCCACCTATACGCACATGCCCGTCTTGCATCTCTTGGGGTAGGGGTGGTTAGTTAACAAGGCCAGAGCCTCCTCTTCTGTCCCCTTCCACCTTGGGCCAGCTTTGTCCCCCGCCCCACCCTCATCCTGCGCTGCGGTCCAGGAGGGCTCCGATTGGGGTGGGAGGCCAGGCTGGGGCCTGTGAGGGCCAGGAGCAAGTATGGGAAAAGGGGCCATTGTGGCTCAGCTCCGGGGATTAAGAGTTAGAAAGTGGATGTGGAGAGCTGAGGCCATTGACGGTAGCCCGGCGAGCTGAGTTCCCGGTGGGGGGCGGCCCAAGCAGCCTGTGCCCGAGCTGTGTCCAGGCTGCCTGCTGGGCCTAATCCCCTGGGAGCTGCAGCCCGAGAAGTCCCGGAAATACAGCTGCTGTGGAGAGAGGGCTGCCCTTGGTGGGGTCGGGTATCTTGTCCTGGATGCTCAGAGTGGCCGCTCTGAGGAGGGATGGGTGGTGGGGAGGCATGCCCATGGGGTGTGAGTGTACGCGTGTGCCCCTGGCCTGGGCAGTGTATCCGAGTGGACACTCTAAAGATAGGTGACCCAAGATATAAAGAACAAGCTAGTGGTTACCAGTTGGGGTGGGGGGAGGGCAATTTGGGGTGGGCGAGAGGGAAGTACAAACTGTTGGGTGTAAGATAGACTCAAGGATGTATTGTACGACATGGGGAGTATAGCTAATGTTTTGTAATAACTGTAAATGGAAAGTAACTTTTAAAATTGTATTAAGAAATTAAAAAAATAAAAAGATAGGTGACCCAATGTGTTAGGGGCAGTGTCAGTCCCCTTGTGTGTCAGGTTTAGGGCCTGTCTTGAGGGGAATGGGGCCTGAAGGCGGCGACTAGGCCAGCTCAGAGGTCCTCAGAGGTCCCTGACTAAAGAGGTGAGCCATGGTGAGGAAAGAGGCAGCGTCTCTACCAGCAGGCCTGAGTGGGTGCTAAGTGTGTGTGTGTGTGTGTGTGTGTGTGTGTACTCGTGTGTGCACCATCGAGCAGGATGCTTGAGAACGGCCCTTCAGAGGCGGCTGGAGGGGCTCTGCAAGTTGTAATCAGATTAAGGGGGCCAATCACTTAGGGCTCTTGAAAAGGCCACAAGGTTTCTAATCAGCCCTGAGCACCAGGCCCACAAAGCCCAGGAGGAGCTCGGCAGGAGCTGCCCGCGGGCTGCTGTGGGAGCCCGGCGGCTTTCTTCCCTCTCTGTCTCTCCTAATTATGTCAATTTGCTAGCCAAATTGTTTGCTCGAGTGGACAGGGCGCCTTGTGGCCCATTCATGTGGTAATGTGGGAACTGGCAGGCCTCCTGGCTGGGAAAATAGGAGGTACCCGGACCCTTTTCGAGGGAGCAGACAGGCTGGGAGTGTGGGGCACCCAGGCCTTGGGAATTCTCCCCTAACTAGTGTGGAGCTTTTTCCCATGAATTCCAGAAACTTCCAGCTTGGGTTGTGCTCTGGGATGTCCTTTTTGGCCAGTCAAGATGAAGGATGGAGAAGGAGGCAAGGACCCCATAGAGGACAGAAGAATTGGCCTCCAGTTTCCTTCAGGGTGAAGATGGGCAGCTTTCTGTCTTTATGCCTGATCCTTTGACGGCCAGGCTGAGACTTGAGTGGTTTGGGAGCTGGATAGGATCTGGGAGGTTCCGGAGAGATGGAATCCTGAAAGGGTAAGTCGAGTCGCAGCAAGCGGACATGTGGGGATGTGCAGAGACTCAGAAAAAGTTCTTATCAGTTTACTGAGCCTTTATGCAGGCGCCAGCCACTGTGTCACTACTTTGTACACAGCAGCTCATTGAGCCTGAGAGCAATCCAGGGAGGTAGGCCCTGGGCTTCCCATTTCACAAAGAAACTGAGGCTCAGATAAGCTAAATGACTTGCCCAAGGTCAGTAGGTGAAAAGCAGAAATTTTTTTAAAATTAATTTATTTTTTAATTTATTTCTGGCTTCGTTGGGTCTTCGTTCGTGCACGTGGGCCTTCTCTAGTGGCGACGAGCAGGGGCTACTCTTCGTCATGGTGCATGGGTTTCTCATTGCAGTGGCCTCTCTTGTGGAGCACGGGCTCTAGGTGTGCGGGCTTCAGTAGTTGTGGCACGTGGGCTCAGTAGTTGTGGTGTGCGGGCTCTAGAGTGCAGGCTTAGTAGTTGTGGCGCATGGGCTTAGTTGCTCCGTGGCATGTGAGATCTTCCCTGATCAGGGCTTGAACCCGTGTCCCCTGCATTGGCAGGCAGATTCTTAACCACTGCACCACCAGGGAAGCCCCAAGAGCAGAAATTTGAACCCAGGTCTACTGATCCCTTTGTCCCTTCTACCCCAGCCCACAGGCATTCATTCCTTCCTTCAAGCAGCAAACAAGAACTGACAGTCAGCCGGGTTCTGTTTGAGGCATGGAGGATGCAGAGAACTAAGATGACCCAGGAAGTGAAACCGTGCACCTCAGATTGGGACTTGAACCCACGAGGCTGGGACTCGAACGCGGCCAAAACCCACAGTCTTGGGCTTCCCTGGTGGCGCAGTGGTTGAGAGTTTGCCTGCCGTTGCAGGGGACGCGGGTTCGTGCCCCGGTCCGGGAAGATCCCACATGCCGCGGAGCGGCTGCGCCCGTGAGCCATGGCCGCTGAGCCTGCGCGTCCGGAGCCTGTGCTCCGCAACGGGAGGGGCCACAACAGTGAGAGGCCCGTGTAACGCGAAAAAAAAAAAAAAACCACAGTCTTCCAACTGAGATCACACACCTGGTTTCAGGACTTAATGAAGCTTAGATTCTTGATGTCTCATCTCAGAAGAAATTCAGTGAGAGACAAAGTGATAAGTAAGAAGTGGATTTATTTAGAGAAACACACTCCACAGACAGAGTGTGGGCCATCTCAGAAGGTGAGAAAGGCACCAGCGTTTGGGGTTGTCAGTTTTTATAGGGGTGGGTAATTTCATAGGCTAATGAGTGGGAGGAGGATTCCAGCTATTTCACAAAGGGGGTGGATTTCCAAGAATTGGGCCACCGCCCACTTTTTGATACTTATGGTCAGTCTTGGAAATGTCATGGCGCCTGTGGCTGTGTCATTTAGCTTGCTGATGTGTTTCAGTGAGTGTATACTGAGGCTCAAGGTATACTGGAAGTCGACTTGTCCGCCATCTTGGACCCACTTGGTTCTAATCAGTTTATGTCATGTCCTTGGGCTATGTCATTCCTTCAAACGTTGTGCCCTGCCCCCTTCCCTCCTGTTTCAGAAGGGCATGGTCATGGGGCCCTTAGCATGGGCACACTGGTGTGAGCTGCGGTCACTCTCTACAGTCAGCACAGAGCTATGGCCACAAAGATGGTCAGACACTGGATGCATTGCTTGGGAGCCATGGTGAACATTAAGAATGGTGACTGTCAACAGTCCAGATACAGGTAATTTCCCTGTCCGGGGCCTGCACTGGCTGCATTCCCCTGCCCTCTGGGCTACCCTCCCTCAGGCCCCACTTCAGCATGTGAGGACCCCTCCCATCTCCCTTGGGTGTGGCAACCTAACACCTCTGCATCTGAGATGATGGGGCCATGCCCACTCTGGCCACTCCCCGCTGGACCCACCTGGCTTGTTGGTGTCCCTCTGAAAGTGAGGAGCCCTCTCCCCCCACAGATGCTCACAGGGTTGCTGCCCACCCCTACCCCCCACCCCTTACCGACCAGGTGCCTCCTCACTGTTCCATTCAGGGCTGTTAGGATCTGCCCTACCCGGAGCTGTCAGGAGGCTGGGGTGCAGGGTGGCACTGGGGGTTGGGGCAGGGAGAGAGATCCAAGGGAGGGTCTGCAGGTACAGCTCAGCACCCCTCACTCCCCAACTGGGAGGAAAGGCCAGAGTCCATGTTTATCCCTGAATGAGATGATGGCCAGAAATCTTCTTAGATCAAATACAATTCACTGGGCAGTTGCCATTTGACCTCTACTAGGGCAGGTGCTGGAAGACAGGGGTGCAGGGAAGCCCCAGGCACTCCGACTTCAGGTTCCACAGCCCTATTCAGGAGGCAGGTCTAAAAGCAATGATACAGTAACTGGTCAGGCCAGGAGAGGACTAAAGACCAATAAGAACAACACAAAGCACCTACTCTGTGCCAGGCACAGTTCTAGGTACTTTACATATATTAATTCATTTAATCTTTTTTTTAAGATTTATTTTTTTTATTTTTATTTTATTTTGCGTTAGGTCTTAGTTGCAGCATGCGGGATCTTTTGTTGTGGAGCGCAGGCTCCAGAGCATGTGGGCTCTATAGTTCGCAGCATGCAGGCTCTCTCATTGAGGCGCTCGAGCTCAGTAGTTGTGGCTCATGGGCTTAATTGCCCTGAGGCATTTGGGATCTTAGTTCTCTAACCAGGGATCAAACCTGCGTCCCCTGCATTGGAAGGCGTATTCTTTACCACTGGACCACCAGAGAAGTCCCAATTCATTTAATCTTCATAACAATTCTATGAAGGGAGTACAGTTATTATCCTCATTTTAACTCATGAAGAAACTGAAGCACAGAGAGGTTGAGTAACTTGCCCAAAGTCACACAGCTAAGTATGTAGCAAAGCTGGCGTTCAAACTATGGCCCCAGAGGTCCAGCTTTTAATCACACACTTTTAGTCACAGCTAGGCTGTTACCACTCTTAGGTCACTGGAAGAGACAAAGGAAGGGAGGGTTTGAGGATCCTGGATGGGGGAGGGTTATGTGGAGAGGGCTGTCTCAAGCAGATCGGTGATATCTGTCAACGGCCATAGCCAGCTCCAAGTGACCCTATGAGGGAGGGAGGAGAGGAGACCATGGAACAATGACCCATTCTCACTCCCCTCCCTCCTGACAAAACCTGCATGGAACCCATGGGTTTGCAGAGACAAACAGGAGAATATTTAACCCAGCTTTCCAGAGGCCATGATGTCTAATCTGTGTCCTGAAGGACAAATAGGAATTACTCAAGCAAAGGGTTGGGGGTGGAGAAACCAACTTCTGGGAGGTGACAGAACATCTGGCTCAGGAGTGGTCAGGCATGCAGCCAGAGGGGAAGGCAGGAGTCTACCCAAGGGCAAGTTTGGATATTATACTAAGGGTTCTGAGAACAAGTCATTGAAGAGTTTTAAGCACCAGGAGTGACAGGATCAGGAACGGCATTCTCCACTCCCCCTTGCTCCACTCCCCCTTGCTGTTCGGGATGCCAGCCTCAGGGAATTCACTGAGTTCTAGGAATTAGTCATACAGTTCTGCCTCAGGGCCTTTGCATAGGCCATGCCCTTTGCCTAGAGTGTTCTACACACCCTGCCCCATTGCATTGACTCCGTGTGTACTGCATTTTCTATTCATCCTTAAATTTCAGGAAATATATCTCAGAGGAACTTTTCCTGAGCCCTAGACCAGGACAGGACCCCTAGTTATATGCCTTTACTGTACCCTGAACTTTTCTTCATAGCATTTACGGAGTCTGTGATGATGTATTTCGTTGTGTGATTAGTTAACTATCAGTTCCCCCAGTAGATATAAGTCCTATGAGAACAGGAATCCATCTTCCTAGGGCTGAGCATGGCACATTGCAGGGGACTGATCAGTACTTGTTAAGTGAATGAATAAGTGAATGAATGAATTTTGGCTACACTGGGAGAATGAGGTGGAGAATAGCAAGCAGAGAACAACTATATATGTAATAAACTATTCAGTAAACATATACATGTATGTATATATACTATATGGAGACAAACTCTTGAGGTGGCCCCCATGATACCCACTTCTTGGTATTCATGCCCATGCAGAATCCCATCTCCTTGAGATTGGGCAGGACCTGTGACTTACGTCTAAACAACAGGATACAGCAAAGGTGATGGGATGTATGTGATTACATGTATATGATGATGTGATTACATTACGTAAGAATGTAGTACCCGGGAACCTCCCTGGCGGTCCAGTGGTTAAGACTCTGAGCTTCCACTGTAGGGGGCACCGGTCCGATCCTTGGTCAGGGAACTAAGATCCCATGTGCCACATGGCGTGGCCAAAAAAAAAAAAAAAGATTGTAGCACCCATCTTACTAATTCTCTCACTCCCTTGTTGGTTTTGATAAAGCAGGTGGCCATGTTGCAGCCCACCTGAAAATGGCCTTTAGAAACTGAGGACAGGTGACAGCCAGCAAGAAAATGAGCCCTCAGTCCTGTATGTGCAAGGAACTGAATTTGGCCAAGTGCTGCATGAACTTGGAAGTGGACCCTTCCCCAGCTGAGCCTCCAGATGAGGCCTCAGTCCTGGCCTGCACCTTGATTGCAGGCTTGCAGAGGACCCAGCTAAGCCATGCCAGGATTCCTGACCCACAAAAGCTGTGAGATTATATGTGTTGTCTCACACTGCTGCATTTGTGGTAATACTGTTATACAACAATAGATTAGGGACTTCCATGGTGGCACAGTGGATAAGAATCCACCTGCCAATGCAGGGGACACGGGTTCGAGCCCTGGTCCGGGAAGATCCCACATGCCACGGAGCAATGAAGCCCGTGTGCCACAACTACTGAGCCTGCGCTCTAGAGCCCACGAGCCACAACTACTGAAGCCCGTGCGCCTAGAGCCTGTGCTCCGCAACAAGAGAAGCCACCGCAATGAGAAGCCAGTGCAACACAACGAAGAGTAGCCCCTGCTCTCAGCAGCTAGAGAAAGCCCACGCGCAGCAACAAAGTCCCAACACAGCCAAAAATAAATAAATTTATTTTAAAAAAAGACCCAAAGCAGCCAAAAATAAAATTAAATCTTAAAAAAACACAATAGATTAAAATATATATATATACCCAATATATACACATATATGGCATAAATGATATATGTAAACACCCACACAATACACATGTTAGGCCAAGCATGGTATGCCATCCCCCGACCACAATTTTTGGCCAGATAAGGGCACGTGGCACAGGCTAAGCCAGTCAGTCTCCTTCCCTGGGATTTTATATATGGAGGCAGGGAAAAGAGGAGCCCTCTCTTTCCTCTAGGCTTGCTCAGATGGTAGGATGTAAGCCTTATGGTTGACAAAATCCATGCTCTCCTCCCACTGCATAGAGGAAGTGCTCCACAGAAGGACAGAATGCAGCTAGCTCACAAAGAGGAGACCTGAGCCACATTGAAAAAGAGACCAATTGACATCAATTGAGTAACAGGACTCTGCCACACCTGAAGCCAGCCCATTCCTGGATTTCCCAGTTGCATGAACCATTAAATCCCTTCTTTTGCTTCTCTTGGCTCCCCTTATCCACTCTGAGCTCCTGGAGGTCAGGGAATCCGCCAGCTTCCTCACAGTATTTCCTATTATGGCCCAGCCCAGAAAGCTTTTCCAGAATAAGTGCAGTAAAAGGTGGCTGGATGGAAGAGGGCTATGTGTCAAGTGCCCAAGTAAGCACTCACTTATATGATCTTATTCAGTCATTAATGTATCAGTTACACAGTTTGGGCTGTGAGTAAAAGAAGACCCCAACAAAAAATGGCTTAAGCCATATGAGGACTTACTAATTCACATAACAAGAGTTCCAGGGATACACCAGGCTGCGGGCATGCTTTCCTGTGATTCTCATGGCTCCTCCCCCCTTGCTATTGGCTCCAACGTCAGGCCAGTATAAAGGTGGCTGCAGCATCGCATGCAGACGCGGCAATGTCCAGGGCAACATCTACCTTTGCCTTACCTGTCTTTTTTCCCTTCAGTCATCTTTTTAAGTGAAATTATACACACACATAATTTGATTAAGTTTAGTTTTTGTGTTTGGGGAGGGAAAATTGATGTTATTCTTTATCTTTTGCAGCTCACACACACCTTGTCCTTTGATCAATTTCAGTGTATTCTCTAGTAGAGAGAGTCTCTAATTCAGGGGTTCTCAAAGTGTGGTCTGGACCAGCGGCATCGCCATCACCTGGGAGCCTGTTTGAAACGCAAAATTCTTGAGCCTTTCCTCCCCCAGCCTACAGAAACTCTGAGAGCAGGGCCTGACAGTCTCCAGGTGATCCTGATGCATGCTCAAGTTTGAGTCATACTCTCTAATTTATTTAACTATTCCCCTGGGGGTGGACATTCAAGTTGTCTCCAATTTCTTGTTATTGAAACTTATGCTATGATACATCCCTTTATATGTGTTTGTGTGTCCTGTGAGAACACTTCTCTCTCAAAATTTTCTTGGTTAATTTTTCACATTCACTCTTCCAGATGAACTTTAGAATGTTTCTAAATTCCAATCTCAGTGGTATTATATTGTATTTATACTTTAATTTAGGAAGGATTGGCATCTTGACAGTATTGAGTTTTCCCATCAAATATTGAAATTCTACAGGATTTTAAGTATAATTCACATAATTATATGTAATTTAGGCATGCTTTGTTATGATCCCAAATATAACAACTGCAGGAGATATTATTATAATGGTCTCCTTTCCCTGAATTTTATGAAACTAAGAATATAAGTGTAAAGGGTCAAGCGTATGATCATCCTATTCTTCTTGGGAGAGTCTCATTTCTTATGTTGGCCTCTCAGTTGTGATTCAGTTAAGCCTATGTCTCTTTTGGGGAGCAAAGAAACCTTTCTTAGAAATCACCCCCCAACAGACTTCTCCCCATGTTTCACTGGCTACAGCAATTTTAAAACATGCCCCCACCCCCAATTCTTCCATATTCTTCTCATCAAGAGGTGAGGTCTGTGCCCTCCCCTTGAATCTGAGTTTGGTGACTGCTTGCCCAATAGAACAGGACAAAATGACACTGTGCCAGCTTCCAGGCCCAGACCTTAAGAAATGACAGCTTCTCTTTCCTGCGTCTTGGGACCCTTGTTCTGGGAACCCAGCGTCCATGTCTGAAGAAGTCCAAGCAAGGAGGAATGGAGGCCCTTGGCCCACAGGCTAGGCTGAGTGACCGGCCCACAGCCAGCCCCAACTTCCAGCGGTGTGATTGATCCTCTAGCTCCACTCAAACTGCCCAGTTGATACCATGTGAAACCTAGATGAGCCATCCCACTGATTCCTGCCCCAATCACAGATGTATTGAGCAAAAGAAATGATTGTTGGGACTTCCCTGGTGGCACAGAGGTTAAGAATCCGCTTGCCAATGCAGGGGACACGGGTTCGAGCCCTAGTCTGGGAAGATCCCACATGCTGCGGAGCAACTAAGCCCATGCGCCACAACTACTGAGCCTGCGCTCTAGGGCCTGCAAACCACAACTACTGAGCCCACTCGCCTAGATCCCGTGCTCTGCAGCAAGAGAAGCCACTGCAATGAGAAGCTTACGCACTGCAACAAAGAGTAGACCCTGCTCGCCGCAATTAGAGAAAGTCCACGCAGCAACAAAGACCCAACATAGCCAAAAATAAATAAAAAAGGAAATGATTGTTGTTGTTTGAAATGTCAAGGTGGTTTGTTAGGCAGTTGTGCCAATGGTGCAATATGTTTCAATGCCTAAACCAATCACTGACAAGGGGACAAGGACTTAAATCTTCTGGAACCCTCCCCCGGAGGCTGGGACTGGGGCTGGAGCTTGGTTCCCCTTCCCTGAGCCAGAGACAAAGTTAGAGTTGTGCAAGGACAAAGAAATGCCTGCTGGTGGGTGACCAACAGCATCTGCTGTGGATGTTAGGTCCAGTGAGATGAGGTAACTAGCCCAAGGTCCCACAGCTAGTATGTGTCAGGGCCAGGCTTTGAACCCAGGCTGTCTCCCAGACATCAGGAGCAAGGCTGAAACTATTAGTGCCCATAACCTCTCCTACTCCCCCTCTGAGAATTTCCTCCAGTGTCCTCTGCTCTACAAAGCCTTCCTGGATGCCATTTCCCCGTGGACACACCTCCCCTGTAACACTCATCACAGTATATTCTCATCATGTGCCTATACGGCTACCCCCAATAGGATGCAATATCCCACAAGGTGGGACCTTTGTTTCTGTCTCCCCCAGGGCATAATGGGGGGCTTGGCAGAGAGGAGGGAATAGGCACAGTGGAGTCTTATCTTTTGAAGGGTTAGAGTCATTACTTATAGTCAACATCCAGTATAGTCAAAATTACCCCTAGTGGGGGACTTCACTGGTGGTCCTGTGGTTAAGAATCCACCTTCTGGGGCTTCCCTGGTGGCGTGGTGGTTTAGAATCTGCCTGCCAATACAGGGGACACGGGTTTGAGCCCTGGTCTGGGAAGATCCCATACCACGTGCTGCGGAGCAACTAAGGCCGTGCGCCTCAACTACTGAAGTCCGTGCGCCTAGTCCGTGCGCCTGAGAAGGGCAATGAGAAGGGCAATGAGAAGCCCGTGCACAGCAACGAAGAGTAGCCCCCACCTCGCCACAACTAGAGAAAGCCCACATGGAGCAACGAAGACCCAACACAGCCAAATAAATAAATTAATTAAAAAAAAAAAAAAGAGTTCAACTTCCAATGCAGGGGACACAGGTCCTATCCCTGGTCAAGTAACTAAGATCCTACATGCTTCAGGGCAACTAAGCCGGGACAACTAAGCCCACGCTCTGCAACTAAGCCCGTGTGCCACAACTAGAGAGCCTGTGCACCGCAGCCACTGAGTTCACACACCACAGCTAGAGAGAAGCCCACATGCTGCAACTAAGACCCGAAGCAGCCATAAATAAATAAATTAATTAAATATTTGAAAAAAAATATTACCCCTAGTGAGCCTTTAAAATTTGCCCAGCAAGTCAGTATACATGGTTTTATATATACAACTCTGAACAGTAATATACATGTATAAATGGATGTACTAATATGTAGGATACAAGAAAGAGTACATTTTCAAATGTATTCAGTATTTTTAATTAAAAATATTTTGAGTGTCTATACACATAATTAAATGCACATGAGATAAACATCACTGTAAATGCTTGATAGAAGAAGATATCAGTCATTAAAGGCACAAAGGGATGGGTCTGGCCCATCTGCTCATCTTTCCCCTCAAACCTCTCCCCTGTCGGCCCAGCACTGTTTGTCTTTCTCTTGTGCCTGAAATTTCTCCACTTGAGTCACTGAGCACCAAGGAACACAGGCCAAGTGTCCCAAAGACCATGGTTATGAGCAGCACCCCAGTACCCGATATGTGTTCTAACCTTTCTGGTTGACTGTTACCAAGGATCGTAATAAAAGGTCACCTAGCTGACCCCTCGGACACACCAGGAGCCACACCTGGAAGATGGGTTGTGTGTGCACATGCACGTGTGTGCTCGTGCGTGCACGTGTGTGCTTGTGCATGCTTGTGCACTTACATACATGGGTACTTGTGAAAAGCTGCTTCACTAAAGACCTGACCCTTCTGTATGTTCCTAAGAGATGCCACCAAGGGGTCCTGCGGGCAGAGCTGGCACGAATGCCAACCCCAGTAGCCCCAGTCCCATGGGCCAAGGGGAGGGAAGGCTAAGGGAACCACTTGTGAATCTGGCTTAGAGGGCTCCGGATTTGAATCCTGTCCCCTAGAATGTGCTTGGGGATGTTGCGGGGGGGGAATCGTTGCTCTTCACGTGATCTCCTCCTGTGTTGTCACGGCAAAGCGTTTTTTCTTTATCATCTTAAAAGCTTAATAACATTTTCAAAAGGAATTTTTTTAAGAATTTGAAATTTTTGGTCTCATCCTTCCTAAATAAATGTAAACTCCTTTGACAGGTGGGTGGGGCTCCCCATCTGCAGCACCTCCCTGGAGTCCAGTGAGAGCTGCCCTTCTGCCTTTCAGAGCCCTCAGAACATGTCGGCCCTGGACTGGAGTCTGTCACTTACCAGCCTAGAGGTAGTGCCGGCTTCCCCTGAGCTTCAAATGCAGGTGCGCACGGCCCCAGGGTTCAGAGCAAAGAGGGAATCATCTCGGAGGGCTCTGATTCTTGCCCCTTAGAGCCTCTGGGAACTGCGGAGACAGTCCTGACAAGGGAAGCCTGGGGAAGGGGACCTGGGGACACCTGCGGGGAGTGTCCCCTACCTTCTCTCCTCTCCTGCCCTTCTCCTGTCTTCCACGGTCTCTTTCCATGTCTGTCTGTAGGTCTCTCTCTGACTCTCTCCACCTGTGTCAGGCTTGTCCCCTGTGTGTCTCCCCATCTCTCTCCTCTGTCTCCACCACCATCCCCTGTCTCTCTTGTATCTCTCTCTGATTTCCTTGCTGTTTCTCTCTGTGTATCCGCTTGATTCTCCCTCTCTTTCTCTCTCTTCTTCGCCTCTCTCTCTCTTTCC
>NW_006798464.1:708498-717655 GCF_000442215.2 Lipotes vexillifer | reverse complement strand
TCTTTCCCTCTCTGCTCCCTCACCTCCCTGCTCTTCTCTCTCTGTGGCTGTCTCGCTCTCTCTGTCTCTCTTCCTCTCGGTCTCCTCCCCCTCCCCAGTGCCCCTTCTGGAGGATGATCTGTGTTGTGGGATCATGCCAAGCCCAAAGGGAAGGTCAGGGCACCCCGCAGAAACCAGCACAGACTGCCATTAACCTGTCACTTCTGTCTCCAGTGGGGAAAACAGCGGGGCTCAGGAAAGGTGAGGAATTGCAGTCATTGGGGATGGGACGTCTCAGCTGGGGCTGACAACTGAAAGCAGAAGCCACCCAGTCAGAGGGCTGCAGATGTGCACCAGGGCACTGAGGACAAGTAGAGTGGGTTTCTGGACACCAGTCCACATTACAGACTGCTTTTGACTTCTGGGCCGGGGGGGACCTGTGCACAGGGAGAATCTGCACTGGTGGCCACATTCAAGCCTCCCTTGCCTGCAGTCTTGGGAACTGAGGATGGGGGATCTCAGTGAGGTCAGAAGCAAAGGTCTCAAACTCAGCAGCCTGAGGGCCATGTATCCCATCACCACCCTGCCCCCCAGTGGCTCTAAAATATGAATGTACATTTTTTAATGGGCAAATTTCACATTTTTAACATCTTTATTGGAGTATAATTGCTTTACAATGGTATGTTAGTTTCTGCTGTATAACAAAGTGAATCAGCTATACATATACATACATCCCCATATCTCCTCCTTGCGTCTCCCTTCCACCCTCCCTATCCCACCCCTCTAGGTGGTCACAAAGCACCAAGCTGTTCTCCCTGTGCTATGCGGCTGCTTCCCACTAGCTATCTATTTTGGTAGCACATTTTTTGGTAGCTACATAAAATGGTAGCACATTTTTTTTTTAATCTAAGTTTCTTTCCTTTTTTTTTTTTTTTTTGTCTGCTTTGGGCCTTTGCTGCTGTGTGCAGGCTTTCTCTAGTTGCGGTGAGCGGGGCCTAGTTTTTGTTGCAGGGCGTGGGCTTCTCTTTTTTTTTTTTTTTTGGCAGTCCGCGGGCCTCTCACTGTTGTGGCCCCTCCCGTTGCGGAGCACAGGCTCCGGATGCGCAGGCCCAGCGGCCATGGCTCACGGGCCCAGCCGCTCCGCGGCATGGGGGATCCTCCCGGACCGGGGCGCAAACCCGCATCCTTGCATCGGCAGGCGGGTTCCCAACCACTGCGCCACCAGGGAAGCCCTACGGTGGCTTCTCTTGTTGCGGAGCACGGGCTTTAGGCGCGCGGGCTTCAGTAGTTGTAGCATGCAGGCTCGGTAATTGCGGCGAGTGGACCCTAGTGCATGCGGGCTTCAGTAGTTGTGACTCGCAGGCTCTAGAGTGCAGGCTCAGCAGTTGTGGCGCACGAGCTTAGTTGCTCCGCAGCATGTGGGATCTTCCTGGACCAGGGCTCGAACCCTTGTCCCCTGCATTGGCAGGTGGATTCTTAACCACTGTGCCACGAGGGAAGTCCCAAAATCTAAGTTTCCTCTTGAGGACCTGGCAACACTGGGCTATGGCTGAGCAGCAGTGTCCCTGGCAGACCATTGCACACTCCACTGTCCTGCTGGCCCCTTCTCCTTGAACCTGGATACCTCCTCAGTTACCTGCCTGCCTCTGTAAGCTCAGGAATGTGTTGCCTATGACAGCAGAGAGTTCTCTGGGCAAGAGTAGGGGCCCAAGTGCTACCAGCAACTTATCGTGTGACACTGGGCAAAGCATGCCAGCTCTGGGCCTCAGCTTTTCCATCTGTAAAACGGGAGATTGGATGAGCCCAGCAGTAAGACTCACCTTTTGGAGCATCTGATGAAAGCTATGGACCCTCTCCCTAGAGAAAAGGACCTGTGCATAGATTTGCCTACCATTTGAGAGGTTCACATGCCCCTTCCCCTGGGGGGCAGGGATGCCAGGCTAAGAACCCCTGCTGAGCACCAACGTCCCTTCCCCCTTTGCCTCAGCTGCCTGAGTCTGGGTCTAAGCAGACCCACTCTCTCAGACCTGACTGGCCAGGGCCACCCCTCCTCTGGGTGAGTGGGGCCTCTCTGGATCCCCAGTGGCTGTCCCAGTCAGGCTGACAGCCACCCATCGATATGCAGGAGGGGTCCGGGCTGGTGCTGGATTAGCATAACGCACTCCAGGAGGTAAAGGCCCACCAGGCGGCCTCTGTGTGCAGTGCCTGCCTTTGTCCTGGCCCCAGGACCAGGTTAGGACGGCCCAGGCGGCTCATACACTTTTGACTGCCAGATGAAAGGGGGCGACATAAAAAGGCTGCCTGGGCTGAGCATGGGGGTGCTTTGTGTCTCTCCAGACGGAGTTACAGACGTCTGTGAAACGTCAATTACAGCTGAATAAAGACGTCTGCTCGGTCCAGACATGCCTCCTTTCAGCTGGGGAGGTGTTTCCAGGCCAGGCCTGGGGTACTTTGGCAACCTAATTTGGCGATTGTGACTCTATAAGCGGCCCTGGCATTCATCATGCCCAGGGAGGATGGGAACAGGCTGGGCTGGCCTGACCCAGCTCTGGGAAGTGTCCTGGAATGTGGGGTGGGGTAGGGGTGGGAAGAGAAAGGAGCAACTCACCTCCCTTCCTTTCTCCCCAGGCCAGGCCAGGGAGGGGGGCAATCTGGGAACTACACAGTCCCCCTGTATCAGCCAGGCCCCCTTCTCAGGCCTTTGTCGATGCCAAGGTGGCCCAGTGCCTCTAACAGCTACTGGGTGGGATTAGTGTTCACTGATCCTTTCTCCTGATGGGCTAGTGTAAAGCACTGTTGAGGGGACAGGATTAGGAGAGCCTAAGGTTCAAGTGCCAGGGTGACCAGAAATGCTGAACCCTGACGTCACTGAGCCACCGGGCCAAGCCGGGGATCACCACCCTCTTACTGTGTGAGATGAATAGGCCTTCATTTGTTCAAGCCCCTGTCCTGTCCATCAGGCTGTCAGTTACTTGCAGCAGAAACAATCCTACCTGACACAGTAGGACAGCCCAGGGCTCATATTCCTGGTCTTGCACTTTCAGAGTGACTGAAGGGGTTGTGCCACTCAGAACTTCCTTGAGGGGAGGTGACATAGCCATGGTGGGGTGTGAAGACCTGGGACAGAGCAATGATTCTGGGCATAGTGAGCCAGGCTGTCCCTTCCCAGATGGTGGTGGCCCGTGAAGTGCCCTCGCCCAAGGAGACCTCATCTCTGGGGGTCTTGGGCAGCAAAGGCATTTCCTGAGGACCCCCATGCTTCCTGGGACACCTGTCCTGACACTTGCCCAGCAGGACTAGACAACTGACCCTTTGGCCACCATGTGTCATGTCCTGAGTGAAAGCCGGTAAGCTGCCTCTTATAGGAGTACAGAGCAGAAACGGCCATAATAATGACTCTCCTGCTTACTGAGCACCTCTTGTGTACCTCTTGTGTTTTTCATGCACAAACACCTCAAAAAGCCCCTCAAAGCTGAGAGGTGGCCCCCTCGGCACTGTGGGGATGAGCACAGCTGCTGGGCCACCCTGACGGGTGTGATCCTGGCTCTGCCACTTAGCAGCTGTGGGACCTTAGCAAGCCAGTCAACTTCTCTGTGCCTCAGTTTGCAGACCTGCCAGTGTTGATGACACATCCTAGAAAAGCACTTGGCACACCAGGAGCAAGCAGCAGGGCTGGGCTTTGTATCCATGTGGTCTGACCCCTGAGCTCAAAGGTTCACTTCTTCTCACAGTCCCAAGGGATATGGAGCCTCATTCCCCACTTGGGTCTAGGCCGTGGGAGGTGATAGCCTGGGATGGATGAGCCCAGTTCTCTCGGTTCTTCCAGCCCTCCCTCTGAGTTCCCACTCACCACTCCTCAGTGCCTTGGTCCTGACTGTGGCTGAGGGGGCATCCCTGACCTGCATATTGGCCCAAGCAAGGCCTATGTGCCCAGGTGTGCCTGTGCGCATGCAAGCACATGTTGTTTGGCTGTGTGTATGTGGTTGTACGTGTGCCTGTGCCACGGTCACGTACGGCTGGAGCAGAAGCCTTGAACCACTCTGATGTTCCTAAGTGCAAGACAAAGGTGGGCCCATACCTGGATTATGGGGTGAGTCCCAACATGAGACCAGCTGAGTAAGAGGCCAAGGAAGCTGGGGGTATCCCTGAGGAAGGAAAGGGAGCTGCAGGTCTGTACCACCTCCACCCCTGGCTGCCTCTGCAGACAGGCCACAGGTGGTGTCACCTGACCTACACCTCCCACAAGAGCGGGCACCTAAGAGAACCCACAGGGGTGGTGACATTTGTATGAGCCTGTACCACACCACCAAGAGCATTTCAGATCATTTGTATTTAATTTTTTGCAAAAGCTGATATTTTCACCTAGTATAAAACTAAAAAGATTTGCTGTGAGAAGTCTCCTTCATGTCCTGTCTCCCATCTGCCCTGTTCTCATGACTCCCTAAAAAGGTAATAACTGTTATTCATTTTTTTGGTATCCTTCCAGGATTTCTTTATACATAAACAAGCCCATACAAACTTGTATTCTCATTTTTCCCTCATTTTACACAGCTTCATAGGATGACATTAATCAGTCCTCTCTTGAGGCTCATTTGCCTTGTTTCAACCTTTTGCTTTTACAGATGTCACTGCAGCAAATAACCTTGCTCATAAGTCATTTCTCACAAGTGTGAGCGTATCTATAGGACAAATTCCCAGAAGGGAGACCGCTGGGCCAAAGCTTATATGCCTTTGTCATTTTGCTATATCTTGTCCTTCATGCAGTGGGTGCCACCCCCTACCCACAGTATGTGGCTGATAGGATCTTAGTGAGGATGGATCACTGAGTAGTTAGATGCACCCATCGTGGCTTGGCCAGCAGGGCACTGGCCTGTCAGCTTTCCCAGCCGGTGCTCTGATGCAGGGATAGTGCGTGACCACACATGGCAGCCCTGCTCACGCTTGTATCTGCTGTTTTTCTCCCCTGCCTCTTCCTCTGAAACCATTACAAAGGAGGGGACGCCCCCGCCAACCACCAACACCACACACACATACACAAGTCGGTTCTGGAAAACGCAGCAGCAGAGCCCTACAGGAAGAAGCACTTCTGCCCATGTTTACTCATTGAACAAATCCATGAGCATCTACCGTGGGCCTGGCATCCTCCTAAGTGCTGTATGTGTGATATGTGATCTTGGCCACTTCCCTTAACCTCTGGGCCCCAGCAATCTCTTGAGTAAGATGACAGGTATGGACGTGGGGCTTCCAAGTCTCCTAGTGCTAATGAGGTACCATCCCCAAATCATGTGGTCAGTCCATGTATGTATCAAAGGGAGGAAAGGCTTGGAAAACACTTCTTGGGCTGATAAATGGTGGTGGTTGTAGAAATGCAAAGCATTTTCTGGGCCACCTTCACATCTCTCTTAGGTGGCTATTGTGAACTTTGAATGAGATCTTGTTACTAAAAACCTGGACACATTAGAAGTGCTCAACAGGGACTTCCCTGGTGGTCCTGTGGCTAAGACTCCATGCTCCCAATGCAGGGGGCCTAGGTTCGATCCCTGGTCAGGGAAATAGACCCCACGTGCCGCAACTAAGAGTTCGCATGCTGCAACTGAAGATTCTGCATGCCACAACTAAAAAAAAAACAAAAAATCTCACATGTGGCAATGAAGATCCCACGTGCCACAACTAAGACCCAGCACAGCCAAATTAATTAATTTATTAATTAACAAAAAAAAGTGCTCAGCAAACGTTATCTGCTTTCCGGGGAGTTTCCAAGAGCGCTTGTGCTGCCACCCAGGGTCAGGCTTGGAGGCAGACCCTCCCGGAGGCCCCAGCCAGGCCACTGGCAAGTGCGGCACTCAGAGCAGGGCCCGGCGTGCTCTCCAAGGCGTCTGGACAGGCCGGGAGGCAGACGGGACGAGTGACAGCTGGGAAGGTTTAATTGCTCCTCAGTGGCTTGGGAGCACCTCCCTCCCTTGCCAACGATCTGCATTTCAATGTGAGAAGAGTGGAAAGTAGGATGCTGCTCAAAGGGGTTACAATGATTAATCATTTAAAAAGCAAGATCTTAATTACAGGCCGCAATTTTTGCTATTTAAGGAGTCCATTAGTTGCCAGAAAGAAGAAGAAAAAATTATCACAGGTTATTCTCCTCCAAAAGTAGAGAGGGGGGAGGGGCAGTGGGGGAGAATCAGCTGCCTCTCCAAGATGGGGTTGGGTGCAGGGTCCCAGCCCAGGAAGACGCCTGGCGGGCAGCAGGATGGGCCCTGTGTGGTGTGGGAGCGAAGTGAGAAAGACGCTTCCTGGAGGCCTGGTGGAGGGTGCAGGGGGTGGTTGAGAGCTGGAACCTCCTGTCCTCTCTCCAGCTCGGGCCTGGCTGGAATCCCGCCTGTGGGGGCCCCTGGAGGCCTCCTCTTGGGCATGGCAGCTGGTGGTCAGCCCCTCCCCCCACCTCAATGACCCCTGACCCCACCCTGCTCAGGATGTGAGGTTAATTGCCAGGCCTTCCCCTCTGACCCCTCTGTGGGTTTTAGTCCTGTCTGTTCTCTCAGCCCCCAGGGTATATAAAGGAGACTGGGGGGTGGGGTGGGGGTGGGGGTGGGGGTGGGTGGCATGTGGAGCAGGTGTGTCAACAGGTGAGTCCAGTGTGAAAGGTGCTGGGTGGAGCTGGGTGCTGGGCAATAAAGAGTAATGAGGAATTATTTACTATTTCTAATTTTTAAAATATTAAACTTTTTATAGACTATATTTGAACATTTTAAAATCTACAAAAGAAGATAAATAAAATTTCCTTCCTTCACAATAATTCAGTTATCCTATGTGTACTCTTCTTTTTAAAGAGTTTCCAATTTATTTATTTATTATTTTTGGCTGTGTTGGGTCTTTGTTGCTGAGCACGGGCTTTCTCTACTTGCTGCGAGCAGGGGCTACTCTTCGTTGAGGGGCACAGATTTCTCATTGCACTGTCTTCCCTTATTGCTGAGCACGGGCTCCAGGCGCGCATGCTCAGTAGTTGTGGCTCACGGGCTTGGCCGCTCCGCGGCACGTGGGATCCTACCAGACCAGGGATCAAACACATGTTTCCTGCATTGCCATGCGAACGCTCAACCACTGCGCCACCAAGGAAGTCCCGCCCTATGTGTTCTTCACCTTTGTTCAAACTTGAAAATTGAATGTAACATATGCAGATTATTATTTTCTTAATTGTAACTGTGTATTGAGGAGAAAGTATATGATAGACAGAATGAAGTATAGGGCACTGGACAGCAAATGGCAAATTAGGGAGCTCCAACCCCTCACTCCCCGCCAATGACATCAATACAGCAACCAGGATTTGTCAGAACAGGGGACCCAAGAAGTGGCAATGATCTCTTTTCTGCTCCCACCACTCTCAGACCTGGCAGGAGTACGGATTACCTGCCGATATGTGTGTGTGCGTGTGTGTTTCTTTTTTCTCCGTGCCAAAGCTGGACTTGGTGATTGAGCCTGAATGTGTTAAGAAAGCAATGGCCATGTTGCATTAACAATACAGTGGACCCCCTGTCGCTCCTGTGTCTTTGGGAGTTGAGTGCACACAAAGTTTGTATGATGGATGCAGGCGCGAACTTCCAGTTGTCCTCCTGGCTCATACCTGCTATGTCAGGGGAATGTTCTTCCCTTGGGAAATCAGCTCAAAGCTTTTGGAGAGAAAGGCTGCACAAGGTGTAGGTTGGGGCCAGCAACACTCGGCACGGACGACTGGGCAAACCAAGTGGATTGCTAAGGGTTCCTGATATGAGGAAACAAGCTGAGGATACAGGGAGCCCAGGCCTGCAGAGTGAAAGTTCTTCTTGCCTGTAGGTGGCTCTGGCTGTGGGTGGAGGAGAGACATTGAGGGGCTGAGATGCCAGCTCCCTGTCCCAGGACTGCAGAAGGAGGGGGTAGAAAAGCAGGAAGTGTGGCTCATGTTTGTTTCTGACACACTCATTTCTGTTTCTTGACCCCAGGCTATAAGGAGGAATTTACTCTTGTTTTTCAAAGTTGCTTTACCTATTCCAATCCTTCACTTTTCCATTTACTTTTTCCAACAGATATATGTATAAACTTGCTATTTTCATTGAACAGTTTGTCATCAACATTTTTTCCAAGTCAATACCTATAGATCTAGCTCAGTTAAAAAAATATCAATAAACCAAAGCACAAAGCAATAGTACTGTATTGTCTGAATGTACTTGAAATTTACTTACCTGGTCCCTCTCAATGGCTGTTTTCTAAATGTTCTGTTCTTAAGTAACACTGATATCAATAGTCTTATTACACATGAATTTGCACAAATGTTTCCCCCTACCCACTTCTTATCATTTGACTTTGCTTGTGGAATATGTAAAGATCAATTAGGTGGTCATCAATCATTTCCTTTACGGCTTCTGGGCCTTGGTTTTTATGTTTTAGTAACATCTCCACTCTGCAATTACAGAATAAAATATCCTCCGTGTTTTCTATTGCTACTTTCATGGTTTCAGCTTACAGTTCACGCAGCCCATCCCCCTGCAGAATTTTCCTTGTTTACAACAGCCGGCGGCCCAACAATAGCGTGAAGAGCGCGTCTCCTTCGCGGCAGCCTCCCGGCACCATCCTCCCAGCTCCTCGACCCCGTCTGCTGCCGGGGTCGCGGCGTGCCGTGCCGAGCCGGGAGCTAGCTCCGAGGCGGACGCCCGGAGACGAGCTCGGGCGTTTGGGCGGCTCGCACTGCACCCTCGCCGGTCGGCGATCGGGATCCGGCCCGGGACGTTCGAGCCGGTTGTCGGGCGACACCTGGCGGCCGCTTTTATATCATCCCTCGTCTCCGGAGCTTCGGCCATCTTCGCGAGGGCTGAGACTCGGTCGCCGGGCGCGAGGCAGCGTTCAGGGAGGCCGCGACGCGGGTGGCGACTGTCCCGGTGGCCCCGAGGCATGGGCCCCTCCAGCGGTCGCTGGAGATTGGGCGTGTAAGTGTATGGGAGGGTTATCGTTGCCGCGCTCCCAAGTGAGGTGAGGGTGCTGACTGGCTTGGTCGACCAGCATCCGCCCGTGCCTCTCCAGCCGCCCGGACCGAGCGGACTCGACCCGACCTGGGCCCGCCGCCGCGTTGTGAACGGAGAGTGTCTTCGGAGCCCTCCGCAGCGCCTGAAGCTTGATGGTCCGTCCTTCTGAGTCACTTGAGGGACGTTACTTT
>NW_006798464.1:701272-706918 GCF_000442215.2 Lipotes vexillifer | reverse complement strand
AAAACAAAAAAAAAGGCAGAGATAACCAAAAAAAGGACGCTAGCCAGAACACTTAGTCTTTTTTTTTTTTTGGTGTGGGGTGGGGGTGGGGGTGGGGGTGGGTGTTGAGAGTGAGATAAAAAACAGCCCAACCTCTTTAGCGAATTAATTTACTGAGCCTCAGGGGGCTAAAAGATCAAGAGAACAAGCCTCCACCCCTACTCCCCACCCCTGCCCTGTGGCCCCAGAGGCTCTCGTGGCAGGGGATGTGGACATCTTCCCTGCCCTGGTCACCTTGAAGCCAGGGCACCATCCCACCTCTAAGGAGGGCAGTGCTGCCTGACCCTGAGTTCTGGATCTGCAGATCCAAGCCTCCTCTTGAGCCGTGACTGGCAGCTCCTGAATCCCAGAAAACAGCCCCAGAAACAAAGGGGCTCCACCAGTGCAGGACCAGTCACAGGAACGCAAGAAACCCAAATCAAGATGATCGTGTGCCTGATGGTACCAGTGCCATCAAAATTAATAACTCAGGGCTTCCCTGGTGGCGCAGTGGTTGAGAGTCCGCCTGCCGATGCAGGGGACACAGGTTCGTGCCCCGGTCCGGGAAGATCCCACATGCCGTGGAGCGGCTGGGCCCGTGAGCCATGGCCACTGAGGCTGCGCGTCTGGAGCCTGTGCTCTGCAACGGGAGAGGCCACAGCAGTGAGAGGCCCGCATACCGCAAAAAAAAAAAAAAAAAAAATTAATAACTCAGATGGGTCAAGAATAAGTGTGAGCTGGAACCAGGCCCCAAACTAGCCTTATTCCTATGATACCATAGGTTTAAAATAAGCTTGCAAACAAGTCACAGAGTTTACCAGCCTACCTAGAGGAAAGGTTTATTCCCAGCAAAGCCTCCTTGATATTGAGAGTAAAATAAATGAAATCACTTCTATAAACTGTCCCTCCTGCCAGACTGATTAAGTGCCTCTGGGTGTGTGTGTCTGAGTGTGTGTGTGTGTGTGTGTGTGTGTGTGAGAGTGTGAGTGTGAGTGTGTGTGTGTCCATCAGCCTCACTGTTCTAACATTTAGGCCCCCAGAGGGCAGGCCACTAAATCGGATTGAATGATAATCCCAGGGATTTCTGGGGGAAGGTTGGGGCACAGACTCACAATATGGGTTTGAATTCAAAATACCCAAACTGGTTTCATGGTGACTTTACCCTGGCCCCTGCCTCCTCCATCCTCAGACCCCACCACCACCCAGGAGAGGGAGAGTGTCTGTCCCTTTAACTGTCAGGTTCCCCACCTCCTGGGGGTAGGCACACAGACCCTTACCCATCTTCTCCAACCATCCCTCTACTCCAATGCTGATTAATTTCAGGGTTGGGCACCCCAAACCAGCTGGACCACATTATTTCTGATGTTGGATCTTTTCACTGGTCACTGCCTTGAAGCCACAGTAATCAGCAGCTTTTAGCTTGTCACTCTCCTGACACTCTTTACTTAGACCAGGAAATGGCAAATGTGATGGAAATAGAACTTTATTATCTGTCTCATTCTTTCCAAGAGAGGAGGGTTGGAGGATGGAGAGGAGGGCCTAGCATCCAGAAGCCATGTCTGCAGGTGATGCTCAGACCGTGGGGCAGATGGATGGTGGGTCAAGCCCAGGGCCCGGGGCCTACCAGCAGCACCTCCACACACATCACCTACCCAGGTTCCTCATGGGCAACTGGGGATGCAGATTCATGCCTGCCTCAGAGACCTGCTGAATATCCATGCCTGGAAAAGTGCTCTAACCCCAGGGAGTCCTGGAGGGTTTCAGATGCCAGGCTGCCTCTCTCCTGATAGGGCCTGCACCCCAGCTCAGCTGCCAGCCCAGACAAGTCTTGTGTGAAAATTAGGAAAAGGCGCCCCTCTGGGCAGCGCTTGCAGGGCATACAGCTTGGGGATTGAGGGCAGGCTGGATTTTAAACCCACTTCCCCACTTGGTCTTCATGACAAACCCTAAAACAGTTTATCTTACACCTGGGGAAACTGATGCTCCCTGCTCTAGGGCACACAGCTTCAAGGGGCCTCCCAGGGCCTAGAACCCGTTGTCCTACATCTCCTGGTAGGCTGCCAACCCACTCCTACAAAGTCGTAGAGGAGCATCCGGACCCAGCAAGGAGAGGGAACTGATGACCCCCAGACAGCCCAAGCACCCCTGTCCCCAGCAGTCTGGGGAGCTCCAGACCCTGGACAAGGGTGCAGCAGGAGCCAAAGAGAGGCCAGTAGCTTTTCTTAATACCAAACACTGTTTTCTGTTTGTGTGAAGATTTCCCATTTTCAAAGCACGTTCACATCCAGGATCTTGTCTGAGCCCCTCAAACCAGCATGCTGGGGAGCCAGGGCAGGACCACAATGTCCATTTTACAGGAGCAGCCCAGAAGCTCAGGGAACGAGACTCACACATCTCTTGACAAGGCTGAGGCTAGGACCCAGCGCTAGTTTGAGAAGGTCCTGGAGCCCGTTGGGCTGGGACTTAGTCCCTGATGGAATCGGGGACCTGGTGCCACACTCTGGTGAGAGAAGCATCCCAGATCCCCCCTGCCTCTCCATGCAGACCCAGTTCATTTACCTCACATTTTCTCAGAGGTGGAGCGTGTGATAGAAGACTTGGCAGGAAAGTGCCTAACCTCCCTGGGTCTCGGTTTCTTCACCTGTGGAATGGGCTTAATAATAGCATTTATGATTAATTATCAGTAATAGAACCCAAAGGGTCATGGTGAAGAGTCGCTGAAGTGTTGTGTGTAATGCATTTTCCACTATATCTTGCACACAAGATACACTCATTACACTCATTAGATAGTAGCAATTTGTATTATGGGCCTAGACCCGGGGATGCAGCTGGGAGGGGACACATGGGCTCCACCCCCACCCCCGAAGCCTTGTGTCCCCTGGGGGAGAGACAGCACATCATGTGAGGGTGCAGTGAGGCAAGGCCTGTGTAAGGGGAAGCCCGATGGAGGGGCAGCTAACTCAGCCACTGGGGCCTCTAAGCCTTGGTGCATGCCCAGGAGCAGTCCAGACAAAGAAGGAAGAACCAAGTTCTGGCCGGAAGAAACAGCAGATGCCGAGGCAGGTCTGCTCAGGGCACTGCAGCAACTCAGTGCAGCTAGAGCAGGGGACGTGTGGAAGGATGGAGAGGCCGGCTCCTAAAAGGCCTGTGTGAGCCCTGCTGGGGAGTTTGGACTTCTGGGGGCAATGGGGATAGGGGCACAGCTGAGCTCAGAGAATGGGAGGGTAGAAGGAGAGAGAGGAAATGTGGTGGAGAGAGGTGACAGTTAGAAGAGAAGACAGGGGGTGGAGAGGGGCCAGGTTACCAGGGTCACCCAGCTCTGGGGTGCAGAAAGTCTGAGTGTGTTAGGGAAATGGGTCTTCTTTTCTAATTCAAATGGAGATACCACGTAGGTTAGCGTTGGTGCTGCAGGGAACCCCCATGAGCATTCTGGACCCAAGACCTTGTCCCAGGAAGAAGTTGCCCCCAGTCTCCCGATAGCGTCCTCTGGACTCTGAGCTCTCTTGGGCTGGAGACCCTGTATGGGACAAGGAAGGGATCCCCTGGTGGCCCTCCCTGAATCCTTTCCACCAACAGTCAAGAGCCCTGACTGCCTATAGTCTAATGTTTGAACCCACAAAAGTCCTTTCCCTTATCTGGGCCTCAGTTTCCTCATCTGTCAAATGGACCAGTTTTCTTCCTCCTCTCAGGCCCTGAGGTGTGTACCCATTTAGTCTGGGATGCTCAGCAGGCCAGCAACAGGGGGTCCCTGCTGCCTGGATCCCTTAATTCCCCACCCCCAGGCGTCCTGTGACCTATGAATGCAGGGGACACCATGTGAAGGGCAAGAACCTGGTTGCTGGACCAAGCAACCCCCGCTTCCCCTGCAAACCTGCTGCTTTGCCCCAAACTGGCTCAGCTGGGGTCAGGCCCTCTAGGGCTGGCAAGAGGCCTGAGCTTAGTGCCTTCCCTCTGCAGGGGTTAGGTCCTTGTCCTCCCACATCTGACAGGCCCCCTTCTGCTCCAAGGGGCAGCCAGAGGTTGGGGATGTCTCTGGCTGCCTGCCTCCCTCCTTCTCGCCTCTTTCCCACAGCTGTGGCTGCACTCGCTCCTCTGCCCTGGGCTTCTGCCAATGCCGAATTCATGTGACATCTCAGAGGGAGGGCTCCTGGTTGGGCAGACAGTTGGAAGGGGAGATGCTCTGAGCCCCCTACCCCCGTTCTCCCAGGATGCTCCTCTGCCCTCATTTGCAGGCTCTGAGCAAGCAGGACAGAGTCCCTGGGTGGAACTGATGGCAGCACCTCCGGCAGGAGCAAGGTGTGTGATGGGGCTGCAGGACTGGGCTGGCAGAGGACAGTCTAGCATAACACAGAGGCCTCTGCTTGGCCTCAGGCAATCTCTGAGAGAGTCAGTGACCAATGGGTCCTAAGCAGGAGAGAGCTGGAGCAGGTGATCCTAGCAGACCTCATGGTCAGAGTCTGAGCAGATGTGGCTTGAATCTCTGCTCTTCCACTTCCTCGCTGTGTGACCTTGGACAAGTAATTGGACTTTTCAGTGTTTCAGCTCCCTGGTGCAAAATAAAAGGAAATAGTGATACCTATTCTAAAGGGTTGCTATCATGCAATAGGTACAAATGCCTAGCACAAGACCTAAAATTTGGTAGGTGCTCAATAAATGGTGCTATGATTCTTTTTATTCCCATGGACAAGTGGCCACATAGTACTTTAGTGCCCTGGGCTTTGTGACCTTGGGCAAATTGCATCCCGTCTCTGGGCCATCTGTGAAATGAGGGGCTTGGGGGAGAAGAAACCCAAGGCCTCCTTCTGGTGTGAGCTATATGGTTTGTGGGCACTCTGGGTTGATGAGAGGAAGGCTGTGCTGACTATATCATTTATGAGCTTCAAATCCTGGGCCCCTGGAGACGTTTGGAGGTAGGAGAGAGTGGAGGAGGGAGAGAAGGAGGAGAAAAGTGTAGGAGAGAGGGGGTGAGGAAGAGGAAAAGGAAAGGGAGAGGAAGAAAGAGACGAGAAGCAGGAAGAAGGAAAGAAAGATGGGAGAGGAGAAGGGAGGGCAGAGGAAGGAGGGGGGCGGGGGAGGGAAAGAAGAGGAGGAGGAATGAGAAGGAAGTTTCAGCTGGGCTGCTCCCATCTGCGCAGAGGAGACCAGGAATGAGTTAGCTACCGGGATGCCTGAAGGACTTCTGGCTTGTGGGAGGGGGGGGCATGGTCGGCTCTTCCTAGAGGGCTGATGTCCAGACTCTGGCCCCTGGGGCTGCCCTTCTGGATTCCAGGGACAGACCACTAGACCTTGAGTCACTGCCTCCCCTGACCTAGAGGAAAACAGGTCAGGTGAGAGCCATTGGCCTATAGACGAGCCATTATTTCCCCCGCGAGCACGCCCAGGGTGTGCTCATGCGCCCCGGGGGCAGTGCCCCTTCTCTTCTTTGGAGGCGAGGGGCAGACAGAGAGGCAAGAGATCAAACCAGGGTAAAAGGCTTTTCTGGCTCTTTCCTGGAAGGACCAGAACCTTCCCACTAGGTAAAGGTGGCCACTCCCAGGGGATTGCTGAGGCTGGGTAGTCTGGACAGATGGGGCCAAAGCAGCCAGCCCCAGAGCAGGCTCTTTGGCCATGGCCATGTAGTTTGCCCCC
>NW_006798464.1:682868-701133 GCF_000442215.2 Lipotes vexillifer | reverse complement strand
TTCCTGCTCTCTCTCCTGAATTGTAGTAAAAAGCATGGCCTTAAGGATCAGAGACCCATGGCCTTAAATTTCACTTTTGAGCTGTGAGTCCTTGAGAAAGTCACTTCCTTCTCTCAGGCTTAGTTGTCGATAGGAAGGGGGTACTACTGGGGGCACTGAGCACTATTATGTGAGGCCAGGGCTCGGCATACCAGTGCTTAAAGGAGGAGGTTAAGATGTCCTGCCTTCCTCTTCCTTTCTTTTTTTTTTTTTTTTCTGCTTTCTTTTTTTACAGACAGACTTTGCTCCCGTCTAATTTGTACTGACAGAATCACGACCCTCGGAGCACAGGCTCCGGACGTGCAGGCTCAGCGGCCATGGCTCACGGGCCCAGCCTCTCCGCGGCATGTGGCATCTTCCCGGACCGGGGCACGAACCCGCATCCCCTGCATCGGCAGGCGGACTCTCAACCATTGCGCCACCAGGGAAGCCCCCTCTTCCTTTCTTTACTCTCTTCTTCCTCTGGCACAGGGCAGCCATGCATGTGCTCATGGTGGGTGCAAGTCCCCACAGACAGGCCTCCGGCCCGCTTCCCTACCCTACCCCACTTTCCAGCTGCCTCTTGGGGAGGCCCACACCCAGCGCATCCTCAGCTGCCTGCAAGTCAGCAAACCTTCCAAAAACACTTTGCGGCAGGTGAATGGAGCAAGCCGCATCTTCCTGGAGTCTCCCCCAGCGTTTAGCGCGGGAACTGCTTGCTGTGTGTGTCCCAATGTGACCACAGGAGGGACAGGGAGATGTGGCCAGTGTGAACAGCCAGGCCCTGGGGGCAGGGGAGCCAGTGCAGGCTAGATGAATGAACGGGTCTGGGACCCAGAAGTAGAAGGTCTGAGTCTCCGGCTTACGCACGGGAGCCTGGGAAACCCTCTCCCTGCTGAGCCACAGGCAGGGGTGGGAAGTCAGGGCCCACAGGCTCTTTGTACCCATACAATCGCAGCCACTCTTCTGGATAAAGGGGCGAACAAAGGGGCCTTCGGAAGTGGCCACACTGCTCAACACCCGGGGAGGCCCCAGGAAGCCAGCTCTCACTTGCCGCCCCATCACGGGGGCCTGCTGGGTCCCAGTCACCCACAGCCTGGGCAGCTGTGCTGAGACTTAATGAAAGCTGAGCGAACCCGCCCCCCCACACACACACACACACACACACACACACACACACACACACACACACACACCCACACACACTGGCCAAGGGGCCCGGAAAGTACGAGAAGAGTTCCCACCAGGAGCGAGGCGGGGAGCTAAAATGCTGCCTTCCAGGACAGCAACAGGAACTCGTGACGGATGAGAGTGGGCTTCAGAAAGGCCTTCAGCCTCTGATGAGAGATGGACCCCCTGAGAGGCTGCTGGTTTGCAAACCAGGGGAAGCTCCTGGAGGCTTAGAAACAGCTCCTCTTCTGAGCCGTGCCCCCCGCTGGCCAATCACATCACAAGAGCCATGTCCTTAGCCAACTGGGTTATCAGATAGGAATCTCACCCTGGGGACCTGGGACTATGGGACACGGGAGTCAGCATGCCTGGGCTCTGCAGCTCTGGCTCTGTGATCTCAGCGGGCTTTATAACCCACTGAACCACAGTTTCTCCATCTCTAAACAGTGATTGTACAGAAATTACGCTTGTAGGATGGCGTGTGCATTATATGAGGTGATGGGTATCAGGCCCCGACACATAGGATATGCTCTATAAATGGCAACTATATTTCTTAGACCCTGTTTGAATGCGGAATGATCATTAATTCTAAATAAGTTGTATCCAAAAGTAGCGTTCAGACTAAGGCTTCCAGCGTTCTTAGTAACAACCGTTGTATGTTGGGGCGAAAGTGGTGCACAATAAGGGCTCCTTCTATAGTATCCATCTGGCCTTTTTTATTTTTTATTATTATTATTATTTTTTTTGGCGGTACGTGGGCCTCTCACTGTTGTGGCCTCTCCCATTGCGGAGCACAGGCTCCGGACGCGCAGGCTCAGCGGCCATGGCTCACGGGCCTAGTCTCTCTGCAGCATGTGGGATCTTCCCAGACCGGGGCACGAACCCACGTCCCCTGCAACGCCAGGCAAACTCTCAACCGCTGCACCACCAGGGAAGCCCATGGCCTTTTTTAAAGTAACTTTTTTATTTTGGAATAACTTTAGACTTACAGAAAAATTGCAGGTAGTACAGAGTTCCATATACCCTTCATCCAGATTCCCCAAACATTAACATCTTATACAACCATGGTACATTTGTCAAAACTAGGAAGTTAACATTTCTACAATACTATGATATAAACTCCAGACTTATTTGGATTTCACCAGTTTTTCCACTAATGTCCTTTGTTCCAGGGTCCAGTCCACATTGCCTTTAGCCACCTACTTTTGTTGGTTGGTTGGTTGGTTGGTTTTGCCGCACTGCGCGGCTTGTGGGATCTTAGTTCCCCAACCAGGGATCAAACCTGCACCCTCTGCATTGGAAGCGTGGAGTCTTAATCAGTGGACCGCCAGGGAAGTCCCGCCACCTGTTTTTTAGTGGATGAAAGGACGGAAGTGTCATTCTTCATCAGCTTTTCTTACTCCCCGAAGGCAGAGCTTCCAGTAAAGCTGTCTCCACCGTGGGCACGGGATCCACACAAGCTGTCCGGATGATGCTTCAGCATCTCCCTGATCTGCACGCAGGTTTCCTAAACTCAGGAGTGCAGGTAGAGCTGCCCTTCTCAAAGCTCTGGATTCGTGCAGGATTTCGGTAGCTTCTTGCTAGCTTGGGAGTCTGTAGGGAGAATTTCAGAGCTGTGCCAGACCACACAGATGGGAACTGGGACCCCAGAAGCATCTGAGAGGCCCTGTGTCCCGGCTGCTTGGTGCCCACACACCCTCAGCCCCAAGTCAGGCCATCTTGTATCTCAGAGGGTGGTTTTGAATCCAGAACTCTTTCTCCCCACACTTGAGCGCTTGAATGAGAACCAGAAGGAGTCCCAGCCCATCCCCCAAGCCCTCTTCCCTCAGAACTGGGTCTTGGTGCCTGACGGTGGGCACCCCTGGGTTCCAGCATACCCTGGGAGCAGGGAGTCCACTGGGCCCCCAAGAGCAGGGGAGGAAAGACCCGTTGGCTCCGGTGAGGAAGGGACAATGCCCCTTTTTTCTGGTAGCTGGCAGAGCCTGCCGGGCCCTGAGCTTCTGAATGCCCATTGGAGCCAGACACTGGACTCTGTTTCCCAGGCAGCCCTGTGCCAGGCTTGCCACGACCCAGAGAGAAGGAGCCTTTCTTCCCTGCTGGCCAAAGCCAAGTCTCCCAAAAGAGCATCAGCGGCAAGGGGGGCTGACCTTTGTTCAGGAAGCTGAGGCTTCCCGCTACCCCCAGCTTGGGAACCTCAGAGTTGGAAAGGGAAGTGTGCCCCCCACACTTTGTGAGTCGGGTCCCCTCCCTCCTGACTCTGAAGCTACAGGATTCCCAGCCTGCCTGGCTCACTGCCTCCAGCCCCCATCCACCACCTACCTATTCATCAACTGCTCTGAAGACCTTTCACAAGGCTCATCCTGTTAGCCTTGAAAGGGGCTTGCAATGAAGCCTGCTTAGGGCTGTGTTTGGAAGGAGGGAGAGATTCCAACTGGAGTTACTGTGCCTACTTTGAAGGTAGTGGAACTCAGGCCCAGAGGGGTGACTGATGGGCCCAGGGGAGGGGCATGCATCGGGTCTCCAGACCCAGGATTGGAGTCCCATGTGGCTCCCGGGCCACTTGCCCTAAGGACTCATGCCCCTAGCTCTGTGAAAGGGGTGGACCGAGGTGACCTCAAGAGGGTTTGCCCACTGCCGGGGTTGTTTGCTGTCCACTCCTTACTGCCCAATTTGGGGGTCCATGGATGAGCAAGTGCAGGGCTAGCTGGGACTTTGGAAGGACTGGGAGTCACTAGGAAGACCGTCTCAGGCAAAATGTCAGAGACTTTTTGGTGTGGCTTTTGGGAAAGCCAGGCTATGGGGTGCCCTCTCCCCCCAGTGCAGCTCTGGGGGAACCCTAAGCCAGAAATTTGGGGGCAGCAGCAGCCCTCCTTATGAGCCCATCCACTGTGGCACCCCACACACAGGCCAGAGAGGAGTAGAGATGGAGACAGTCACCATGTACCTACCCCACACACCATACACACACATAGAAACTTGTACACAGAGACACCAAAACCCCACCACCATCAGAACCATGGAGACACAAAGACGAGAACCCACAAACAAGCACACAGCAGATAACAGTTGTTGGATCCTCATCATAGGCACTGTGATGGGTGCCTGATCATCTCACTGTAGACAGACAGGCAAATATACACACAAAAAGACATAAAGAGAGAGACACACACACACATTAGAAACCCAAAGACAAACACTTCACAGACTCAGACACAAAAGAGGGACAAACACACCTTGGACCCACGAAGATAAACACAACGAAGTTGTCCCAAGGGATCCAGCCTGGAGGCAGGCAAGTACCTTGTCTGTAGAGAACTTGAAAACCATAGTAAAACACACCTTCAGTCTGCTTTTTCCCCCCCGCCTTGCACTAGCAATTCTTTAACCACGTCAGTGATAAGATATTCCTCTCCCCCTCCCCAAATTATTTTGTTAATTCTAACCTGTTGGGTTTTTTTCAGATGATTTTTATTGTGGTAAAATATACATAACATAAAATTAATCATTTTTTCTATTTTTTATGGTGACCATTTTAACATTTTTAAGCATACAGTTCAATGGCGTTGAGTGAATTCACAATGTTGTATAACCATCACCACTATTTCCAGAACTTTTTCATCATCCCAATCAGAAACCTTGTACCCATTAAACAATAACTTCCAATCCCCCTTCCCCAGCCCCTGGTAACCTCTTTCTACTTTCCGTTTCTATGAATTACCTATTCTAGGTTTCTCATATAAGTGGAATCATATAACATGTGTCCTTTTGTGTCTTAACCTGTTGGCTTTAATAATAAATATGTAGTCAGCACATTCAAGTCAGCACATTTTTTATTACTTATCCTTTAATTAACCCTGTGTTCTACATGAAAGTTAATCCCAGTAACTCCCAGCTCCATGCAGCTGGCCCCTTATCCAGTTCTGGTGTTTGGAATCAACTGAGTGTTTTCAGGTGCAGTTTGTGTCGCCTAGCCCTAGCTCTGTGATGGTGAAATTGTAGAAACAGGACTTGAATTGCTTAGTTTTATTTGTATTTAGCATTTAAAACAGTGAATTAGAGTGTGAGTTGTGAGGCCATAATAGTTTTGTTAGGAAAGTGTACATTTTAGATTACACAGGAAATATTTTACTGAATTTGAACAGTTTGTTTATAAATTTTCTTCTTTTTAACTAGTTAGTCTTTTATTCTGATTTAATTCTAATGTAATTGTATTCATTACTGAGATAGACCAATATGTAGATATATATTACCCCCTTTTAAAAATAATGTAATTTAAAAGTATGTATCCATTTTTCCCCTTTTGTACTATAATGATTATTGTATTTTTAATTTTATTTGTTTTTGAAATGGCATAAGTTTATATACAAAATTCAGTAAAAGAAAATTTTGGCTGCCTGCCGTTTATTTATTGTTATTCATTTCATGATTGTTACTGCTAAAATTTGGTCTTATAGAAGAGGAGTGGTGTTAAGTATCGGCTCAGGGTACATGCTAACTACACCCTGAAACAACGCACAAGTGCATACACACACACACACACACACACACACACACACACACACACACACACATTCTGTCTCTCTTTCTCTCAGTGCCCGAAGCCAATGATCATGGGGTAGGCAAATCTCCTTAGCCGACGGCAGTCCCGCTGAAGGAAAGGCGGGCGTGTCACCCACCCACTGGTCTCTGCCTAGGTTGGGCGCCGTTGGGCAAGGTGGGGTCTAGAGTGGATGGGCGGGAGACTGTCTCGGACTCGAACCCCAGGGGACATCTGGAGCCATGGAACCCCCGCCCCTAGCCCCAGTGTCCCCTTCTTGCTGCACTTCCGAGGCCTACCACGAGGTGCCGTTGTAGCAAAGCGATCCCCGCCTGTCAGCCCGTTCCGAACCCACTGGGCGACATTTGCGGAGGGAGCTCCCTCTCTGTGCCAGGCACCGGGTCCGGATCTGGGGATTCCAGATGCGTAAGATACAGGCTCTTGTCCCCGCACATCGCACAGCCTGGCGGGGGAGACTCACAAGGAAGCAGAGAGTGGCCGTGGCCCGTGGCGGGCGCTGAATGCGCACATAGGCAGGAGGGACACTGCCAGAGCAGCGTGCAGAGCCAGGGAAGCTGAGGCCTGAAGGCAGGAGGAGCCAGGAGCAGGGTAAGGGTGCTCCGAGCGGAGGCAGAGGTGTGCACAGGCCTGGAGGTGAGCAAGGATGCCGGGGAGCGGTCAGAAGAGGGGCTGGTTGCGGAGTGCCTTTAGTCCCAGCCTAAAGAGTTTGGGCTTTGCGATGCGGGACACGAGGAAGCCACACAAAAGTCCAGTTGGAGGTGCACTTAGAAAAGTATCCTGCTGTCATTTGTGTAAAAAAAAAAGGGGGGGGCTGCAAAAATAAAGAATATGTATACATACACTCCTGAGTATTCACAGAATTTATCCAGAAGATATACAACAGTGATAGACAGTAGTTTCCTCTGGGGATAGGACTGGTGGCTGGGCACAGGGGTGGGAGGGAAAACTTCACTGTGTATATTTTGTTCGTATTGAATTTTGAGCCATGTGAATGAATCACCTTTCTGAAAAATAAACTAAACAAAAATCATTAAATTGAAAATTGTATTTATAATTAAAAAAAGAAAAAGAGGGACTTCCCTGGTGGCCCAGTGGTTAAGACTTGCGCTGGCAATGCAGGGGGCCCCGGGTTTGACCCCTGGTCGGGGAACTAGATGCCACGTACTGCAACTAAAAGAGCCCGCGTGCCACAACTAAGACCCGGTGCAGCCAAATAAATAAATATTTTTCAAAAAGAAAAGAAATTAAGATCACTTTGGCTGTGTTGAGTAGGGCGAGTTGGAGAGACAGAGACAGGAAGCAGGGAGAACTGCAGAAGACTGAGGAGTGATAGAGGGGGCCTGGGCCAGGCTGGGAGGCTGGGGGGCTGGGGGTTGGGAGCAAGCACAGGGCTAGGGGTCTCCAGCCTGGCAACAGACACAGGGTTCAGCTTATCAGCTTTTCTGTGGCTACAAAAATGTAAGGGACATGAAAACAAAAGTGTTGCTTTTTAAAAGAAAACTGCAACAACCAAATGAACAAATGTTTAATCAGATATCTACAGAACGGAACTGGTGCCTATAAGCCACGTACCTCACAGAGTAAATTATATTCAGTGTGCATTCGTGTTAATAGGTTTGATATGTGGGGGGGAAGGGATGCCCAATGGGAGCCCTGTACGACCTGTCTCCATTCTGTACCTCCAGGGCTGAAGCCAGGCACCAGGGAAGTCACATCTTGGGCCAGGAGCAAATTTCTAGGGCTATGGATACTCCTAGACATCCTCACACAAAGGCCCCCTCCTGCCCAAGATGAGGAGTCTGAGCAGGGGCAGGACGAGGCAGCTCCCACAGTGAGGCTCTTTCAAGGGAGGGGTACATGGAGAAGCAGTGGTGGAATATCTGCAGTGAAAGGAAACCTTGAGACCATGGCGGTCAGCCCCCTTCCTGGACAGAAGAGGAAGCTGAGCCCAAAGAGGGACAGGGGCTGCTCCAAGGCCACACAGCCAGTTAGCTGCAGCACTGAAACTCACCCCACCTCCTCTGCCTCCCAGCCCTCGGTGGCCTCCACTTGGCTCCACTGTTGCCCTGCACGCCCACTCCCAAAGCCAGGAGATGACCTTCAGGGACCCCTCAGCCTTCCCCAGACAGAACTGTCAGTCATTCATCGCTCCAGAAGTATTACTGGTAGGATTCAGGAAGAACTCCGCATCCCAGGCCCTGAAAATGGCTGCACCTCCTGGGGAGAGGAGTGGAGGGGAGGTTTGGTCTAGGCCTCTGGACATTTGCCTGTGTCACAGGCTGGTGAGCTGGCCTTTCTGTAGCACGGTTTCCTCATCCCAGCAGGCCTCCTTCCTGTCAGCTCATGAAAACCTCCAGTTCATCCAGCCTCACAGTCCTGATGTACACAAGGAAATGGATTTCCAGATTTGATTACATAAAAGTTAAACACTTACATGAAGCAAAAAATAGTAAAGTGACAATTGGAAAACATGTCAACAATGTAAATAAAAAGAGGAATAGTATCTATAATATATTACAAATTAGTTTATTTTTTTTTTTTTTTTTTGCAGTACACGGGCCTCTCACTGTTGTGGCCTCTCCCGCTGCGGATCACAGGCTCCAGACGCGCAGGCTCAGCGGCCATGTCTCACGGGCCCAGCCGCTCCGCGGCATGTGGGATCTTCCCGGACTGGGGCACGAACCCGTGTCCCCTGCGTCGGCAGGCGGACTCTCAACCACTGCACCACCAGGGAAACTACTACAAATTAGTTTTTTAAAAGCCAAGTAACCCACAGGAGGCAAGGTCCATTGAGATAGTAGCAGGAAAGGGATTCTGTATGGTAGGAAGAGTTGGACAAATCTGAGTGTCCTGGAAAAAGTCAGGGAGAGAGGACTCATTCTGTCTCAGTGGGTGCAGGACCAGCCTACCCTGTCTTTCTGCCTCCTGTTTTTGTTTTATTTTGTTCTCTCCTGTTTGTTTGGCCTCATTGTGCGGCATGTGGCATCTTAGTTCCCTGACCAGGAATCAAACCTGGGCCCCTGGCAGTGAGAGCAACAAGTCTTAACCACTGGACCACCAGGGAATTCCCCCAACAAATCATTCCTGACTGGACCAACCAGAGGTTTTCCAGAAGGGCAGCAGTATCCCTAGGGGCATTTACATTTCTGTGAGACATTTTTGGTTGTCATGATGATGGGGGCACTGTGAATATTTGGTGAGCAGGGGTGGGGGCTAGAATCCCTGAAAGTTCCACAGAACAAAGCTTTGGCCTGAATCCCACATGACTTTCAAATGTCCCATGGGACAGAGACATAGGTGAAAAATCTGAGCCTAGGATCTAATCTCACTTTACATGTTAACAAAGTTTTTTTGGCACAGCTTTAATATATATATCGAATATACACCATAGCACAACCACCACTGTGTACACTGAGGAAGCTTATGTTCTGTGTTGTTTAGAATCTTCCAAGAGTTACCATTTCAACACAGTCACATGGCAGTGGCATTTTAGTCACCAAAACAATCCATCTGTATCTGTCTGCATACATCACTGCCATACTCATGGAAGTCTGTGCAGGTGAAGGCACCTGATTGTTTCATCATGTCTTCTAGAATACTCTAGAATCAAGAATACCTGGGGCTTCCCTGGTGGCGCAGTGGTTGAGAACCTGCCTGCCAATGCAGGGGACATGGGTTCGAGCCCTGGTCTGGGAAGATCCCACATGCCGCGGAGCAACTAGGCCCGTGAGCCACAACTACTGAGCCTGCGCGTCTGGAGCTTGTGCTCCGCAACGAGAGGCCACGACAGTGAGAGGCCCACGCACCGCGATGAAGAATGGCCTCCACTCGCCACAACTAGAGAAAGTCCTCACACAGAAACAAAGACCCAACACAGCCAAAAATAAATAAATTAATTAATTTTTTAAAAAACCTGATAAATACTGAGGATATATCTTGAAATACATATTATTTCATTATACATTTCCTTTTGTTTTTCCTTTACAGTTAGGGCATTGCATTGATATTTTTGCAATTATATTTGTTAGTGGGTTCTATTTTCTACAGATTTCATTAGGATAGTAATATTTGTTATGGAAAGGGGGCACTAGACCTGATGGGATTGGGAACAGCTGGTCTGAGCCAGTCAGTGCCATCTGCCCTGGTGAGGAGTACAGGTCCATGGGTTGGGTAGAGCGTTTTCCCTCATCTTCTCACTTGCAAGAAAGCAATCCCATGTCCCTGATGACTACCAACAGCCACCTTATAATCATGAAGAGGGAATGTTCCTGAGGATAAAGCCAACATGAAGGATGGAGATGGAGGACCTGAATCCTTGGGGAGCTCACTGAGCCCTGATGCTACAATGTCCATGGACATCCTTCTTCTGGACCTTCAGCTCTGTGAGATGTGTCCCTATTGGGAAGGCAGCTTCTGGGTACAATGGCATGAGGGGTTTGGGTTAAAGTAGCACTACGGCCTCAGTTTCCCCTTCAGAAAGAGAGAATCCTAGTGAGCAAGGATACACCCTCCTCTTACTATTGATCCCAACATGGCTGCTGATATTTCTGACCCTTAAAGGCCCCCAGGAGCCATATCTCAGAAGGGACAGCAGCCGCTGCAAACTTCTGCCATAAGTTTTTCTCCAACTGAGAAATGTTTGTGGGGTTCAAAGTGGGTCTAGCAGAAAGGCCATGAGTCTAGGTATTTAAAAGAACTTGAGGTTGAGTATCACTGGGTAAGCCAAAAGTAGACTCACAGGCCCAAGCCACAGAAAAGCCAGCATGGCAGAATCACAGCCTGTTATGCACATCTGGAAGGGACTTGGGAATTACCCCATCCAGTTCCCTTCTGTAGCAGTCAGCATAAGCATTGTTATGCTACAGTAACAAACAACCCCCCAAATCTTAGTAGCGTGAAGCCACATCACTTATTTCTCACTCATGTTTAAATACCTATTGCAGGTACTCATTATAGTCACTCAGGTATGCAGGCTGAAGGGAGCTCCATATCAGCCAGTACTTCCACAATTGCCAAGGGAGAGAAATGAGAACATGGCAGACCCCAAACTAACCATCCCTTAAAGCTGCTCCTGAAAAATCTCTTCCATTCATGTTTCACTGGCCAGAACAAGTCACATGGCCATGCCTGTGTTCACCAGGGTTGGGATATAATCCTCCTGCAGGGAGGGTCAGTGAGGGAGGGACACTGAATATGGGGGAACAGTACACCACACCTGGTTTGCAGTCTATGTGGCCACCCTGATTCCATCTGGGCTCCCAGAGGAACCTTTCTATGAGAGCAGATCTGACTCTTCCCATTCCCATATGAGGGCTTTCAGGGGGACCCCATCCCTGACCAGACAAAGTTTAAACCTTCATCCTGGCCATCAAAGCCATGGCCTCTGCCGACTTCGCCAGCTCCTCTCCTTTTATCCTCTACTTATTCATTTGTCCATAAACATTCACCAAGTACTGACCACTATGCCAAATGCTGGGTATGAAAGTGTATCCAAGACCCCTCTATGAGTCCCGTAAGGGGCAGGACTACCTCTTGTTCATACCTAATGACTCCCAGCTCCATAAGCCAGCCAAGTGCTTCACAGCTCAGGATCTCTGCCTAAAGCCCTGACATCCTCCCTCCTCTCACTTGCAGCCTGGTTCCTCCCTGACTTCTGCAAGCTGTGCTGTGCCATTCCTGGACACTCCACCATCACAGCAGCTATGCAATGTATTGTTATTACACAGGCTTGTTCACTTGTCTATCTCCCCCAGCAGACTGTGGGCTCCTCAAGGACTATCGTAGGTAGCCCATTGTGAAAAATGGCAACAATTTAAATGTTCAACCATAAGGAACTGTTAAATGTGTCATGGCCATTTATGTTCTGGATTATTACAAAACCATTAAAAATAATGGGGTAATACTCTGAATTAGTAAGTCTCCTTTAGAACTCCAACCTCAGATATAGCGGGGCAGCCTTATCTGTGGCAATAACCTGAGCGTCCACCAACAGGGTACTGGTGAGATGCACTGGAGTCCAGAATTGTATCGAATGCAGCTGTTAAAAAAGAATGAGACTGTTCTATGCATGCTGCTATGGGACTATCTCCAAGACACACTTGAAAGGGAAAAAAGTAAGGTGCAAAACAGAGTGAATAGTGTGCTAACATTGTTAAACAAAACAGATACATGGAAAAAATGTACATAGAATGTCTCTGGACAGATACAAAAGAAACTGGTATCAGTGGTTGCCTCTGGAGTGGGGAACCAGTTAGGAAACTTACCTTTTCTGTCTACCCTTTGTACAGATGGCATATTTTACAATGTGCTTTAAAAAAAAAAAGGAAGAAAACGTAACATCCTGGTAAAGCATTCAAGATATCTTGTTATCTTGAAGTGATAAATTTAGATTTCAAAATCGTAGATACAATATGATCACTATTTTTCTAGAGAAAAATGTACACTGCATCTCAATGTATAGAAGTGTTGCATTGTGTGCTATTTTAATAAATTTATTTATTTATTTATTTTTGGCTGCGTTGGTCTTCATTGCTGTGTGCAGGCTTTCTCTAGTTGCAGTGAGTGGGGGCTACTCTTCGTTGTAGTGTGTGGGCTTCTCATTGTAGTGGCTTCCCTTGTTGCAGAGCATGGGCTCTAGTCGCGTGGGTGTCAGTAGTTTTGGCACATGAGCTCAGTAGTTGTGCCTCGTGGGTTCTAGAGCGCAGGCTCAGTAGTTGTGGCACATGGGCTTAGTTGCTCCGTGGCATGTGGGATTTTCCCAGGCCAGGGATCGAACCCGTGTCCCCTCCATTGGCGGGCAGATTCTTAACCACTGCGCCACCAGGGAAGTCTCTGCTATTTTAACTTAGTTTTGACATTCTCCTGATGAAAATTCAAACAGTAGAAAAGGGTATAAACATAAAAATATACATTCTCCTATTGCTTCCCTCAGTTCAGCTTCCTGTAGCCTCTGCTCAGCTTATCTTACCAAAAGCATTAATAGTCATTAAGTTGGAGTGGAGGACTGCAGGGATATTTTCTTTTCTGTACTTTTCTGAAATTTCTAATTTTTCTCAATGAGAGAAAAGAATAAGAACCCACTTGAATCCATCTGCTCAATATATATTACTATGGAAATAAGAAAAAAAATACATACTTTTTAAAAGTGCTTGGAATTAAGAGAAGCCTTTCTTCCTCTCTTCCTTCCTTCCTTCCTTTCCTCCCTCAACTCTGAAGAAACAGGCTTGGTGCTCTTCCACCACCATTTCCATCTACACAATCCCCCCACCAACAACTTTTCTAAGTTCCAGGAAAGGCTTCCGGTTCCATTTTAAATAAAATCCTCCTTCCTCACCTTCTGCTCTGCCCTCATTGCCTCTACCCTCCCCTCCCTCCTTAAACCTCTGCCTCCCAGACCTCCTTTCAGGTGCAGAGCAGCACCAGGGAGAGAAACCTGTTGATTTTCTCATGGGACTGATCCCAAGAATTCTGTCTTGTTCTTCCTCAGAGACTCTGGAAATGGATCCAAAACACAGGAAGGGAGAAAGGGAAGCAGCCTGAAGAACACCTCTTTCATGGGATCTCCAGTTAAAAACAACAGGCCTTGTTAAAACCTCACCTTAATGAGGCTCCTTCCCGGCCTAATTGTCGCCATGGCAATGACCCCTAGCGGCCATCCTTAATTAACTCGGAGTCAGAGTCACCAAATGAACTCCTCCAGTAAATTGCCTGCCAGCTCAGACAGTCACGCGGCTCCTCCTCTGTCCTTTGGCCTCCGGCACAGGTGATGGGGCAGAAAATTCTCAGCCCCAGCCTTCCTTTCTATCTCCTGATTCTCCCTGGCAGGTCAGGGGAGGGGTTCAGACCCATGATAATACTCCTAATAATAGAAATAATAATAGCTACTATGCGAAACGCTTTATTTGCATTATCTCTTTTAATCTTCACAGTAATACTAATAATAATAGAAATAAAATAGTTACTATGCAAAACGCTTTATTTGCATTAATCTCTTTTAATCTTCACAGTAATTCTGAGGGTTGCACTACTGCTACCCACCTTTTTTCAGATGAGGAAACTGAGGCACAGAGAGACTAAGCCAGTAAGTGGCAGAGCTGGTATTTAAACATAGGCTCCAGAGCCACCTTTGTAATCCCTCCACTGGAGGTGAAGTTCACAGGGTCACCTGCTTCTCTTGAGCACAATGAATACCTGGAGTTTCTTGTCTACTACTTTCCAGCTGTGTGACCTTGGGCCACTTGGTTCACATCTCTGAGCCTGGTTCCTCACCTAGAGCAGGAAGGGTGATTAAAGTGGGTCAGGGGTTGGGGTCTGAACAGCCTCATCAGTTCTGTTCAATAATAACTCCTGACTCCATCAGAACCTTCCTGTTCTCTTCACCCTGGTGTGGTTTCAGAAGCAAGACGGCATGAAGGTTAAGAGATAATAAATGTGATCATCCATGCAAAGCCCTGAGCACAGTGCCTGCCCATAGTTAGTGTTCAGTGAGTATTAGCTGTTATTATTTTCACTAAGTAGATTAAATTGTCTCAGCTGTCCAAATGTGGAGATGGCCCTGAGAAATACCTCCTCCAGAATAGGGCTAACAGTTGGGAACATGGGGAAAAAGAAGCAGTGGAGATGGCCCAGTTGCCACCAGTTTTAGGATAGGTGAGCAAAAGGCTCAGGCAGCTGTGGGAGAATACACTGGAAGAGCAGAGTATAGCTGCGGACCAAAGATGGTAGCCACCATCTCGCCCTGGCCTTGCCCATTGAACATGCTTGCATCAGCCTAACCAGTTCAGATCAGGAGGACCAGGTGACAGCCATCAAGGCACATTCCAGCCAGAAGGCATAGGCACTTTTCCTCCCACAAGGGACACTCCCTGGAAGGTGCACAAGATACTTCTGCTTACATCCAGTTGGCCAGAACTTAGTCACAGGTCCATACCTAACTCCAAGAGAGGCTGGAAATGCAGTCTTCCTTCTGGGCATGCATGGGGAAAGGGAGACAATCCAGGCTTTGCCACAAACCTTCAAGTTCTTCTCCACACCACCCCTGAGCAATATTTCTAAACTGAAACTTCTGACCATGTCTAAATCCTTCAATGTCTCCCCACTGCCTTCAGCATGAGCTCCAAATGTATGAGCATGGATTATAAAGCCCTGAAGGATCTGCCCCCATTGCTTGCCACTTACCCTTCATTCTAGCCACTCTGGGCCACTGGCCTTCTCCAAATCAGCCATGCTTCCATGACTCTATGCCTTTGCCCATGCTTGGAATGCCATTTTCCTCTCTTCTCCATTTAGTTAGAATATTATCTCCTCCCTAGAGTCTTCCCAGGGTCAGGGAGAAAGAGGTGACCAGGAAAGGGTATGCATTCAGACTTGGGCTGGGGAAGGAGGAGGCGTTCTGCTGTCCAGGGCTAAAGAGAGGCCTGAGCTGTAGATGCAGCAGCCTTACATGTGCCAGCAGGAGGCAAGCTGGGGCTACCCTTGAGCCTTTGAGATGGGAAAAGATGAGGGGTTCCAATTTGTTCCTCAACCCCCATTTGACAGATGACAGAGACCTGGAGACAGGCAGTAACTTGCCCAAGGTCACACAGAGGCAGAGTAGGGACTCTTGATCCCCTACTGGTGCTCACACCACACTTGCATTACTAGGTTTAGCCTGTATATGGATATTTTATGGTACAAGGGGCAGTCCTGGAGGCATCATGCCAGGAGGTGTGGTTCATGAAGGGGCAGGATGGGCAGGGGGTACCCAGAGGCCTAGTCTCTCAGCAGCAACCTTTGCAGCCCCAGGAAAACACACACACACCCGTAGGGCCTGGGAGCTGCACGTGGCCTGGCTCTGCAATTCTCCTGTGACTTCAGGAGGGGATGCAGAGCAGCTAAAGAGAGGTGACAGAGGTCAAGGAGCATCCAAGGGAACACACTTGAATCCATCTGCTCCACTTCTGCAGCCTCAGCACCTGAGAGCACAAGGTTGGTCCTTGTCTCCACCCTTGGTAATTGAGACTGGGCGCTTCATACTCCCCCACTAGACAGTGAACTCACAGCCATTGTTCCACAGGTGGGCACTGAGTGAGAGAGCCCATCTCTGCTTCTCAGGGCTGCTCATCAAGGCTGCTCGAGGATCACTGTGATCCTAAGGTCTGGGAACTCTCACTGAGCCCAGGGTCCCTGAGAGAAAAACCTGCTACCATCTGCCTAAATGACAGACCAAGTAGAGTCAGGCTATATTTGGGGGCATTGAATCTTTCCCAACTTGAAAAATAAGGCAAAAAGAGATATCTACTGCACTCCTGAAGGGAGACTGAGCAAGGGAGGTGGCTCTGGAGAGCCTCAAGCCTGGGCATGGGGCCTGCCAAAGAGTATGTGGTCTAAGGCCACCCAGATTCACTGGTTGGTGGGAAGCAAAATGTGTCCTGATGCTCCCAGATTGCCCAGTGCAATCTGGTCCCTATGAGGTTAAGGGGCTGCAAAGCTCTGATCTCACAAGGGTGAATGTCAAACCATTTCATCAGCTGGGATCTTGAGTTCAAATGAAAAAGAAGAGGAAAATGAAAACTCTGTTACACATGTGTGCCCTGAATGTCTTATTAAGGCTCAGATAGGTTCTGAGCTGATTTTAGAAGCATGTGGAAGGTTGAGGGCATGGTCTGCCAATGGGGCACTTACCTGGCTGAAAATGTTTAGCCCAGGGCTTTCCCACCTCATGGGGTTCCTTCCCTTTGGCCTCCCTGCCAGCTGTCAGTCCATTTTTCTCTTTCTTAGCCTGCCAGGCTATGTCAATGACAGCTACCATTTCCTCTTACTCTCTCTTGGTCTTCCCTCTAGTCAACCCAACCCAGACTCCCATTTCTCAAAGAGGACCTCTTTGAGGATATATCCAAGGGTCAGTTCTCAGTCCTCATCTTACTTGGCCTGTCAGTATATTGGACACTTTTTTTTTTTTTGTGCGGTACGCGGGCCTCTCACTGTTGTGGTCTCTCCCATTGCGGAGCACAGGCTCCAGACGCGCAAGCTCAGCGGCCATGGCTCACAGGCCCAGCCACTCCACGGCATGTGGGAACTTCCTGGACCGGGGCACGAACCCATGTCCCCTGCATCGGCAGGCGGACTCTCAACCACTGCACCACCAGGGAAGCCCAGTATATTGGACACGTTTGATCTCTCCTTCCTTCTTAAGACATTTTCCCCCTGGCCTCAAGGATACCACTTCCTTTGTTCTCCTACTCAAAGACTCTCTCTCTTGGCCTCCTTTACTGATTCTCATCTTCCTCCCCTCAAAATCAAAGTACCCCAGTGTTCAGCCCTTAGAACATTTTTTTTTCTTTCTACACTTACTCCCTAGTAATCTCACTTGCCTCATGGTTTTAAATAAGACCTATAATGTAACAACTCCTAGGTTTAAAACTCCAACCTGGACCTCTCCCCTGAATGCCAGGCCTATAAGTCCAGTTGCCTATGGGACCTCCACCCCACCCAGCTTTCTGATAGGCCTCTCAAACTTAACATGTCCAGAGCCAAGCTATCTTTTTTTTTGGCCACGCCACTTGTGGGTTGTGGGATCTTAGTTCCCTGACCAGGGATCGAACCCAGGCCCTCAGCAGTGAAAGTGCAGAGTCCTAACCACTGGACCACCAGGGAATTCCCAAGCTGATATCCTCAATCCCAAAATTCTGCTCTTACTTCTGTCTTGTCAGTTCAGGAAATAGAAACTTCATCCTTCCAGAAGCTCAAATCAAACCCCTGTAATCATCCTTGATTCCACTATTTCTCCCACACCCTACCTCCAACCCCTCACAAATCATAGCAGTTTTGCCTTCAAAATATATGAGAAATAAGCCAGTTCCCACCCTATCACTACTATCCTGATAGGTGTTTAAAGTGGGAGAAGTAGGCAGGGGCTAGATCATTGAAGGGGAAAGAAGGTGTCTTGGCTGTGGTGAGAACATTTAAGTTTCACTCTGAATTATATGGGAGACCACTGGAAAACTTTAAATATGATGAGATTTCTCTCTTGAAGAAACTACCCTGGGTGCTGAGTGGGGAATGAATTGAGGGGGCAAGGCTGGAAGTAGTGAGGCCTGTTAGGTAGCTATTGAGGTTTGGAGGCAGGATGATGATGATGTGCATTGAAGATGCCCCCATCTCAGTTCCATCGGAGGAGTCCGTCTCAGAGGCTGGAAGGCGGGCCCGGGGTGTGGCTGAATCAGCTCGCTCTGTCGGTAACACCAGCAGAGGCCGTCCGCGTTTCAGCACCACTGGGTGGACAGCTCCCGCCCCTTTTCAGAATTGGGAGCCTCGGCGTTCAGCCCGCGCCCAGTGCCCTCGCTGGAAGCCGGCAGCCCTGCCCTGGACTTAGGCGAACACCTTTCCTTTGGAAACCTCCGTTTGCCACACTCTAAAATGGAGTTAATAACGCCGTCGCTCTGCCTCAGAAGGCCGCTGCAAGCGCCGACGAGTCAGCTACCCAAGGACTTTGGGAACACCAGTGGATGGGGCTGCCTGAGAGCAAGACCTCTTTTTTTT
>NW_006798464.1:681963-682564 GCF_000442215.2 Lipotes vexillifer | reverse complement strand
CGCGGGCCTCTCACTGTTGTGGCCTCTCCTGTTGCTGAGCACAGGCTCCGGACGCGCAGGATCAGCGGCCATTGCTCACAGGCCCAGCCGCTCCGCAGCATTTGGGATCCTCCCGGACCGGGGCACGAACCTGTATGCCCTGCATCGGCAGGCGGACTCTCAACCACTGTGCCACCAGAGGAGCCCAGAGCAAGACCTCTTAAAAGAGTTTCCGGGACTTCTGGTCCAGTGGTTAAGACTGTGCGCTTCCAATGCAGGGGACGCTGGTTCGATCCCTGGTCGGGGAACTAAGGTGCCATACGCCGCGGGGCACGGCCTACAGACCCCGGAGTTCATTTCCCCGACTTTGGAGAATTTAAAATGAAGCCGAGTCTTCAGCGGGTTTGGGGAAGGAGCTGTTCGAAACCTAATCTGGGGTGCCTCCCGCGCAGCCCTTGCCCCTGGTCTCCTGCACCACTGTGCCTGGAGTCGCTGTTGACAAAGCTCTGGAGAACTAAGCTACTTCTCCAAGAGTGGGACAATCAGTCTGAACTGTTCCAGACAGTGCAGATTTTCTCCCTGCAACAGCAGAGTTTCTCCGGGATGGAATGGCGAGAGCCAG
>NW_006798464.1:681499-681953 GCF_000442215.2 Lipotes vexillifer | reverse complement strand
CCGTCGCGGGGCCCTAACCAAGTCTAGTTCCTCTTGATGTGTTTGAACTGGTTTGATTTTCTTGTTTGGAGATTGGGAGGATTCCTTTTCTCGGAGTTGGGGAGCACCACTTGGGAACAGCAGACTGAAGGACCTCGCTGTGCCAACTCAGGCTCTCAAAGATGCAGTCTTGCTAGGTCAGGGAAGCCAGGAGGGACCAGGAGATTTCTCTGTCTGAAATGACTTCTGGGTTTTGGGTCCCCAGAGAGGAGCTTCCTCTCAATTTCCCTGAGGGAAAGGGAGTGGAGAGTCAGACTCTGGCCTTAGGAATACTGGCAAACCACAGCAGGAGCCAACCTGGGCATCCGGAATGGCCCCACTGCTAAACCCTGCATCAGTCTGGCTCTCCAGCACTCTCTGCAACTGCCCAAGTCCACACAGTCATCCGGCTGGCCATTTGGCCCTCTCTCTTTCC
>NW_006798464.1:664098-680189 GCF_000442215.2 Lipotes vexillifer | reverse complement strand
TTTCCCTTCCCTCCAGAGTGGAGGCCCAGGAGTCCTCTGGAAGCCTTCCCACACTGTGAGGGGGCCCGGTCTTTTATTTATTTATTTTTAAAATTTATTTATTTAATTTATTTATTTTTGGCTGCATTGGGTCTTCCTTGCTGCGTGCATGCTTTCTCTAGTTGCAGCAGGTGGGGGCTACTCTTCGTTGCAGTGCATGGGTTTCTCATTGCGTTGGCTTCTCTTGTTGTGGAGCACGGGCTCTAGGTGTGCCGGCTTCCGCAGTTGTGGCTCACGGGCTCTAGAGGGCAGGCTCAGTAGTTGTGGCGCATGAGCTCAGTAGTTGTGGCTCACGGGCTCTAGAGCACAGGCTCAGTAGTTGTGGCACAAGGGCTCAGCAGTTGTGGCTCATGGGCTCTAGAGCACAGGCTCAGTAGTTGTGGCGCATGGGCTTCGTTACTCCGTGGCATGTGGGCACTTCCTGGACCAGGGCTTGAACCCTTGTCTCCAGCATTTGCAGGTGGATTCTTAACCAGTGTACCACCAGGGAAGCCCAGGGCTCGGTCTTTAGGCCTGCCAGGCTCCAAAAGGACTAGGGCTCAGGTGCCCCAACCTCAGAATCACCCTGCCCCCAAGGGATAATGAGGTGGATACAGAAGTGGGGAGGTGGCCGGAAGTAGGTTTCTTGGTGTGAAAAGGTGGCCAGACCCAGACTTCATTCAAAGCCCAGCTCCTTCTCTTTTTCCTCACTCACTCGGTGACCTTGGGCAAGTCCCTTTTCATTTTACTGCTCTCAGCCTCAGTTTCTTCAACTGTGAAATGGAAATGGGATGAACGTAGCTCCTCCCAGGGAGCTGCTATCAGAAGTCACTGAGATAAAAGTAAACCTCTTACTACTGCCCCAATGACTCATTAAAATGTGGGTGTCCTCCAGGAAGGGAAGTGCCCGAGGAGATTCTCAGAATTAAGGGAGACTTCCCCCACCCCAACTAGTTCATTTCCTGGTAACTCTCTAGACCTCTGTGACCTCCACTGAGGACTGGGCAGACATGTTCACACTCATTGTACAGGCGGGAAAAGTGAGGACCTGGAGGTGACCTACCGTGTCCAGGGTCCCACTTTGGTTCCTCTGACCAAGACTCCAGGTGAAGGGGACATCTACCCTCAGCCAGAGTTACCTTAAGTGTCTCTCCTCCCTCCCAGGGGTTTCAGCACCCCATTTCAGGAACTTCTAAAGGGACCTTGGCAACAATGGCTGCTCCTTCATCTTTAAATGAGGAGAATAAGACTCCTCAGATGAGCATGAGGATGAAATAAGATAAAAATTCAGCAGTATATCCAGCGCTCAGTCCGGAGTGGGGGATTTACAGTCTCCCCAGAGGAGCCCACATCCCCCTAAGGGGCTAGTAGTTTGGCTCCAGATAGTTCATAGGGGTTAACTGACCCGACCAGGGTCACACAAATGGAAACGTGTAGCTCCACGACTCCAAACTAAGTTCTCTCGGAGCACCTGAGAGAGCAGGAGCCAGTCTCCAGACGAGTCTGCTGCGGCAAAAGGTGTGGGCGAGGCACTGGCAGGGCCAACAAGCCTGCCCACAGCTGTGCTAGAGTCGCTGGCTCCGACCGGTCCTTTGGGCCCCTTGGGCGGGTAAGGAGCTGAGCAGACGCATCCCAGGCGGGTCCCCTCACTCCCCCACCACTCTCCACATCCCACCGCCAGACCTCATCCTCACCCTCGGGGCGGGGGGTGCTAGAGGTGAGGAACCCTCCTGCGGTGGGGCGAGGAGAGAACCATCTTAGGTCATTCCGTTTCTCAATGTCTTTCTGATGCCTGCATTTTCAAGCCGAGACTCAAACTGTTTTTTAATTAGCCACGATGATGGATTGTCGGCAGCTCTGATATTTTAAAATATCTGTGAACAACTATTACGTACATACATATACATATATACATACCAGGGCTCCCAAATTAGCTCTTCTCTCAGCTTCGGACCCGCCACCGCAGGGTAGTGGCGGAGAAAACAGCGCGGCAGGAAGTGGAATCAAGAATGTCACGGTCAAGGCCAGATCCCACGTGGCACCCCCACCTTGTGCCAAAGGGGCTCAGGTTTTACCTCTTCCCGGGTCTCCGCAGGGGTGGCGTGAAGGGCTGGGGGAAGGATACGGTTTTCACTTCCAAACTGCCGTGAAGGAGGCCCTTGCGCTTTCGCCTCCAGGCCACAAAGTCTCCCAGCGACTCTAAGCGAGAAGTACTGGGTGCCTACTCTGAGCTGGGTGCTGAGGGCGCAGCGGAGAAGCAGAGCGCACCGCGGCCCTCCACCAGCGCAGGTCACCACCAACTGGGCTTCCCTAGCCCAGGCCCGTGCAGAACCCAAACCGGGGCCCCTCGCGCTCAAGAAGTCAGCCTCCACGACAGCGTTCGTTCCAGGCAGGGTACCTCACTGCTCCACCCGAACCTCCAACTTTCCAGCTATCCTGCGGTTGCGGCACTGGCGGGTGCACCGCACACAGTGGGTACTCTGTCGAGGGTAATTTCCGCTAGCTCAGCTAGAAGGAGCCGGCCACGTTGTGGCGACTCGGGCTCCCCCTGCTGGCATCCTCGGTAACGACCTGAGCCCGGACCAGCTGCGAAAACTGGAAAGCTTATTTTTTTTTAAGCTATAGGGGACCCTCTAACCACCACTGTCTGCCAACCCCGACCCCAACCCCTCCTCCTGCCAAAGTTACACGCGAGAAGATTCCGGGGAGATCTTATGTTCCTATAACTTTATTCTAAATGCAAACAAACTGAAAAATGCACTCATCTACCAGCAAATATGTTCGGGGCACTCTAATTTTAATCACTTTTGCTGGGACTTACCTGGTGGTGCAGTGGTTAAGAATCCGCCTGCCAATGCAGGGGACATGGGTTACAGTCCTGGTCCGGGAAGATCCCACATGCCGTGGAGCAACTAAGCCCGTGCGCCACAACTACTGAGCCTGTGCTCTAGAGCCCGTGAGCCATAACTGCTGAAGCCTGCGCGCCTCGAGCCCATGCTCCACAACAAGAGAAGCCACCGCAATGAGAACCCCACACACCACAACGAAGAGTAGCCCCCGCTCGCCACAACTAGAGAAAGTCCGCGCACAGCAACGAAGACCCAACACAGCCAAAAAAAAAAATTAAAATAAATAAAATTTTTTTTAAAACCCTTTAAAAAATCACCTTGGCTAACACTAACTGAGCAAGTACTGCATGCAAGACATTGTTGGGCTCTTCTACATAAATTTAGTTCATTAAACCCTCACAACAACCCTAGCAGGGTGGTACTGTTATTATCTCCACTTTATAATTGAAGACACTCAGGCTCCAAGAGTTGTGTCCAAGGTCACACATAGCTGGTAAGTGGCTTTGAACCTGGGCTGTCCCCAGTGCCCAGGCCACCAACCACTACATTACACCCTGGAACACTGTGGTTAAAAAGAGAAAGAAACAAAGAGGAATTGGCTTCAAAGGATCTCTTGTTCTCTAATTTCCCTGGGGAATTTCTCCTAGAAAGAGAAACAGATGAATGTTTCATCTAGAGAGAGATGTAAGGGTTTTCCTGGTCACTTCCTGGGTATGCATTTCCTTGTGGCACCAGAATAAGATGGTTTCCCCACATTTCAAAGGAGAGGTAAGGTTAAAAAAATTAAAAACATGCAAATCACTAGCAGTTTGAGATCCCCACCTCCTTTCCCTCCAGGAGGGAAGAGAATGAGGCTTAATAAAGAAGCCTAAGAAGCCAGGAAACATGAAGGAACCCCAGGAACCATCACCACCTCAAAGTGGACCCATCACCCTCTTTCTGAGCCTCTCCTTTGTTCCTGGGGACTTGGAGTGGGCCCCAGCCCTGCCCTCACCACGGGCCTGGGGACAGCTTTGGTGCGAGGTGATAAGTGCTATGATAAAATTACACTGTGCAGAGTGAGTTAGGGAACAACCATTCACCCTGAAAAGAGTGTCACAGTGAGACAGCCATGGACCCAGATGGGAGTCCAAGAATCTTAGAGTAGAAAGAGGACTTGAGTACTAGCGAATCTATCATTTATACAACACGGGGACTTCCAAGGTGCCACAACTGTACCTCAGGCACAGGACATTAAATGGGCCACTCCAGTCCCTGATTCCAATATTCCAATGTGGAAACTAGAAACTCATTTCATCACTTTCCACTCAGCCCCAGCGTCATCACTGTACCTGGCCCCAGGCCCGTATATTGTGTGTGGTTGCCCCTTTTAAGACTCTAAGTTTTTTGAAGACAGGTTTATATGTTATCCATCATTGTATTCTAAGCTCTGAGCACAGGCTCTGACACAGGAGCACAGGAGGGGCTGAACTAAACAAAATCCCCCAAAGCATCCCTGACTGGTGATCATCTTGCCCCTATTTGAATCCTCCCAGAAATGGGGCACTCACTACTTCTCCATTGGACGGCTTCCCCTGTGAGCCAGTTGGTTGGTTGGGTTCTTCCTTCTGTAGCCTCCCAGACCTAGTAGCACCCACTGAGCCTTTCCGGAGACCTAGGAAAAGCTACAGATTGTACCGGAGAGCCTTTGGAGCCCAGTTGGAAGGAGAAAAGTGGGAAAGGAGATTTCTCTTCCCAAAGGGCATGAGGAGACCCACCTGAGCCCCAGAGGAGAATCCAGCCCATCTGGAGGTTGAATTCACACACAGTGTGTAGCTGTTTGGAGGTTTACTCTGGAAATTCCCTTGCATGTCTGGCCATGAGTGTCTGGGAGAGGCTGGCCAGGAAATGCTAAAACACTGTAATGGCATTTCGGTTCCAGAGTATTTTCCTGAGTTTTCACATGTTAGTGTGAGTTATCAGATGTGCATGTGTCCATGCATGAGTGTACATGACAGTCTCTGTATTTGAACACAGGCTAGGCATGGATCGAAGAACATGACCAGAGCAAGCCTATATCCTGGGGAGGGAGAGGGGTGTGCCATCACCACACTGTGCACAAGCTGGTGAATATCCTAGAGCCACAGAAGAAATGGGGTCTGGATAACCCTAGGGGTGTATACGTATGTATATATGAGTATTTGTGTGTTCACAAACAAACCCCAGTCTGGGTGGTTTGTGTGTGTGTGTATGCACAAAGACAAAAACAAACTGGTTGTGGACTTCCTTGTTGGCGCAGTGGTTAAGAATCCACCTGCCAATGCAGGAGACATGGGTTCGAGCCCTGGTCCGGGAAGATCCCACATGTTGCGGAGCAACTAAGCCCGTGCACCACAACTACTGAGCCTGTGCTTTAGAGCCCATGAGCCACAACTACTGAGCCCACGTGTCACAACTACTGAAGCCCGCATGCCTAGAGCACATGCTCCGCAACAAGAGAAGCAACCGCAATGAGAAGCCCGCGCACTGCAACCAATAGCAGCCCCCACTTGCTGCAACTAGATGAAGCCCGTGCGGAGCAACGAAGACCCAATGCAGCCAAAAATAAATAAATAAATTTATAAAAACAAACAAACAAACCAGTTCTACATCTGGGTGACAGTGCATGTGGTGTGCGTGTATATTTACAAGCAGTTCTAACCTGGTTCTGTGACATTGTGATCTTGTAGCTGAGCATGTATGTATGCATGTGCATATGTGTGTCTACAATGTAATCCCAAGATGATACGTGAATGACTAGGTGTGTTTGTGTGTTTAGATGCGAAGCCAAATCTGAGTCAGAGTCTGGATGACTCTGTCTGTGTGTGTTTTTCCTGCACACCCCAGCATGCATAGTCCCCAATCCCATGGACACATGTGGGTGCTCTGACTACAGAGTCTGAGCCCAGGTAGGTCCCCAGGCTGGTTGAGTATGTAGGGGAGTATGTATGGGTGACGTGTTTACAGGCAACCTCGCCGAGCCTTTGTCTGATGCCCACTCCCCATGGCCTCTAAATTCCTCACCTTGGCAGAACCTAGGCTGTCCTTGCTCCCAGACTGCCTTCCCCAAGGAGTCCCTTTAACTTGCAGCCCCTTTCCAGGCCAGGAGGCTGAGAGTTGGGGGATATTCATCTCGGGGTGGTTTTTGTTCTGTCTCATGAAAGGCCTCAATGGCTGGGAATACCATTCTAATTACAGGGAAGCCTAGCTTATGTGGGGGACACAAAGGGCTGTGGTCTCATAGCAGCTCCTTCCATCCGTCAAATAAGGCTGTCTAATGACAGGGTGAGAGCTGTGAATGCCTAAAACAAACTCGAAAAGGAGGGAAAATAAAGCCGCCGGGGGCTTAAAGTATATTAAATTACCCTGATTAGGAGTTGTGGCTTTGCAGGAGCTGGTTGGAGAGGCTGGGGAGGCTTCGAGTCCTGCTATTCACTTGGTGGGGAGGGGTCAGTAGGTCGGGAGGGGTTCACAGAGCCCGGGCCCATTCTCATGCTAACACCAGGGACACACTACAGGCTTAGTGGGCTGGAAAATAGAAATGAATTTGCCATAATCCTCCTCCTCCTCCCAAGCCCAGGAGAAGCGTTGCCTAATTGCAGCCCCTTAGATGTGCTGGGCATTGGGGCAGCGCCACACCCTAGAACCTGGGCCCCTCGGCCTTCACACCCCTCACTCCTTTTTCCTGTAGGGCAGGCTCAGGGCCTGGCAGTGGATCAGAGCATGGTGTGCATGTGTGTGTGTCTGTGTGTGTAGGGGGTAGTGCCAATGTGCATGAGTGTGCACACACACTCACACTTCCTCCTTTTGAGGGTGCAATTATTCACAATCATCCCTTTCCACATCCACATGCCATGCACAGACACAAATACCCCTTCACTTCTCCAAACACACCCCTTCACACCCATACTTCTGTAGGCACAAATACAACTCTACACAATTTGCAGACACATGTACCCCTTCATGGGTGAATACACACAGGCCCCAACATACTTTCACAGGCACCCATGCATGGACACACACTCCTCCTCAGTGGCCAAATGCTGTTTCCTAGACATGAACATATCCCTCCAGATATGCCCCTCAAACCACAGACTTAGTATAACTTCAATGCTTACAGCAGAAGAAACTGAGGCTTAGAACACAGCCAAGGGACTGTGCCACCTGTGTCACCCTATCTAACTGCTTCAGGACCTTGGGTTGGTCTATTCCCTACCTGGGCCTCAATTTCCTACTATTAAAATGAGGTGCTTGGACTAAATGTTCTAGAAAGCCCCAGCCTAGAAATTGGCTAGGAGGGGCCAGGTGTTAGGGGTTACTCCTCCTGCCCCTTCCCTGCCTCTGCATTTATGTGTGCAAACACACACACTCCACAATGCACATAATAACGATTTTCTCGGTTTCCCAGGATTAGACTAGAGGAAGGCCTGCGTCCGCGCAAGTCCCGCTGCAGGTGGAGCTGCCGCCCCGCCCACCCACCTACCTACCTACCTACCTACCTACCTACCTACCTTCCTACCTTCAGCCGCGCCTGTCTGTGGCTCCGTCCGTGCGACTTTGCCGGTTTGGGACGCGGGGAGTCAGGTGTGGATCTGAACCACAGAGCCCCACAGTGTGGCGCCCGGAACCCAGGAGAGGCATCCAAACGCGCTCCTCCCCGGCCCAGGACGCCCTCTGCCGGCGGATCTAGAACAGGCGCGCCCGGAGGAGGCCGTACGAAGGCACGTGACCATCAGGCCTGACCCGAACACTCAGCTCCCTGAAACCTACTCCCCCTAGTACTCAGCTCAGCTGAGATAAACCAAGGAAGCGCTGGCCAGACTGGAACGGAGACTGCGAAAGTAAACTCCGCAGAGGGAGCGTGGCAACCGCAAGGCCTCGCCGCCCCTTTCCTCTCGCGGTCTCTAGGAACACCCCTCTCCTTCCAGCACCTCGCAATGAGCCCGCGGGTACGAGCGAGCGGAGGGGCCAAGGGCCAGGGTGGGCGGGCACACCCAGGGTCCGCCGCCGGCTGCTGGCCAACCTGAACCAATCGACCTCAGCGTTTCCATCTGAGCTGTGGGCAAGGGAGGGCTCTGGGCAGCCAAAGAAGCCAGGAAGAAGCCCCAGAAAGGGAAAGAATTTCCCTCCCATCCACCCCACGAAGAGAAGGCGGGGACCCCGAACCCTCAGAAGACTACCCTCGTCCCCCACCTCCGGGGGTCAGCCGGGGCCGCTGTCGCCCCTCCTCCCTGGAGGGCGGCGCCAAGTCTAGTGGATGACAATAGGGGCACGACCCCTGGCTGCAGTGGGGCCAGGGAGTGCAAACGAGATCCTCCAGGCTTGGGCACCCAGACGCGCTACGTGGTGGCCGGGCATCAATGGGGTAGAGCAGGGGGCTGGGAGACTAAAGAGGCGCGGGTTTAAGATAGGGGCAGGATTGTTTCAATGAACCGAGGGGTTTCAGAAAACCAGACGGTACATGGACCGCAGATCCCTCCCCATCCCCTCCAAGGGGTCCACGATATCTGCAGCGTGAAATTTTCAGGGGCCACACGTACCTCCGAGGTGAAATTACAACGCAAGGTCTGCTAAGCCTAGTTGCGAGGTCAAATAACAGGCTTCGGGCAACCTCAGCACTCTGTTCTCGGCCCTACGCATTTGCACGGCTCCCTCCCCAAGTATGGATCGCCAGAGCTCCGTTCTGGGTATTTATCTAGGCCGAACGCCACAAGCCTTCTCCAGGCTTCCCAGCCCCAGGCCAGGTGGCCCCGCGCACTCCTATCTTAGGGACAGAGGAACTTCCGCGGGGCCACTCGTCCCGAAGAGCCAAAATGAAATACGGCGGGGGTGGTGGCGGTGGTGGGGAGTTGGAGAGGCTGTTTGAGGACAAACCACGCTGTCTGGCTCTCCACCTTCGCCGAGGCCAGAGTCTAACCTGGAGGGCCTCTCTTGGGACCCCAGCGTTTCCCAAACGGCTGCCCACGCCTCGGGCCTGGCTGCGCCTGCGGGTAAGAGAACCAGCTCGAGACCCGCCGGGCCCTGATCCCGTTAGACTCCGCTCCTCCCTGGTCTCTTGGGGAAGCCGGGTCAGAGCCCAGAGGGACAGCTGGTATTGAACCAAGGGCGTGGCTGAGAAGGCTGAAAATGGGGGCGCCGACAGGAGAGGATTGAAGCCCTTATTGCCCCAACCATGCTTCAGCCGCGCCTTGGTAATCAGTCCCAATATCGTCCTCTTCTTCCGGTCCCCGAAGCCCTTCACCACAGTCAGCAGCCCGGAAATCCATAGATCCCTGCGGAAGCGCACACAGCCACACCATGTAGTACGCCGTGTAGTTTATTCAACGCAAACCTACGGGAACAACGAATTCGAATTCCAGAATTTTCTGCAAATAAAATAAAACTTCAGGAGGCGACATTCAGTCTCTAGAACGTGAGGTGCGGTAGTCTCTCGCAGGAGGAGAAGGGGTTTGTTTGATGCCCTGTGGGGCGAGAGGGAATCCCTTCCACCTGGCCCTCCTGGAGGCGCCCCGCGGCCCGCGGCCTGGTGCCCTGGTTCTCAGGGCGAGGAAGGCGCCCGCCAGACTCCGCGGCCACAAAAGGGGCCTGAGTGGGCTGGAGGCGGCCCACAAGCCGAGACACAGAAATGCCTGGGTTCTCCCAACACAGGAGCCACCAGAGTCCAATGTGTAGCCAGAAACTGGAGACAAGGAAATTTCAAGCCATTCCTTGTTTAAAGCATATCTCCAGAAGTCACCCTCATCGTTCCCTTGTCTGCCCTCATGCAAATGGCTCACCCCATCAATTACCTCCCTTTAACCGTAAAGAGAGGCGGGATCTTTTTTTTTTTTTGTCTAGAATATTCCAAAAATGAGCGGCTGTATTTGGGTGAATCCCAGCGGGGCCGAACTTGTTTTCTTCGGCGTGATGGCACTGCCAGGGCTCGGGAAGGATCTCCGCGGGCCCAGCACCAGGAGGGGCTAGGGACTCAGGGCCACTGGCTTCTTTCTGCGGAGAAGTGCAAGCCAGCGTCCCCTCAGCTCGCACCGCTGCAGTCTCTGGTTCTCGTGCTCAGACCCGGCGTTCTTCGCCGCCTTTTGAGGAGAACCCAGTCCCCACCGCAGGCCTCCCCTGAACCGAGCCAGTCACACCCACCAGCAGGACAGCAAGACCCCAAGGGTCCTACCCAATCTTTGGCAAGAGACTGGAGCCTGGGTTTTCAGAGGCCGCCTGCGTTCAGTGTAAAGGGGACGGGCTAGGAAACCCCAATAAGCAGTGATTTTCTAAACATCCCGGATTCCTGAACCCCGCGTGATCACCGCCAGGAGCCATGCAGGGGCTGGGAGGCAAAGCCGCGCTGTCGGCAGTGGCTATGGGATTTTATTTGTTAAACAGAATGAAATCGAGAGAGCCGAATGAAGACAAAGCCGTTTTAAAACGTTCGATTGGCGAAATCTACACACTTAGCAAACACTTTCATTTTCAGAGCTGCCTGTGGCCTCACGCAGGTCCAGAAAATCGATCGTGTTTCCTGGCGAATTCCACCCAGGGAACAGAGCCCTGGGAACACACGCCCGTGTACACATGCTGGAAGGAATGGATGAGTGGCTAACAAGCGAGCCACCAGGATGAAACGCGTTTATAAACTCACTGGTGCGACTTTGTGGGCATCTACATTTTTATGCCTGTTTACCCTGTTTTTATACCCTCCGTGGGGCTGCCACGGTTGTGCGGGCCTAGCCGACCAACCTTTGCGCAGGCAGAAACCTTAGTTGCCTCTGCCGGAAGCTACCATTCGGCCCAGCCGGTCCAGAAAAAGCCACTTTTCCTTGTACTGGCCAGGAGGTTTTGCAAATTAAGGTTGTGCAGATCCTTACATCCTGTCTTTCGTGCTCACTCCTTAACAGACCCAGGTGTGGGGCCCTCCTGGAGAGAGAGGGGAGCTGAATACAGGAAGGGCTGGGAAGGGGGGTGCAGCTGGGGCCCACCCAGCCAAGGTTGACAGGCACCACGGACACCTTGGGCCACCGTTTCCAATATTTTGCCCAACGTTTAGGAACTCCGGGGGCTTTGTTCAAGTGTGTCCATAGGCCCCTGTAGCCAGAACACAGGACTAGCCTTTCCGAAGACCGTGCGTTCCACGGGCTGACTTTTCCTATCAATGGGAGAGACGTAGGTTATTGACCTAGCGGCCTCCTCCTTTCCATCCATTGTTGCAGCTCAATCACGCACTTACCGGAAGAAAAGCGAGTTTATCTTAGCCTGGAGGAGCCTCGTGTTGCGAGTGAGTGTGTGTGTGTGTGTGTGTGTGTGTGTGTGTGACTAAAGGGTGGGGGAAGTTCTGCAGCCACGACAGTGCAGATGGGTTGAGGATAGACACTCTCAGAAAAGGGCCAATTTCCCCTTCACAATGAGCGCTAAGTACCTGATAAATGGGGCTGGTGTTTATTCATGAGCAGGTACTTTGGAGATGGCGATTAGAACAGCCGCCCGCGCTGCTTAGCCAAGGTACTTAAAGCTGGGCAGGTGCAGCGCTGCGCGCAGCCCGAGCGCACAAAGCCCGCGGCCGCAGAGACGTAGGGAGGGGCGTGAATGAGGGCCGCGCCGGGCCCCGAGGGCGCGCAGCGCGCAGGCACCTTAGCTCTTTGTTCCTCATCCGAAGCCAAGGACACTTCATCGAGGGGCGTCCCGGGAAAACCTCCCCTCTAATTACCAAGAATTCCCCCTTCGTCCCTCCTCCCGGAGCCCAGCCGGGCAACTCTCGGTCTGGCGGACGCGGGGACTCAGCGTGAGACCAGGCTGGACATTTGCGAAAATGCTGCCTGTAAACTGGCTATTAGCTAACCAGCTAAATAACTCAACAGCTAGGAAAGCAACAGAACCCAGGCCTGGGAACAGCACGGACACACGGTCCTAGCCGCCCCCGCCGCCGAGGCGCCACCTCTGGCCGTGCGAGTAACCTCGGGCTTTCAGGTTTTGTTTCAACTCCAGGGGGAGAAAATTGGGGTCTGTCTCTTTCCACAGCTTCCTGGCGCCAAGGTCGTGGGACAGACCCGATCTCGCCCTCAGAGTGGCTCCGGAATCCCTAAGAACCTCCAGCTTTTGCCCACGATCGGCAGCCTTAGTGCGCGGGGAGAGAGCACAGCTGGTGCGCGGGCCTTGGGGGACCGAGAGCCCGGTCCTCTGCGTGTTTGGACATGGAGCAGCCGAGTGTTTCCTTTGGAGCCCTGCGGGGCAACCAGTGTCTCTCATCCTCCTGCACCCCCCTTACCCCACCCTACCCCAGGCAGCTAGGGTGCTTCGTATATGCCATGTCCAGGGGTCTGAGGCGCTCGTGGGGTGGGCACTCTCGGACTGATTCCTCGGGCTTGTCCAGTTGCCTCTTTCTAAAAAATAATTGTTTCGAAAACAGATAATTTATCTCCAGTCCGGAGAATCAGAGAGGAGAAATCTATTTCAAATAAGTTGACTTCCCCGTGAGGAGAAAATTCTTTTGACCATAAATAACGGGCAGGAAACTGACCTGACCCATCACAAGACAGTTTTTTCATTTTCCATCACGAAGAACGCGACGGCTCTCCCGCTTGATGCAGATTGACCAGGAGATTGTACATATTAACGTTCATTATAGCTTTTTCTTGGAACCTTGCAGTTAGAATAAATTGCAGATATAATCCCGATTCTCAGGGAAATCCGACATCCGGGGTGTGAGGGCAAACCAGAAGTGGTAACTCAGAGGCGACGCAGGGAGGGGGGCGGAGGCCAGCCCACTGGCCAGGGACTGGAGCGCGGTGCCACCAACCAGCCCCCAGCAGGGCCGGACCCAGAGCCAGACGCGCGGGCGGCCGCGGTTAGTTAAAAGGGATCACTAGAGAAGCCAGGCTTCCCCTAGCGTCTTCTGCCAGGACCTGAGTTAGGGTTCGAGGGCGAAGCGTTCTCCCCGGTTATAGCCTACGTTCCCTGCTCCAAGGAGACAGGAGGGGATTGCGGGACAGCCGGCTAGCCGCAGAGAGCCCGAGACGCCAGATGCGGCCCCCTCCCGCGAGTCGCAGCGTTTCCAAGGCCATGCAAATAGCCTCGTTGCACGACGGCTTGGAGTAAAAGGTACGGGTCAGTTGAGGAGCGCCGGGCAGAGCCGCGCCACTTCTTACGCCCGAAAGGCGCGGAGCGGCGACCGCAGGGCGCTGGAGGCGAACCGCGTCATGGGCCTGGGACGGACCCAGCGCGGCGCGGCCTCCTCTGTCCCCACCACAAAATGGCTGCGGCCCCGGCATGGGGCCCCAAATTTAGGCAGGAGTAAAAGATTGGAACGGGTCGGGGAGGTGGTGGAAACTAAAGGTGACGCATCGCAAAGCAGTTTTTATATTTTCTATTCTCAAGACCTTTAAGGCGCACCCAAAAGATGCAGGTGCGACCAGGAGGAGGGTCAGCAATACTAACGCCCACGATTGACTTTCTTAGCATTACAGATTTAGAATAGATCATAAAAATATAATGAATATGCTTCCCGGAAAAGTAGATAAGCCCGTATGTAATCGTTGGCCCCGGCCTCCCGAGGTCCGCTTCCCCCAGCTGAAAGTTTGTTTTATTTTTCTAAGGAAGCCATTTGGGCAAGTGCAGTCTGTGTTCACGTGGGCGTGGTGCCTCTCACCCTAGCAAAACCCCACTGACCGGGGGGGCCTCCTCTCAGGCGCTCTAGTGAGTTAGGCCATGAGGCATGCTAAGCTGGAGCCCTGGGCAGAGTTGCTTGATAGGGTGCCCCCTAAGTCCGACCTCAGACCTCCCCAGCGCCAGAACCCTTTCACCCATGAAGAGCTTTATCAAGCTGTGGAGTAAGTTGGGGCAGGAACCTCCTATGGATTTCTGTTACTCTGACTATTATATCACAAATGACTTGGGGCTTCTTCCCTGGTGGCACAGTGGTTAAGAATCCGCCTGCCAATGCAGGGGATGCGGGTTTGAACCCTGGTCCGGGAAGATCCCACATGCCGCGGAGCAACTAAGCCCGTGCGCCACAGCTACTGAGCCTGCGCTCTAGAGCCCGTGAGCCACAACTACTGAGCCCATGTGCCACAACTACTGAAGCCGATGCTCCACAACAAGAAAAGCCACCACAATGAGGAATCCGCACACAGCAACGAAGACCCAACACAGCCATAAATAAATAAATAAAACAAATGACATATTTCGGTTGGTTGTTCATACAATCTCTACCTCCTGGAAAAGCTAGGAATATCTCAGTAGCCTGGCATACTTCTTATCACCATACCAGTGACTGATGTAAAGTGAAGGCTACTGAATGTCAAGTTCTGACCAGAAGGCTTCAGGCTAGAAGACAGACTCCTTTACCTGCTGGCCTTGGTGTATGTTGGCTCTTCCAAGGGCCCACCCCCTACCTCAGCTTCCTCCTCACAGCAGCAAGACTCACTGTGGAGTAGGACAAGGCAGCACTCCAGATGGAGCCTGCTGTGGGGGAAGCCCACCCCTTCCTGATCATCTCTCATCCTCTCTCTGGGCTTGTGATGAAAGGACTGAGGTTTCTCTGACCTTGAAGAGGCTGCAGTAAGGGAAGCAGCTCTTCACCCCAAGACCTTGACATGCAGCGCCAGCAAGGCAGTGAGTGGGCTGAGCTGTACCAAGAGACTACAGTTCTGATGTCCACTTTGACAATGACCTTGGGGGAAGTCCCTCCGCGTCTTCAGTTTCCTCATCTGCCAAGAGAGGAGGGTTATAAAAGAAGACTCCTAACATCTCTAACCTGAGGCTCCAAGAAATGTGAGAGAGGGCAGCACAAGGAATTCCTGCAGACTTCTGAGGACACTTGGTTTCACCCTAAGGGAATGAACATTTCTTTCTGAAACATGGTCCTTTGATAAACAATTTGGTAAAATAGATAACTAATGAGAACATACTGTATAGCACAGTGAACTCTACTTAATGCACTGTGGACCTAAAGGGGGAGGAAATCCAAAAAAGAGAGGATATATGTATGTGTATAGCTGGTTTATTTTGCTGTACAGTAGAAACTAACACAACATTGTAAAGCAACTATACTCCAGTAAAAATTAATTAAAATTAATTAATTAATTAAAATGGGAAAAAAGTATTCCAATTTACATTCCTACCAAAAAAAAAAATTTGGTAGTGGAGTTGGTGGAACCAAGCTGCCTGGGTTTAAATCTGACGCAGATCTGCTATTTACCAGCTATGTGGCCTTGGGACACTTTACTTAGTCTCTCTGTGCCTCAATATCCTCATCTCTGAAACAGAGATTAATAATGATACCTATCTCACAGGCTCCTGGTGAAGGGTAACTGAGCTAATTTTCATATATGTAATGCATTTAGAAGCATGCTGGCACGGGCAAGCTGTTAATATGATCTGCCCAGACCCTGGATGCAGCCCCACACCTTCTCAGTCCTCTTGGTTTCCTCCACTGATTGTCACCATTTCTGTCCCTGCACCACTGTCAGGATCTTAGCATTCCCTGGGTACTAGAAGCCCAGGAATGGGATGGAGGAGGGCAGAACACCTGTGTATTGCCTGCTTGATGAGCACTTTTCCCGAGGAAAAGTGCCTCAGTCTCTGCCTCAGTCCGTTACTTATTTTCTGATATGGAAGTTGAGTCATCTCTCTCTCCCTTTCTCTCTCCTCAATTCCACCCATAGGCAGAAACAGCTGTGTGAAAACATGTGCCCTTGGCTTTAAAGGGTGAGTGAGGGAGGGAGGCCCAGTTGATCTATCCCCACCAAGAGGGATCCTGCTCAGAGGCAATCAGGGCTGTACTGCACAAAACTATTGACACTTTCTCCCTCTCTCTCTCTCTACATACATACACACATGCACACACACACACACACACACCATGTCAGCTCCCCTAGGGCAGGGGTTATTCTGTTTTGTTCTGTATCCCTAGTGCCTAAAAACAATGCCTGGTGCAGAACAAGCACTCAATAAATATTAACTCAATGAAAAGAGGAAGAAGTGTCCCACTGATCAGGTCAGCTTCTGTAGCAGGGTCTAGTCTTATTTTCCTCATGGAGAGCCAATGGCCAGATTTTAAAGTTAAGAAAGAAAAAACAGAACTGTTCATCTCAGATTTCTCTCCTTAGTAGTCTTCTGTCTTAGCCTTTAATTCTCTCAATTATCTACAAGGTCCTTCTTCCAACACCCGACACAACACACACACACACACACACACACACACACACACACAAACACACACAC
>NW_006798464.1:643215-663990 GCF_000442215.2 Lipotes vexillifer | reverse complement strand
AGACCCCTCTCTCACCACACCCACACACACACACACACACACACACACACACACACACACACACACACACACACACACACATCCCTGTAAGGGGTTAGGCTCCAGGAGGGACAAGATTTTAAGGGTCTGTGTTTACTTCATCACCTTCAAAGACATCAGGGATCCATGTGACCATCTGGGGGTCTGGGTTATCTCGTACAGAATGGAGCAGCTGTCCTACCACACTCTGGGCACCTCCTCAGATGTTTGGTTAAAGCACGTGGAGACCAATTGTTGACAGTGTTTTCTGAGGGGCGGGAGTGTTGTTTTTCGAAAATGCAAAGTGACGGTAGCATTGTCATTAAAGATGACTGCTGTTAAAATAATCATGGCTTTCACTCTTGTATATATTTATAACGTCTCAGGCACTGGACTAAGCACAACATCTTATTTTATCCTTACAACAAGCCCTTGAGATCGATTTACAAGCCCATTTTACAGATGAGGAAATGGAGAATTGGCAAAAGTCACATGCCAATAATTTGTAAGAGAGAGAGCCAGGGTTTGAATACAAGATTCCAAAGGTTGAGCTGTTCATGCCCACCCTGTAAGACCTACTTTCTGTCTCTGTGTGATAGGGAAAGCAAGAGAATCCATGTGAAATGTGATTTGGGCGGCATTTTCAGTGACTAGCTCAGAAATAAAGCTCAAATGTTGGTAGTCAAGCACAGTGAATCTAAAACAGCCTGCCTAAGTTCTAAGCCCACCTGGACTGCTTTCTAGATGTGACACTGAAGACAGTTTACTTCGCACCTGTTTCCTCTTATATAAAAGGGGCTTATAACAAGACCCATCTCCTTTAGTTGGGAGGACTAAATGAGTTCATATATATAAATTATAAATTATTATTTTCTCCCTCTATATCAGAGTAGTATTTACACTGCCCTTTGCAAACTTCTGCCTTAAAGTTCCCCATTCTACCCAACCATGAGTTGGGAATCTTGGCTACTGGGACAAAAAAAAAAAAAAAAAGGTTTATCCAAGATGTCACAATAACCCAAGGAGAATCAGATTAGATTCAGGTCAGAAGTTCTCATGAGGAAGAGGAAGAGTCTAGAGCAGCCTTTACAGATGGTTTTGCAGGAAAAACGTTTCCATTTCCCTTTTTAAAAAGATGTAAACATCTTCCTAGGCTCCTCTAGGAGCCATGTCAGTGATGAATCATCGGGAGCATAAAGACATGCACTAGGTAGGTCACAGTCTCCATTTTTAGTCAGCTTCCTGGTGGCCCCGCTGAGGCCTTGCAGGAAGGCCGGGGATTTGATGGAGCACATGAAACCTCAGCCCCTCCAGGCCCTCAGAGGACCCAGTCAGATGGAGAGGGAAAGGCTTACAGAGGCTGAGGGGCTCCCTTCTGGTATTTCTTCTTTTTTAAATTTTAAAGCAATTTGCGTAGAATTTTTCTCCTTTCTTTTTAACAGAGTACATGGACCTAGGCTTTTCCTGCTAATTCTTGCTTGTGAATGAGACCTTGTATGTAATAGAACAGAGGGAAGGAGTCCCTGGGAGATATCTCAGTTTGAACCAATGTTTATTAAAAAGAAAACAAAAAACAAAAAAAGACCCTCAATCCTCAATGGCTTCTAAATTTATGTGTATTTGATTTTTTTATTAATCCATCCAGAAACTATTTCACTTATCATGTACTAAGCACTTGGCAGTGCAGCTGAAGATAAGAGAGGGAGAGATGTGGGGGAAATCTGGGCAGATCTCCTAGAGGAGGAAACACTCGCTAATTTTGGCCAGGTGAAGATGGGAAGGAGTGTACTCAGAGGCAGAAACTTCATCATGACTAAAATTCCAGAAGTAAGAACTCTGGGGAGTACACAGAAGAAGAAGGGAAGGAACACAGAAGGGGAGCAGTGTTGCTTCAGGAAAAAAGCCCATCTCCCCCTTTGTATTTTGCTACTTCTAAGATGCTGTGAATTTAGAAACCAAATATCGTGGACGTTAGAACTGTGTGTAAAGCACGAGTACGTAAACAACCTCAGAGTGAGCATCTATCTGACAGTGAAAGGCAGGAACGGGGGACAAGGTTTGGGCCACTCAGAAGAAACCTTCTGTACCCTTTCAGCCTGGCAGTGTGCTGGTGGGGTGAGGTACAAGCTAATACCTGTCCCCACGCAGAATCCAGGAACCAGGCACAGCAGGAACAGCAAGAGGTTCTACCTGCAACAAGGAGGATACCTTATGGCCCCTGCACTGCCACTAAGTCACAGTCCACTCCACCCCACCCCAGCTACCACCATTTGGCCCAGGACCTTAATTTAGGTGCTGGAGATTGGGGAGGGAATGTCCACAGCTGATCTCTCTAGAGCTGAGCTACACACACACACACACCCCTCCAGCTCTCTAGACCGAGCTTCAGGGCCTGGGGAACTAGACTCTAACTGGGGGCCCCTCCAGCAGAATCTGAGAGAAAGCAAAGAAGAGCCAGAGCCAGAACTAGCAGCGCAGAAGTGGAGACCAAGAGGCTAACCCGCTGAGAGATGGATAAGCTAGACGCCCTTGGGAAAGGCCGGCGACTCACCGGGCAGACACAGGGCGCCCTTGCCCTCTGTGCCCCCCGCCCCAGGCCTGGTACCCCTCAGAGCCCTGGAGGAGCAGCGCCCCCACCCCCGAGGCCCGGCGGGGCTGCCCTGCCCTGTTCCTGTGGGTCGCAGAGTCCGGGGCGGGGGCGGGGCACAAGGGATGCAGGCGAACCCCGCCAAGGCTTCTTACCTCAGCGCGAGCATCCGTCCGACCAAGCTCGGTGTGCTGCTGGTACTGCGGGGCTGGGGAGGCTCCCACGGACTCGGATCGCGCCTCCCCCCTCCCGAGCCCCCAGACCCTTCGGTGGCCCCGAGCGGGGGCGCCGGGACCAGGGGACAGGCGCCGCGCGGGCGGGAGGAGGCGTCTCCTGCGGGGCCCGGTGGGGCGGGGCGGGGGCGTCTGCCGGGTCCCGCCCGGAGGGGACTTGGGAGCGATTATCTTGAAGAACAAAGGCGACCGGGGAAGGCTTGGCGCCCCACCCGGCCCCGGCCCTGAACTTGAACTTGTACTTGACACTTTGTCCGGAAGGTGGCGAGGGAACCCATCTGAGCTCGGATGGGGGCTCATCCGTCCACCTCTGGTTCTGGGGAGGTGGCGAGCCCGCCCTCCTCGGCGCCGGGAGGGAGCTTGGCATCTCCAGGGGCCCTTGGCCCAGGTGCGCCCCAAACGGCCTCGGACTCAAGGGTTGTGGGGTCCCCGCGTCCCCTCAGAGAGGAGGGGCGCGAACTAGGCCGTGGGTCTCCCGCCCGCAGGAGTAGGCCGGGGCCCGGCGCCCCCGCCCTCCACTCCCACCCCATCCTGGACCCGGCCCGCAGCCGTAGCTGCGCGGGGCCGGCCGGATTCTCTGCACGTCGCGTCGGCGGCAGCTATTCAGCAGCTAATTGAACGTTAATGGCAGGTGCGGATGAGGTCACCGGAGCTGGCTTTTCTCACACATTTTTCATGCAAATTCGCGAAACTCTAAACAAATTTAAATAAAAAGCTCTTTGTGCCGCGCGGCCCTCAGTCTTCTCCCTCCCGCCCGGGGTCCTGGCTCCTCCCGGGGCCCTGGGGCCCGAGCCTGCTGCCCGGCGGAGCGCGGCCCGCGGGGGGAGCCGGGCGCCCCAGGCAGCGCCGCCTGCCGGACGGCGATGCAGACCCCGCCGCGCCGCCAGGGGCCGTACGCAGCCCCAGCCGCTGTGGTGCGGGGATGAGAGACGTTTCACTGGGGTTGTGCGGCAGGGAGAGGCTGGTGGGGCACCAGGCCTTTAGGGAGGCAGCGTGGGCAGTGGGTGAGTGCCTGGCATTTGGACAGGTGTGGTTGTGCCGGCATCCTGGCTACACCCACACCCGCACCCACCAGCTACCTCTGCCTCACTCTCCCCGTTGGTTAAATAGGAATTAAGGTAATACCCAGTTTTGCATAGGGATGTCTGGGGATTAAACCATGATTGAGGACATGAACAAGCACTTAGAACAGTGCCTGGCACAAGAAAGTCCAAGGGCCTTGTGAAAAGGAATGCTGTGATTTTGCACATACATGGAGAACCTTGTCAAGGGCTTTCAGATTTACGAAACCTTGCATCCCATTCTGGTTACAGAAATGAGATCTGGAGCTCAGCTCCATTGCTTCCTAGCTGCGTGTCTTTGAATATTTCTTAGCCTCTCTGAAACCTCTGTTTCCTAGTCTGTAAAATGGGATTAAGTCTTATGGTGGGGGCACGGTGTGTGTCATTGTGAAGATTAAATGAGAAGACACTGATGGAGGTTTAGGAGGAGCTTGGGAGCTGTCTCAAAATCCAGAACCTCCAGAGCCCCTCTTCTGAGGGCAGTACACCTAAGATTGCCATCCTCAAGGCTAGAGGTAGGCCTTGGACCAGCCAGTGGCCTTCATCCCAAAGGACCCTAGCCCAGATCAGGGAGACAGACTTTCCAAGGCTTTGGGAGGCTTCTTGTTCCACTCTTCCCATCCATACCAGGGATCCACCACACCTGACACACCATGAATTGTCTTTGCTAGTGGATAACTCTTACTTTCCTCACCCATGTCCTCCTCCCAGAAAACTGACCAGAGACAAGGAAACTTTATTTGTTGTGGGCTGGGAACAGGGAGATGAGGCTAACAGGATGGGAAGAGGCCTCTCTCTCAGAACTTGCCCTAGTCCTCCCGCAGGACAATCCAGGGGCACCCACTGGCCTTGGAAAAGTCCCAATGATTCCAGCTGCCTGAGTGAGATCCCTGCTCTCCCACTTCTGCTTCTGCAGCTTCAGCTTTCCCTGAGGTCCTCATCAGGCCAGACTCTGGGAAGCAATGGGGCAAGCCCAGGAGTGCCCTCATCTTCCTGTAAGGCCCCTTCAGGTCAGGGGAGAAGCAGAATCTGCAGAACTGTAGGTGACCTGCAGCCAGGGGACTGGGAAGCTGCAGCATTTAGACCCTCTGACCCCCCCCACTCCCACTTCCCATTTCCCACCAGGTGGAAGCCCTGGGCCTTCCCCAGTCCCCAGCCCCCACTCTCCAATGCTCACTCACGCTTGTCTTGACCAGCTGGGCTATATCTTTGCCTCAAGGCCACCACCCCCAGGAAGTCCATCTGGACCACCATACTGACCCTGGACAACTCCGAGGAGAGGCTATACTAACCAAAGTCTCTACAATCTTCCTCCCAACCACTCCACTGCCCAGTCCAGGGCCAGGCATACTGCAGGAGATAGATGGCATTAGGTAAAATTGGGCGAGGACCCCAGGCAAGGAACCATTTGAGGAGATGACCTTGCAGAGGAGGGGTTAATAACTCTATGTATGGGGGTAGGCAAGGAGGGGTTGAAGCTTTGGGGACCTCGTCTAAGTGGCCAAGCCAAACAGGATCTCTTTGGGGTTTGGAGTAACAGACTTGAGGTCCAAGAGACGTGGTTTTGAATCTCAGTTCTGGCACTTACTAGCTGTGTGATTTGGGACCTATAACTTAACTTTTCTGGGCCTCAGCGTCATCTGTAAAATGGATATAACGATAATATCGACAGCCTATAAAGTTATGAGGAGTCACTGCAGCCCTCTGCATGTGGTCCACTTTTCATTCTTTCCTGCTCTCTCTGCAGGCTCCACAACTGATTTGGGTTGACTGTAGGTGCCGCTCAGGCCCCAGGGACCATCCTGCTCTCCCACGGATTTCCCAGGGCCCTCTGGGTGGCTGCTTGATCCAGATCCATGGCACCTTTTCCCCCCACCCCAGCCAGGCCCATCAGGGGCCGGATGGAGAGCTCCACCGGTGGCAGTGGCAAGGTCCTGGCCTGCCTCCTGTGTAGCCAGACCCATGCCTCCCACTCCTAGCGCCTTGTATTGTTCCTCAGAGACACTTGCTAGGCCATTTACTTTTGCTGGGGTGAAGTAAACAGGGAAGGCAAAGCGCTCTGTGTGGTGATCTCTCTCTCAGGACACATGCTGCTTATGCAAATAAGGCCTTCACAGCCCTGCCCACTCCTCCTGCTGGCCCAAGCCCAATGGCCCCCAACACAATGAGACCTCTATTGGGCAGTGGCAGAAGGGGGCAATGCCCCCCCCACCACATGACCAGGTGGGTGTCGGGGGTCCGCATGACTGGTGCTTCCAAGGCCCCACCCTAAACAGGCAGCTCTCTTGAAAGCGAAGGGGCAATGTGTCTACCCTCAGTGGAACTGGGATCCCCCCTAACAACCCAATCCCTGCTGAGGAACTTGGACAAGCCAGTCAACTACTCCTCAGCATTGGGAAACTGGAATAATGATACCCACCTAAGCCAGACCCCAAAGTACTAAGCCTGGCACTTGGTAGGCTTTTAATTAACAACAATAACAGCCATGACGATGACATGTGATTGTTTGGCCTGAAAATGGCCAATGGCATAGTTTCTGGGATGTTTTTTCTTACAACCTCACCACCATTCTCTTGGAGCTCCTACTCCAGGTTGGTTAATAGAAGTTAAGCCTACTATATTAAATAGCCTCTTTACATTTCTCAATAAAAGTGGAAAAAAAATGGAAGAGTGCATTCATCCCTTCCCACTCCCCAGAGGCAGCCTTTTAATACATACTTCCAGAATCTCTTCATATATAAGCATACTTACGACTTTTAAATACACACAAATAAGATCATATTCTATTGCCTGTTCTGCGATTTATTCTATTCACCCAACAATATATACTGGCCAGCCTTCCATATCAGCTAATATATAGAGACCCACCACATTAATTTTTGTAGCTGCATGGTATTTCATAGTATGAATGGACCATAGGTTCATTTTAATTTCTTTACATTCTTAAAAAAGAAATGCTCTGATGAACATTTTTGTACATTCTTCTTTGGGAACTTTTGCATGTTAACCATATAGTAAATTTCTAGCAGTGCAATTTGTTTGTAACCAAGTATATGTGTCCTTTACACTTCACACTTTCCAACCAACAGTGTTTGAGAGTGTCTTAGAATAGACACATGATGGTAGAGAAAGGCACCAAGATAGCCAAGATGTGAGATACAGGCCATGGAGGCATCCAAGGAGCCCACCGAGTAGCACCGGACTGACCTGTAGTCCTGAGGGCAGTGCCCAGTGGCTCTGTCCTATCCAGGCCTATGTGGGCTAGTAGTTCAGGGGTGCCCTGAGTCAGAGGAGAGTGGGGCCCACAGGGGCACTGGGAGTGGAGGGCGGGCCAGCATGGCTGGAGTCCCGCCTGGTTTCCTGCGGCCATTGTCTCTGCCCTGCCTGGTCCCCTTGGGGGGAGTTTATTCAGGGGCTTTTGGAGAAGATTGGGGCAGGAGCAAGAGGGTGTGCAATCCTCACCAAAGGCACCCAGGAATGTATTACAGGAGGGAGAGAAAAAGGGAGGCGGGGGGGGGGGAACCCATCCCTGGGAGAGACGGACGTCAAGAACCCCTGACTAATGAATAGTGAGTTTGCCCTTGAACCTCACTGGGCTTCGCCATTCTCAGGCACAGAACAAGAGCTGAGACACGTCTGAGCCCAGCTGCATGGGGACGGCGGCGGTTCATCTCAGACAGTTTGACAGGCCGGGCCTTTTCCCCGCATAGCTCAGATCTGGCTCCCGGCTCCCCTGGCAACAGCACAGCGGCACGGCTCCCAGGTCCGGGCCCTGCCTGCCGCGAGCAGGAGGAGGGAGAAGGAGGAGCACCAAGGGGAGGACAGCTGTGGAGAGCGAGTCCTTAACTCCTGGGAGGCTGGAGCCCCTTGCTTTGGCAATCTCCCAGCATGCAGCCCTCGGTCCTCTGGGGTGGGGATGTGGATGGCGAAGAGCTTCTGTTTCCTGGAGGCCAGGTTAGAGCAGCTTGGACGGAACAGGCACACGATGTGACAAGGCCCAAAATGGCGGCCAACAGGTCAAAGGCAAAGACCTCTGCAGGACGGGTTGGGGCGTGTTTCCCCAGGTCCCCTGCCAAGTCCCACAGGAGCAGAAATGGGAGCGGAGACTGCACCGTGCCCTCTGCCCCAGCCCTCCTCCTCCGTCCTGGCCCCTGACTGCTGCAGCCTCAGGTCAGTGTCTGCTGTGTCTTCCCTTTCTGCCTGGCTCTTCCCCTTGTGATGATCTTGAGTGTCCTGGAGCGGCATGGCTCTGTATTCCAATCCTGTGACCTTGGCAAGACCCACAGTTCCTCCTGTCTCCATTTTCAGAGAAGGTGAAAAGAGGCTGTCCCATCACACTTCACAGGACAATCTAAAGATAAGAGAAATAATATGTGAGAGGGAGTTCTGCACTCTGGGGAGGAAGATGTCCTATAAATCTCATTCAGGTATTATTAGGGCGGAAAGTAGGTATTTCTGCTCCCTGGGGCTAGGGGGGAGGAGCTTGCTTGAGGTTGTCTCCGAACCTCCTCAGCAGAGCAGGCTGAAACTCAAAGGTGAGAGGCGAGGAAAGACAATGGTTTATGTCTGTGGCCTTTGAAGGCTCAGCTTGGATGAGAAGGTAAGATAGACCGACCTTACATTTTCAAGGAACTTTACCCATATCATTGCTAGGCCTTGCTTCAGCTTCATGAGAAATATATGAATATGAGGAATCCTCATTTTGGAAATGGGAAAGCAGAGGCTCAGAGAGGTTAAGGGCTAGCTCTGGTTAAACAAGGACCTGAGCCCATGTTCACCTGATTCTGTGGCCTGCACTTGTGTCAGCTGTACTGGTGGCAGAGTCACCTGGCTGGGGGTCCTGGGGAGGGGGGCTAGGCACTGAGAAGTTGCGTTTCCCCTATGGACTGCTTCTCGGGGCCTGGATCTTCTGAGTCCGAAGAGCCTGGCCAAGGGAAGTAGGAGAGGGCAAGTCCCAAGGCGAACAATGCAAACCCATCGTGACGATGGGCAAACCGAGCCACAGGACAAAGACTAGCCAGAGCACATGGAAACGGAAGAGAAGGCTCCAGATCAGAAGCCAGGAACAAACTCAGCTAAGACTTGTGCTCTCTGGCCAAAGTCTCGCCCCAGGCCAGGTCACGTCCCAGCCTCACAGACACTTGCCAGCAGTGAGCTGGGTTTTCATTTCTGTAGCCTCTGGGTGCAGAAATGCCTCCCTGTATCCCAGGGCAACTTGAAGGAGATCATGCTGGTTGGGTTTCCTGTGAGCCAGAGGGCTGGGGGTGAGAGTTACTGGTAGGTAGCAGAAGAGAAAAAGCAGGAAAAACTTCCAGATTATAAAATGTCACAGCTAAAAGGAACCTTAGATGCCATCCTAGCCAGTGCTCCTTTTCCAGGTCCAGAAAGGGAGGGGGTTCACTCAAGACCAGAAGGAAGCCCAAGTCTCTGACTTCCAGCTAGGTAGGGCTGTGTCTTCCTATGCAATTTGTCACTCTACCGGGCTAATCTGAGCCCTCAAAGGCAGGGATTTCACCCAGCGAGGCCCACAGAAGGATCAGGCAGAAGCAGCTACTGTTGGCAGAGCACACCATGTGTCAAGCAGTGGCTTCGGGAAGCCTGGGGCTGGGCCAGACGCCGCCATGGGGCCAGAAGCCTTCCTTGATGACAGAACGGGGCTCCACACCAACGCCACCACCACACTCCCAATCCTCCACAGCCAGACAGTGGGGACCACGAACCTCCCCTGGCTGATGAGGAAACAGAGGCATGAGGAGATGGATCAGAACATGGACAGGGCCCTAGTCCTCACCCCCAGTGCTTTTAAGAAGGGCCAGGGAGGAAGAGCAGCTTGTGTGGGCGTAAGGAGGGTGAAAGCCCCCAGGCGAAGCTTGTCCCCACAGAGCCTGATGGCACAGCCGTAGCCAGGGCAGCGCCTGGAGCTAGGAAGGACTTCGGCTCACTGCCCTTTGCTGCTGGGTCTTCTGCCAGGTGGAGCAGGGTGCCCCATGCCAGGCAGACCTGACCTGCTCAAAATGCAAAGGAGATCAGGGATCCTGCGTCCTGCAACCTCAGTCAGGAACTGCCCTCGAGGGAAGTCTGTGCACTCGCTGATGAACAGACACGTGATGGAACAGAAAGACACAAAGACAAATGAACTCCTTTCAGCCCAGCTGTGCCCTCCTCCCTGGGCTGTTGATTTCGGCCAGCTGCCATTTGACTGGCCGGTGCCCATGGTTAAATATTCTGCATGTCACTGCTGTCCTCATCCTCCAAATCATAGCTATATCAACCGACCTTGAGAAGCTCAACTCCTTCATACCTGCCTCATACCTAAGGGAAAAGGGGAAGGAAAATGAACCCTATTTAGGGTTTAGCAACTCCATAGGGAGGTAGGGATTATTGTTCCCATTTTACAGATGAGGGTTAAAAGGCTCTCAGATATTCAGGGGTCTGTTGTATGGTGGTCAGAAGCAGAACTCCGATCTGGGCCTCTGCCTTGTCCCTCCTCTCCAGCCAAGGTCCCAGGTCTGGGACATCCCCTTCCCGGTGGGCTGGAAGGCTCTGAAGCACCTGGGCTTGTGCCTAGCATCCCCACCTCATTTTCTTACCTCCCCAGGGTTCTCTCAGGCTCAGTGTAAGCAGGGGAGGCATACTGCCCAGCACATTTGATTAGTTCTAGAACAAATTCCCTACCCCCTGACCAGCGCTGACATGAGGATTCCTCATGGCTAACCAGGGGAAGGAACACCTGCAATGTATACATGGCTTCTCCTAACTGGGATAGGAAGCCAGAGGATTTGGGGGCTGGGGTAAGCGTGGGGACAGCTACCAAACAATAAAACCTTCACCATGCAGATAGGGCTAGAGAGCCTAAATCTTGGGAGCTTTCCTCCTGAGGAACAAAGAAAAAGGTCACTCCAGCTGCACGCAGGGCCCTCCACTGGGTACCACCCATGCTGGTCCAGCCTTGGAATGGGGAGCCATGCTTGGAATGTGATTCCCTGGCTTTGTGCGATGCTTGGTTAGCAGAGTGCGACTCCCAAGATCCCCTGTCACCTCCTAAAGCCTCTGCCAGCCCTCCCTGGAGCACCACACTGCTCACCAGATTAAGGAGCTCAGGGCTACAGCTGAGGCGGCTAAAATCCAGGAGGGAGGATGGGGAGGGGCAGGGAGGGCAGTGGGCAGCTCTCCCAAGGCCCTGCCTGCCTTGCTTCTCTCCCCCCGCCGGTACTGTGGACCCTGCTCTCTGTTCCCACCATGAGTTCTAACCTCTATACTCTTCCTCATTTAGCTTCTGACTTCCCCTCCAGATCCCCAGATGGAGCAGCCTAGGAGACAGGGAGAGGGGTAGGAAGTGAGTGAGTGCACTGGGGATGGGGATGGGCTGGAGCCCAGGGCCTCCCCTGCCAGGACTGAGCGCCTGCTGAGGGTAATCCCAGAGGCTCTCTGTGGGTCCCTCCAATCAGCTGCCCGACTCCGGAGCAAGATGCATCCCACACAACATAAGAGAGAGCAGGAGGGAGCACCAGGGATGGGAGAGGCTGGCAAAGAAGGGACAAGAGAGGGAATTTGGGTGTTCAAAGCTCTTCCCTAAAACCCCGGCACTTCCTGAACCAAAGCCATCCCCAAATATTTAAAACACAAACACAGGAAAAGAAGTTCCCTTCTGTCTGCATAGACTCATCAGGTCTGTAAGAAATGATATGAATAGGTCCATAAAGACCCAACGGGAAGGAACTGGAGGCTTTGGCACAGGGCTTTTTGGACTGTGAGTGTCCCAGGCTTAGACTTTCAATTACTAAGAAGCTGTGATGAGAGGGCAGGGCCAGTGGGGCAGGGTGGGGGAAAGGCTAGGGAAGGGCCATGAAGCCAGACCCTCTGGTCGCTGGATCCTAAGACTCCTGTACCTGAACAGGAGGGGCCATGCTCCACACCCCTGCTCCCTGGCCTTCCCGCATTACTGTGAGGGGCTGTACAGAGCTGGAAACTCTGAAGGCATGACCCAGAAAGCTATCCGGAGGCCCAGTTGGGCAGGCATCCAGCCCCTTCCCAGCCCTGTCCCCCATGCCAGGGCCTGCAGGGGGCGACCGGGACACACCCAGGGCCTTGGCCAGCAGCTGCTCTTAATCCAGCTTCCCATTTGCCGCCACTGCCAAGCTCCCTTCTGCCGAGCCAGGGCCTGCCTCCCACCACTGCAGGATAGGGGCAGGAGGAGGAGGGCTTGGGCCGCTGGGGCTGGGTTCTGTGAGGACCTGGGAAGAGGGGCTCTGCCAGCTCCTAATCCTGTACCGGCTCCGAAAACAGAGGCCCACACTCCAGTGCCAACAGCGATAAAATCCTTCCTCTAACCCCTGCTCCACCCCTGGCCAGAACTCACTGGTCCCATTCCCGTCATTATGCTCAATCAGTGAGTGCTAAACCAACACAGGTTTAAAATGACCACAACCATCACAGACTTTTCAAGTTGGAAGGAACCAGGAGATTCCTGAAGTGCCACTCACTTGTTTTGCCAGTGAGAACATTGAGACTCAGGTGTTCGATGAACTGGCCTCCCTGAGGTCAGGCAGCAGGCCAGTGACAAGGACATGCTCATGCCCTGTCTACCAGACCCCTTTCCTGCTCAGGGCCAGGCCCCTTCGAGGGCCTAAAAGAGGGCTTCTCCGTCATATCCCAAACAAGATCCTGGCCCAACTGTGGGCAGCGGGGGTCTGGGGCCAGGGGAGGCTGTAATTCGATAAGCAGACTGGCCATCTGGCTTGGGGACGGAGGAGAGCCCAGACTGGCTGCTTCTGCTGCCTGGTCCCGGGGGGCCCTGTGTCGTGGGAGACAGACTGCCAGATGGACAGGCACTGGCCTGGGTCTGGGTGGAAGCCAGTGAGTTCCCTGTAGTCAGAGCTAACCAACTTTCAGACGTGGTGGGGTAGCAGTAGAGAAGGCATGGGGAGCAAAGCCAAGCCCCCCTAAAACGACAGAGAGACAGAAGAGCAGGATGGGGGAGCCAAGATTCCCACCCAGGCTCAGAGCCTGGCTCCCCAGGTAGGCCCAACCCAGCTCAGCTCCACAGCCACAAACAGGTCCCCCTCCCGGGGAAACGCAAACACATCTCCCCTGGCACCTTCTCAGACATGCATGCAAAACTAATTAACATGGGGAGACATGCGAGCAGCCGGCCAGCTCCACACCCTCGAGTCCACGCAAACAAGGCCAGCCCTTGTCCGGGGGACGTGCACAAAGCTTTGTTGCTAATTTAGGCATCTGTCTCTGTCTGGTCTGGTCCTCCTGCCTGCGCTGGGGTTTTTCCCAGCCCCTCGGACAATGCTGGGAACAGGCCTGCCGATCCCTTATTCAAATCACACCCAGGACAATGAGCTCATTGTGCAGGCCACAGAAAAAGGGATGCTGGGGGGTAGCAGTGTGTGTAATGGGGCATCAGGAGTGGAGAAGGGTGGGGTGATGAAGAAAATGGGAACCCAGCAAAGTGTTTACTAACACAGCCCCTGCAGCTGCCTTGGGCCCCTCTCCCCTCCCCTGACTGTCTGGCAGCGGGGAGAAGTCCCGGGACTCAGAGGTGGGGGACCCCAGAGTGGATGAGGGGCCTTGTATCCACTGGGCCAGCAGATACAAAGTCCAGCTCAAATCTTCGCCTTATTGCCCTCTCCTACCTTCAACAGCCTATAGCTACCCCTGCATGTCCACGGCCAATGTGTTTTTTATAGCTTGGTTTGGGGGTTCTTTCTCCTCTTACTGCTGACTGAGCAATGTAATGTACAGATCCTGACTGCAGAGGAGGAGACAGAGATGAAGGGAGAGGTGCTGGCGGCTGTGCAGGGTGGGACCTGCTGTCTCGGCCATTGTCTTCAGGCAACATTTCATTTTCTCCTCCTTCCTAGCTAATAAATTAGAGAGGAGACCGTGAGCTTCGAAGGGACAGGCTCCCCATGGACGGCGGGTGGGCAGGTGGGAAGGCAAGTCTGTAAGCTCTTGGCAGATGGGGCTCACCCGGCCCTTGGCTGCTTACACCACACCTGGTCAGACACTCACGTGTGGCCCTACACAATGAGCAGCACACACACAAAAACCCTATATATACAGATAGATAGACATCTATATCTATCTATCTATCATCTGTCTATCTATAACACACATGTAAATATATATACAATATATAAATCCCCCGAGATTCCTGAGGGGGTGATCTGGGGCTTTGAAATACCCTCCCTCCTACCAACAGCCCCCAGCTCCTTGTCGCACTGAGCCCGCCTAGACAGGCCGACGTAAACAGACACGCACGGCCTGACACTGACACGCAGACACAAAAAGAAACACACACACCCAGAGGCAGCCCCAGACACACACGCTGACAATGGCATAATGAATGCAGGACTGCGAGTGCATTCAGTCAAAAGCCCAGGCCGCTGGTCGCCCAGCACCAGGGTGGCTGAAAGGTTATGGAGAGGCTGCACGCCAGCTCTCCAACAACCTCCTCCCCCGCCCTCTCCCAGGACAGCTATCAGCTATGCGGGAGGTAAAGTACAACGCCATTCCAGGCGTCCAGACGGAAGCAAACGCCTCCTGAGACAGAAAGGTTTGGAACTGGTCTTAGCCCTTAGTCAGGGTTATCTGAGCTGCCCTGAAGGATTTTTTTAATACAGAAAGAAAAGGTGTCTGAAAGTCATCTCGATTGTCCTGCATTTTGAGACATGGCTTGAAGCTGGGGCAAAGTGGAGCCTTGCTGGGGTAGTTTTCTCTTACGGTAGAATCCACAGGTCGGGGTGATTTCTTCCTGCAGTTAAAATAATTTTGAGAAGGGTATGCAGGATGAAGAGGAATACAAATGGTAAAAATCTCAGAGACTCTTTAAAATGTGCTTCTGAGACTAAAGGAGAATGAATGGCTCCCTCTCCACTGGCCCAGAGCCCTGGAAATGTATTAGGTTGAATCATACAAAATCACCAATATTTGACTGTTTTTGATCTATAAAAAAGAAATTTCATATGAGCCAACCTAATGGGCAACTGGCTCCAAGAACTATTGGGTGTACTTTCCCTTTTAAAATTTCCTCTCCAAACTGGAGAGCTCATTGTGTAGACAGGTCAAAGTAGCCGCTGGAATGACCTGTGAACACACACACACACACACACACACACACACACACACACACACACGGCCTGTGGCTTGTATCAGGCCAGGACCCACCTTCAGACTCTGCCACCAGGGCTCTTGCTTCTCCTTTCCCTGTCTTCTGACTTTGGAGCACGTCCTGGAGAGGACAGAAGGAACCTGAGACTAGAAGAGAATGGGAAATGGGACAGCTGTGCTCCTGGCTTCTTCTCTGGAGAGGCGTCAGGGACTAGCACGGGGGTCTGTGCGTGTACTTTGTCCTGGAGGAAACATCAACCATGTGGCTTCGAGACTAAAGTGTGTGCTGTCAACTGGCTACCAAATTTAAACCCAAGGCCAGTCTCTGTGCATATGAGACTCATTCAAACTGCCTCTAAGAGGGCCATGCACAGGAAGCTAGAAGGGCGAGAGGCCACCCAGTGTGGGGAAGGCCCACTCCTTGTCAGCAGCTGGACATCCACTGTCCTGTCCCTCACAGAAGGCAGAACATACTGCATCTTCCCGAGAAATCACTCTCACCAACGTCTCTGGAGTTTCTCAGGGAAGGAAATATGGAAGGTTTCAGAAGCAGAGTCCAGCACTGCTCCGCATCCCACTACCTGCCTCTTACTTGTCCACAGAGCAAAGCCTGTCTCACATGTGCTCATCTTGCCCACCAGCAACAGTTGGCCTGTCCATACAGAAGCTGGGGGGAGGATACTTCCCCGAGAGTCTCCAACTGACCTGGGACTCCATTCAAAGATCTGGAACCACCTTCCATGCAGCGGGAAGTGGCATGGTCCCTCCTACATCTCTGACAAGTACTTTGACCACAAACGCCATGTAACTCCTAGCGTTTTATCTTTCTAAACACATACACGCATTGACCTCAACAAGAAAATCACCAAAACAGTAATAACAACAATAAGATGAAACCTGTTTGGCCTTTCCCCTCTTGGGAGGCAAGTGAGAGAATGAGATCCTGTAGTTTGGGCTTTAGAGCTGGTGGATGTATTTACAGAGTGGGCTCCAACCTAGTGGCTAAATGGATGACTCTTTCAAATGCCAGATGTGTTGAGAGAAGGCATCTGGGTGCCCACCGTTGCTAATTTACATGCAGGCTCACCTCCCAACCAGTCTGAGCAGAACCAGGAGAGAATTCTGGCCTTGAGGCCCCAAACAGTGTTGGATTTCTTCTGAGTAGAAACCTACAGTATATGAATTCACCCAGAGGTAATTTATCATTTGATTGCATTTAAGACGTTCCTTACCACTCAAATGCAAATCAGTGGCCATGGCTCACAGGCCCAGCCGCTCCCCGGACTTAGTTGCTCCACAGCATGTGGAATCTTCCCGGACCGGGGCACGAACCCGTGTCCCCTGCATCGGCAGGCGGACTCTCAAGCACTGCGCCACCAGGGAAGCCCCAAAGTTGTTTCTTAAATGAAGAAAAGGCAATTGAGAGGTCACAGTTCTATAAAGAACCAATGGAATCTGGAAAACTAAAGTTCTAGCCCAGGCTTCCCTGGTGGCACAGTGGTTAAGAATCCACCTGCCAATGCAGGGGACATGGGTTCGAGCCCTGGTCCGGGAAGATCCCACATGCCGCGGAGCAACTAAGTCTGGGTGCCACAACTACTAAGCCTGTGCTCTAGAGCCGCGAGCCACAACTACTGAAGCCCGTGTGCCTAGAGCCTGTGCTCCGCAATGAGAAGCCACCGTAATGAGAAGCCCGCACACCACAACGAAGAGTAGCCCCTGCTTGCTGCAACCAGAGAAAGCCCGCGGGCAGCAAGGAAGACCCAACACAGCCAAAAAAAAAAAAGTTCTAGCCCGGGCTAAATGGCAGCTTAAGGTCACCAAGGGCAAAGCATGAAATGGCCTCTGACCCAGCTCTACCAGGCTCTTGGGGTATGTAGAGAGGCAGGAAAGCCAGGAAGCCGCAAATGGGTGAGAAATGTCATACCCCCACTGTCCGCTAACCCAACACCCCCCGCCAGGGGCCTAGCCTTCCCGTTCTGAATAGATAGATGAAATTCTGTATTATACAAGCTTTAAAGTGCTGGGCAAGGGATGTGGTGGTTTTCTTCTTTGTATCCCCAAGGCACTGCCCAGAGCCTGACACATAGTGCTCAATGAAAGCTGAATGAATAAATGAATGCAGTAGAAAAAATACAATCTGGTATGGGAAGACTTCCAATTTCTGAGCTCCATGGTTCCCTTACAAACTGGGATGGTTCCACGGCACAGCCCTGGAGGTACTGAAATCCAGGCCAAGAGCCAACAGCGGAGAGAGGCCCATGGTGGACGTGATGTGTCTACTCGACTCAGGCTGGCCTGGCAGCAACCCACACCCATCTTGCACATGGTAACAGGACCAGTTCCCCTAGCCTGCCCTCCATTGCCACTGTTCTTGGCCGCCACCATCTGACCTGCTCTTCATACCTAAATCTCTAACTTAGTCCTGTAGGACTCATGCCCACCTTTGAACCTCTGTTCAGGGAGTCCTCCCCCCTCCTCAGCCTAGAAGACCTTTGTGGGTACAATGAGGCAGCTCTGACGATTCCACCCCACACAAAGTCCTGCTCTCTTAACTCCCGTGGCCTGAGTCAAGCTTTGCACACCTCAAATGTATGCCTTCTTAGGCTGGTTTCTGCTCCAAGCGGTCAGGGAACAGGTCAGGGCTCCTTCTGGGGCTCTCTCTGGACCTCGGAGCTGGGAGCCGAAGCAGTCAGTAAACGCCATGACTTATTGTAGAGTGACTGACAGAGAGCTGAGCCCGATCACTGCCTCCCCTGTGCCTTCACTCATTACAGACGTGTGGCCCACCAGTGAGATGGTCCCCCGCGGCAGAGCCGTGCTGGCTCACTCGTGCCGGCTCACTCGTGCTGGCTCACTCGTGCTCAGCCCCCGCCTCCCCGCAACACGCACATACCCACTCCAAGGCGGCAGGTGGGGGATGCAAACTGACATTTCTTGAGTGCCACAAGGTAAGTATTACTACCCCCAAGTCTGCAGATGAGAAAACGGGCTCAGAGAGAGAGGTGAAATAGTGTGCCCCAGGGGCCTGAACTAGGTCCCACAGACCCCGACACCCACTGAGCCACACGCACTTCCTCACACCGTCATGATCTTTTCTTTTTTTGCCTGAAGTACAGTTGATTGCCACCATGATCTTGAAGCCTAAGATCCAACAGCAGAAGAGAGAAGAGCGAACTAGAAACAACTAAACATGGCTTAAAGGAAGCTGAAGGCACAAAGTGAGGGGTGGCTGTAAACTGGAGGCCTCCCTCTTTCTACTCCCAGCCTCCCAGCACTCTCCAAGGAAATGACACGCCCTCAGAGGCATGCACCACCTCTCCTGTCCTGTGCCACCAAACTGGGCGAATCAGGAAGAAGGTCTAATGTTCTCTGTTTAAGGACCAGATGAGATTAGACAGAGGACATGGAGACCTTTGCCTTCTCTGGAAGACAGAATGCTACCTCAGGGGATGTAACATTGCAGAAGGCTGAGGTTCAACCTCGTCCCAGGCAGGTGCAATCCCTTGGCACCATGGGCAGACTGGTGGGCTTGAATCAACCCCTGAAGACAGCCAGGCTATGGACCACACTGACAATTAGGAGAAAGCTAGGAGTGGGTGGGATGCTTCTCATTCCTCTGAGCAAGGCTCCCAGGGGCCTAGCACTCAGCCTTCCTACCCGGATCATCCAAGTATATTGCCAGTCCGAAGCAGGAGACACTAGAGAGCCAACCTCTAGCAACCCAAATGAGCTCCTGCTGCTTCCCAAAGCCCAGGCTGACTCATTAGGAGATGAGGACTCACAGGGGACTCAGATGCTACCTACCCAAGGGCTGTAGCTTCTGAAACATACCCCATGCAATCACCCCAATGGCATCTGGCTTAGAAAAGAAGGGCAGACCCTAGATTACTTTTATTACTCTTTCTGCTCCCCAAGAGACAGGCCTTAAAGGAGGTAAAGTATGCAAAGCGTTAGCGCTAAACTTGGCACACATAAGTGCTCAATAAATGGTTCCTGTCACCATTATCATGACTCATTATGATTTCCTGTCTGCCAATTCCTCACCTCCCCGGCTCATGTGAGGAGCCTTCTTTTCATAACCTCAAGGGTTACTGGAGCTCAGAGGCCCTTAACCCAGTCCAGGGTAGGAAACTGAAGTTCTGAGACGGGGAGGTGATTGCGAGCAAGGCTGGACCCACAGCCAGGGGTCCTCCAAGGTGAGAAGGCCTCTCTGCCCTCTGACAGCAGGATGAGCCCAGTGCCTCCCCAGAAAATCTCTCTGAAGACCTGAGGCTTGGCAAGGAGCCAGGGCAGGAGGCTTCTCCAAGAAGACGCTGGCTCTGAGCCAAGGCGCATCCCAGAAGCTTCAGCTCACAGAGAGCAGCAGAGGCTCAGGGGAGGAGGGGCAGCCAGGAGAGGGGCAATGAGGAGCCCTCGGGCCAAAGGAAACCTGCTTTAAGTGGGTTTGGCACAAACCTGGGTTGCACGACTGCCTTCTCATGCCCTGTGGTTTCCACACATCTGGGAGACTATGAAATCACTTCGAGGTCAGGAACTGCGGGGACGTGTTCCACCCCTGGGACAACCCTCCTGTCATCTACATCTGTGCCCATACAAACTCCACAGGGCACTACTAAACCTCCAAGCAAAGACTCTTCTGGGGGCTACGCACTGGCTTTCTTCCTCCCACCCTAAAAGCTGAAAAACATGATGCTGCCTGTGGATTCAGGCCTTCTGCCTCATAGGACTGAGGGGTAACCCCCATTTAAGAGGCTGTACTAGCCTCCAGCCTGGCTTTTCCATGCACAGAACTCTCTGTCGCCAGAGACCTTCCAGGGGTAGATCAGGATTAGTTACTGAACATTGGGGCTGGAAGAGGTCTCGATTCTCTAGTTTAGCTCAATGAAAATATGAGCGACATGTATCACTTAAAAGTTTTCTAGAAGCCATACCAAAAAGTAAGAAGAGGTAAAACTAATTTTAATAATATATTTTAACCCAGTAATTATCATTTCGGCATGTTGCACTGACTACAGCTCACGATACCAACGGTGGTTAGCATACTGGACAGCGCAACTCTTGACTCCAGCAACGTCCCCCATTTTTGGATGAGGATGTGACCCAAGTATCTAAGGAGAGGGCTCCAGTGTAGAAACGGAGGCCCCAAACTCCATCCCAACAGCTGGGCCCATCAGCCTTTCCTTTCAGCCTCCTGATAAATACTCGTGGCCTATGAAATAGATCATTTTATAATAAATCAAATTCAGGGGGACTGCAACTTAAACCTAGTTGAAATAGACAACCTGGAGAGGAATAGAAACTGATATACTTGACATCACAAGCTCCGGAACAAAGACCAACAGAAAGGAACAGAAGGGAGGTTCTGGGAGGTCTCTGCACGGGAGGTGTCTCGATGAAGACCTCTGTGTGTGCAACCCCTGAGCAGGGCCCCCTGGCTCCTGAGGGTTGTAAATACCCACACTCCAGCACTGGGTCTGGTGATTTTTCTACCACGGCTCCCTGGAGGAACTACCCACAAAAGCTCCTCTCTGCTTTAGAAGGCAAGAACAAGTCGTGCATTTACCCAGTGCTTCTAGTCTTCTTACTCCGAGTCGCCATGCCAACACACAGTCATAATTACCGAGGAACGCGCCAATAGTGGCAGCATTGACAAAGACACTATATCAGGGCCTGTGAGCTAAGCAAGGTCAGGCTCCTTGCAGCCCCCAGCTTCCTGCCCACTTCCTTTATTCCACTCTGATCCATCTCTTTC
>NW_006798464.1:628245-643159 GCF_000442215.2 Lipotes vexillifer | reverse complement strand
CACTTTCCCTTCATTCTCTTCCTCTCCCACCCAGATGGTCTCTGATTATATTTTCTCTGCAAAGAAAGGCACTATGGCTCAGTGTATAAAACACTTTTATAGCAATTAGGAGACAGGTTCTCCTTTGAGTCCCGATTTTAACTTGTGGGAAAAGTCACTTTAACATCTAGGCCTCAGTTATTTCTCTGTGAATGGGGAGAATATTTTGGACAGTGCCTATTCAGCAAGTGCGTGCCTGCATTTAATTCACCTACTAAATTCAGAGGCCAGTGTGTGTCCCGTCAACTCTAAGATCTTCTTTATGATCAGCACCAGAGGTACCAGAAGCTCAGGGAAACAAAAGAAGGTTCAGTTCAGAGAGGGAGTTGGTTCGAATACCCTGAGAACAGCAGGGCTTATATCTCCCCCCAGGAAGGGTGAAAATCTCAGAAAAGGAGCCAGGAGCAGCTGAATGGTGGGCTCTATCCGATTATAAAAAGATGAGTGGGATGGACAAGAACTATCAGACTAAGTGACGAGCATCCTGAGGCCCACAGTGAGAACAAGGACATGCACCCATTTAAAATGAGAGGTCAGAAAAAGAAGGCAGACAGCCATCACCCGGGCCCTACACAAGAGCGCCCCAGTTTCAGAACACCCAGTGCACCAACATCTGAACTTACAAAGGAGATAGATTGGAGGCTGATGATTAGCATCACAAAATGATTATTCCCTTTGTAAAAGGCTTCACTGCAGGACTGCTTTAAATAGTGCATTTAAACCATGATCTGATTTGCTAAATTCGATTTATACACATCTACTGCCTAAGCTGGCGTGCGGCTGTATTTACATGTCTTCCCTTGGCACGGAGGAGGGGAGAGGCCAGCCATTATTTGGGGCCTTTAATCCTTGTAGACAGTAACTAACCTGGGGAGCTGAACCCTGTTTTTCTTCCAGAGCTGGGGCTTTAGCTGTAAACTGGGCTCAGCTCTCCACCCTGTTTTGCCTGGGCAGAGCCTGCCCAAAGACGATGGTCAGGATTTGGCTAGGATCTGTTGCAGCATTTCTGTCAATAGGGGCTGCTCACCAAGAAGCAGACCTCCTCCCCACACACCAGGGGTGACAAGTTTCCAGTACAAATTTCCAGAGAATCTGGTCTATGGCAGGCTCACCAAATTTATTCAGCACTGACAGTTATCATGCCAGGGGTTCAAAGGTTACCTTTTGGGAGGCATGAAAATCTGCTAATCTGTATAAGTTCTGGGGATCTGATGAGCCACATTCTATGACTTGTACTTAAGCCACAGGAACTAAACCTGGGAAGGCACAGAAAGGGGGGCTCTCTACCCAAAGAGGACAAAAGAATGCATCTACCAGGCCTCACGGCAGCTGTGCTGAGGCCATCGGGAAACCCTCCTTAGTTCACATAGAAGGACTTGTAGGTCTCACTGACAACATGTCCCTTCAAGAGAGAAATGACCCAGGGAATTCCCTGGTGGTCCAGTGGTTAGGACTCCACGCTTCCACTGCAGGGGGCATGGGTTTGATCCCTGGTCAGGGGACTAAGATCCCACATGCCACGCAGCACGGCCAAAACAAAAAATAAAACAAATAAATAAAAATAAGAGAAAAATAACCCCTTCCCATTAGGTCCAACAATGTGATAGAACAGTCAGGAGCTGGACGACTGCCAAAAGGGGAAATACACTACCCAGTTCACACCATTTGCCCAAAGAGAGAGGTCTAGGGAATTCATGGGCTCAGGAGTGTAACATTCAAAAAACAAAGTCCCTCCAGAGGACTGAAACTAGAACATCTCTCCACCACCACCCCTATCTCCACAGCACAGAGCTTTAGTCTTTAAGAGAGAGATCCACTCACTCATTTACCAGATATTTACAACACCCACAATGGTAAGCCCAGCCTAGCATTAGGAACTGGAGCAAAGGAAAGAAGAAGACAGCACACAGGTCTGAGGAGTTTATAGTGGGGAATTGAGGGGTCACTAAAAACAACTAAACCATTGTTGAGAAGCCCACTAAAGCCCGCTCCTGAGAGGTTGGAAACTGGACTGGGAATCAGGAGCGCTGGGTCCCATTCCTTGCTCTGCTAGCTAACTTCATGACCTTGGGGAAAATTACTTAATCTCTCTGGGCTGGTTCCTCATCTGTGACATGAGCAGTTGACCTACATAATCACCAAGCTTTAAATTTTCTATAAATCTTATGGAGGGAAAAAATGTTCATATCTCTAAAAATCCTGATGAGCTTCCTTTTTGGAACAAGGTTATAAACCATCATACTTTCTTCTTTGTCTTGGCTGCCGGGAGGCTCAGAACAACCACAGTATTAAATCAGAACATCTATTTTAGGCCAGAGCTTTAGGCCAGGAGGTTGGGGATGAGATGACAGGAGAGTCCTCATATGTGATGTGGGGATGGGGGCTTGGATTCAGGACAGGCTTGGTGCTTGTTTGAGAGATGAGACACAACAGATGAATCCATGTGTCTGTTGTATGTATGCAAGTGCTGAGCCTGTGGGTAAGAACTCAGGCTTTGGGGCAGACAGCTCTGAATCTACATCCTGGCCCCGGCTCTGTCGCATCCTAGCTATGGCCAAAATCACAAAGAGGGAATCATCACCCTACTTATCAAGCTGAGGCCCTAATGCACATGAAGTGCTTAGCAGCGCGCCTGGCACAAAGCAGGACTCAAACACAACTAACGTTACTGGAGCTCCTTGGTCGGTCTGTACAAATGCACACGCGTGGAACCTGCTTTAGGGTAGCGGTGGGTCAACTGGGTTAATTAGAACAACAGCGACTGAGCTTAAATTATTCAACCTGGTGGAGGGGGCGGGGCGGAGGCCACAGAACAGACACAGCTCTGACCTTTGGGCAGAGGCCTGGAGGGGGCGAACTCAAAGTTGCTCCACCGGGCCAGCGGAGGAAGCAATGGACCCGAAGCAGCCTAAGAGGATGCGGACGGAGCCTCTAGGCCTGCCCCCAACCACAGCGGCGACGCGGAGGCCCTCGCTAGACCGCCGCCCCCATCGGCGGGGCTCTCTGTTCCTCGGCCCCCGCTATCACTGCGCTCCGGAACACACAGTCCCGGGAAGGGTGGCTTCGGTCTGCTCGCCACTCGGGCCTCGCGGTTTCAAGAAAAAGCGGGCATTAACCATGCGCCTGACATTCCCCGGAAATAAGGAAAGAATGCAAAGCGCCTGCGGTTCCGGGCTCCAAAATAACGACATTGCTCAGGCCCGGCTGCACCCGCTCGGGCCGAGAGGAAGGCCGTCTCCGCCCCCGCCTCAGGCAGGTAAGTGAGGAGGGCTCGGACCGGAAGCCTCTTTTTCCGCCGCCGCGACGCACACCGCGGGGCTCCTCGTCTCTGGCCAGGAGCTCCCTTGGCGGCCTGGGGGGTGCGCGGGCAGCCGCGACGGAGGGTCCGGTAGAGAGGTGGGAAGGAAGACGGCGGCCGTTCTCTCGCAAGGCACCCCCCCCCCGGGGGTAATTAATACCCGGAGGGCCTGCCCGGGACGGACGGCGGCCGAGACACTGCGGGGCCGGGCGCGCTCGACGCGCGTTCCGCCTTTGTGGGCCCGCGGCAGGGCGAGCGCGAGGAGGGGGTCGGCAGGGCAGCGGCGCCGCCACCTACCTCGTGCCCACTCAGCCATCTTGCCGCCGCTCCTCGAGCTCTCAAAATGGCCTCCCGGCCTCGCAACGCGCCCCACTCGAGTCTCAGCGCAGACCAGGGGTCACGGCCGCGGGCCTCCTGCCGTCTTTCTTGCCGACCTCGGCCAGCCCCGGGCGTCCTGTTTGCGCCCTCTCCCCGCCGCGCCCGCGCCGCGGGGCCTGGGGGCGCTCCTGGTTACTAAGGGCGTTGGCCCAGGCAGTGCCCGGGTGTACACGAGGTGTGAATGCTTAAAACGGATTCTTGCTTTGCTTGGGCTCGTGCCCCACTGCGGCACTCGAGTCTGTGCCGGTGACTCCCTTTTCTTTAGCCCAGAGACTGGGGGCGCGGGCACAGGCCCCAGCCCTTCCGGGGCCGGCCGCGCATCCCCAGGCGGAGGGGCAAGGCGCTGGTTACTGCGCGCCTCCGATTCCCGCGGAAAGCCGACGCGGGGAGCCTGGGTGTCCAAAAAGCCGCGTCGGAGGCCGGAACCGTCACAGCCGCTATTTACTTGGGGCCTACTGTGTGCTATACATCGCTCTCTGCGCCAGCTCTGCCGAATTGTATCACAAAGCATCACTAGCCAGTAAGTGTATTGTTAATGCCATTAAACAGGGCGTTGCGCGTGTCTGTTTCACATTGGATCTGGGCCTAGGGAGGAGGGTTAGGGCCTTTCTGGTGACCCAGGTTAAAACACGGCCGCTCCACCGTCCTGATCTTGGAATCGCCCAACCTCCGGGCTGCAGGCCGGCGAGCCCGCTCTTGGAGACACCCAGGGCAGAGTCGGGGTGCAGGTAGACAGCTCCTCCTCCCATTCCCTGGCTCTGGCCACTCACCTTGCCTCCGGCGCGCCCTCCTACGAGAGAGCCGGTGCCCACAGCTAGTTCGTGCTCGCGAAGAGGGCGCCGAGCGCGGGAGGAACGGCGCCGAAGAGGGAAGCGCTTGCAGGGGAGTAGCTGTAAAACAGAGCGGAGACATCAGGCACCCTCCATGCCTGCCCAGAAGCGCGCCCGCGCCCACTCGAAGGTGGGGTGGGGACACATGCATCCTCCAGGTCATGTCCACAGCCCAGCTTTCTGCGCCTCAGTCTCGCCCGCCTAGGACGCAGAAGGGAAGCCCGGTGGGGTACTGGCTAAGGGGGATTCTGGCCCGGCGCTCCTTACCGGCCAGCGGGCCGGGCATTTAGCCACCCGCAAGTATGCCGCTGGAGGCCCGCACTCCGGAGCGAAACCCTGTTCGTTGGGAGCTGGAGCTCCAGAAATGGAGAACCGTGAGATGGGGCATCTGGGTGCACCTAGGGCCCAGCACACCGCGCAGAGCCTGCCAGCCATATCCCCGGAACGATCCTGACTAAACCCCCACCCCAACCCGAGCCCCGACAGCAATGTTCATGAGTCCTGAGACCCAGAACCTGCCGGAGCTGGGATCCCAGGCGCCAGCTATTAGAAATCCCCAACCGCTGAACTAACAAGGACCTGCTGGTGACGCCCTCTTGGCCTCAAAAGTCAATTCCTAATCTGTTTCCTTCAAGGTTGTAGACATTTGTGTGTCCTCCTCCTCAGCCAGCCAAGCTTGGACCTTTATACCCATTCCAACGCCGCCCCCCCGCTTCCACAACTGGGTGCTCCTTGGAGTCCTGTTTTGCCTCTCAATTCAGGGGCCCAGTGGGCATGGCAGGCACTGGTCAGTTCTTCCAAGGGATTCTTGGACATCCATCGGTGCTTTCATTCTGTCTCTAGCAGGTGGAGGTTTGAATTTCAGATCCAGACATTCATGTGCACCCCCTGTCTGACCCTGAAGAAAGCTGTCATTTACTCAGCACCTACTGTATGCCAGGACTTTATTTGTATATTTTACTTAATTCTCACATGACCCCTGGAGGTGTGGGTACTATTATTCCCATTTCACAGATGGGGAAACAGAAGCCCAGAGAGGTGATATGACTTGTGAAGGATACACTGAGTTGTAATGTTGAAAGCATGCCCTCAAATCCTGCCTCACAGGCGTGGGCATCCCTTCCCGCCCCCCTGCCAGCTGCTGCCCTTCTGAAATTTGGACTGCTGGGTTATTAACCCAGTCCAGGAGAGTCCTGAGTTCTTCATTCTAGTGCCTCCACTCAGGATTGTCACCCTTAGGGGCAGAAAAGGCCACAGAGGAGAGCCCGTCGTCCTGCTCTCCCCATGACCTGTGATGGGGAATTTCTGCAGCCCTCTGGGCACCCCGGAGGCATTTCCACCCTCTTTAGCCTGGGTCCAGAACCTTGAGGGAACCTGGTAAAGCCTCATGCTGGCTAATAATCCACTCCTGACTTTTAAAATCCCAGTCTACACAGTCAAAGAAGTGGGTGACCTGTATTATGATCAAGATAATTCAGGCAGGAGAAAATGAGATGAAGGGGCAGGAAGGGCATGATATTTTTACACACAACCCCAATGGAGACCTGGGGGGATTCAGGAGCTAAAAAGGAAATGGAAATGCCCCTGTCTCTGGTTCCCGCAAGAGATTTTATCCCAATTGATAATCACACAGGAAGCTGTAACTCCCCCAACCTCCAAGCTGAGAGGTGCTTTTTCTTTAAATGACGTTAATGTGACGTTAATGTTTCTTTTCTTTTCTCTTTTAATGAAATCTCTATAAAAAACAACCTCCACTTAAAAACTTATGTCCATTGGACCGGAGGTGAAAGAAAGAAAAAGCAAAATGAAAAAAAAAATGTTTGGGCTTTTTCAGAAGAAGAAGAAGATCAGGGAGACAGCCACCACCCCCAGGCTGCCTGACACAGCAGAGATGGCAGCTGAAGGTTGAGATGGGGTGGGTACAGCCAGGCTTGAGAGACACCAGGAATCTGGGTAATGGAGGGAACAAGGATCTGAAGCCACACTCACCAGAGGGCAGAGGAGAAAGGTTCTTTTCAAAATAAACCCAAGTTGAGGAGTTTGAGACCAGCCTAACCTGGGGGAGTGGCCGTGGTACCCACCCCCCCTTTCCAATTTGCAGTCCATCTCCACCCTAACAAGACAGAGAAGGCTCAAGAAATGCCACTCCCCGCACATTCCTGCAACACACAAAGAACCCGGGTTTGGCCAGAGACAGAGGAGAACAGCTCCACTCTTAGCACCTCCTAATTCATGGGGGGAACAAAAACTAGGTTGCAAGCTGATGTGGGGGGGAGGTGTGGCTGACCAGTGAGGGGCTCCAGTGCCTGTGCAGATGGAAGCTGAAAGGAAGTTCTAATTAGCACAAAGCTGGCACCTTCCATTAATAGCTCTCCATCAGCTCCTGGATGCCACTGATGGGAGACAAGTTGCAATGTGTGAGCTTCACCTGTCCCTTGATTATTAACAGACCTCGGGTGAGACCAGGGCTGTCTTGAAGGAAGACCACCTCAAACCAGCTGCCCCACCAAAAAAATCTAATTACAGGTCTGACTTGTGGGCCCATCCGAGCAGAAAGTGTTTAACGCGAGTCCAACGTGACCACAAACACGAAATCTAAGAAGTCCTGGCATACATTCTATGTATTTGACACTCTAGATAGGTCAAACAGATCCATGGTAAGAGATATCTGAAGGGGGTTGGGGAGGGATTGACTGGGAAGAGGCAGGAGGGAAGTTTCTGGAGTGAGGGAAATGCTATCTTGAGTGTTGGTTACATGGATGTAAATGCATTGTACATCTCTGATGTGTTTCTATATGTAAATTATACTTCTAATAATATACATGTAGGTGTATAAGTATGTGGCAGTGTATCACACACATGCATGCAAAGGTCTCAGCCGCTGACTGATTTCTCCATTGATGTGAAGGTTCACACCCTTTTCAAGGGTCACAGTAGAGAAAGGGGCCAGAACAGATGGGGAAATAGGGCTGTGCACATCTCACAGACGCACGGCCTTGGCTGGCCTGGTAGGGAGGAGGAATGTCTGAATTGAATCAATTAGCTGCAGAAAACTTCAGAAAAGAAGTAAGGCCCTTCATAAAACCAAAGCCCACTCCTTAATCCCCAAAGGCAATCCTCTCCCCCATTCCCATGGCCATTCCTCAGTAAACAAAGAAATCCCTCCTTCCACATCCACACCTCAATATTCATTATGAGCTGACGTTAGAGACTGCATTCCAGCCTCCCAGAGTGCCCTAATGACTGGAAACCCAAGGGCAGATGACTGAGGGGGTTTCCTCTCTCTTTCTCTCCCTCTGCTTTCTCTCAACATCTCCTCTCCCCTTCCCATGGCAGTCTGTCCTTTATTTCCTCCCTTCTCTCCCTTTCCCTTCCTTCTTTTCTTCAAATTAGTGAATAAGCAAATCAAGGCAAAGACATCACTGACTGTACCTTGTTCATTTATTTTGACAAGTACAGTTTAATTTTAATCATTTATGATAATACTTCATAGTAGACGAGTAAATGTGCTGGGGTATATTTGGTAACATTAATGAAGTCTGCCTAATAGGAACCTTCACTCCAGCACCCTGCCTGGATAGCTGCCTGCTGGAGAAGTGGGGTGAAACCACTTGTCTGTGGTAGGGTGTGCAGTTTTTTGTGGGGGTGGGGGGTGGGGGGGAACTTGATGGGTTTGAGGATTAGCAAAGGGAAAATTAACCCGATTCTAGAGAAGAGGCAAATATGCAAGCCCATAATCGTGTGTGGTGTGGATTGTGTGTATTTAAACACCGAGAGAGCACACTCTGTGATAAGGAAGCCCAGGCGTGCACACATGCCACATGCATATTTACACATGAATCTCAAATGTGCAGATCAGCAGAGTCCCAAAGAAATTAGGCCCTGGGCAATTAAAAATTGAAATAAAAATGGAAAATGTGATACACAGAGTTCTATATCTCTTCGAAGTACCTTTCTCCTACTTATCATATGCCTCAAGTGGGCAAACATGGTGCAAAATGTGGAAGATAATAAGAAGGGTAGGGGGTTTCTTTCACTGGTGATGACTTCAGAATGCTCCCTCCAACACACAGTGAACCATAAAAAACAGGTCTCAATCAATGCAACATTTTAAATGGGAGTGACCTTTTTATAGCTCTTCCTTAACCCTGCCGCCATCCTTAACATAACTGATCGTCATATAAGTGTACGATTCGGTATATAGACCACATATATATAAGAATGGGTATACTATACATATGAATGTGCAATCATTTGGTCCAAACACAGATATCTGGTACACCTCAAGACATAAGCTCCAAAGCATTTACATTATTATCTACAATAATGATAGACTTGTCATAATATAATTAATGCTTAATTTTGAATGTAAAGAAATAGTTGACCCTTTATTTAAAAATAATGGTTAAAAAAAAAAAAAAGGACCTCAAGTTTCCCTGTTTCCCATCTCTGCCTTGTTTGCTCATACCCAGGGTGGTTTAGGGACATTTCAAGAGACAGAAGTGGGTTATCATGAGACCAACTGCACCGCCTGCCTCAGGATAGAGTGCAGGATTCTCCCAGAGTCTACAGGCTAGATTTGGTCCAGTTCTGTGAGCAAGAACTAAAACTCGGCAATTGTTTGTTTCTCTTACTGGATGATTCCAGTGGGAAGAAGCGAGGCTGCTTGTCAACTAAGGTGTGCCAAAGGCTCAAAGACCCCTTTCTTGGCATAGCCATGTGTGTGAGAGAGGGCAAGTAGAACCTGCCTGCACCCATGAAATGCCTTATAACAACTTCTACCCTCCAAGCAGAGGAATGTCTTGGCCGTTAGTTAGAGCAAGATCATCAGCCGGAGACACCTGGCTCCCAGCTTTCTCGCCTGGCCCCCGAGCTCCTCCAACCCGTCTCCTTAAAACCGTGGCCTGGCTCTGGCGTGGGAAAGGCAGTTTGGAGCTTTTCACAACTCCAGTATCCCCTTGAACCAAAACCAATTAGCCTGGCCCAAGGTCCTGTCATTGAGGCCCTGGCCCTCTTTTCAAACCCCTGCGGCTCAATTGCGGTAAGGGGGCTGGCCAGTGAATGCTGGGACCACTTAAAGTGGTGCTTAAGCCGGACCGGCCTGGAAGGAACGAGCCAGCACTATATAGGAGCTGCGGCGGCCCATTCTCAGAGCCACTGACCAAGGTTTTGTTCCAGCTACAGCCCCCGCCCTGACTCTATTTTGAAAAACCCTCTCCTCCTCTCTGATTCCCAGCTGTCTGGAGGAGCAATGAAAAGCTGGCTCTAGGAAGCCATGAGACACCCAAACTTGGCTTCCCCAGACAGAAAGGAAATCCCTGTGTTCTGAATTCTGTCCCCAATTATCTTGCCCTCCCTGCTAAGGGAGAAGGAGCTCTGACATTGATAGAGCACCCACCGTGCACTCAGTGCTTTCCATCAGTAGCATGCACACCAGCCCGTCTTGTGGATGATAAAACTAAGGCTCAGGGGAAGTGACTTGCCCAAAATGACAACCCTTAAGAGCAAGGCAATATGGGGGGACCTCTGAGAGCCCCTGAACACCACTCTCGTAGGAAGAGAGACACAGAAGAGGGTGAGAGATTGACCAAGATGGAGCTTTGGACCAAGATGAGAAAGAAGAGGGGAACACCACGAGGGGGAAGGGAAGATCCCTGAACACTACTCCCAACACAAGCTCAGGTCTCTACCAAGGCCGTGCCCACATCATCCATTCTCCCCTGCCTGACCCAAGTTGAACTGACCCCAGGGAGAATAGGGTTGGAGGCGGGCTGAGTTGCTACAGCCTTCCTCCAGCCCCCCACCAGTCACCACCTTCTTGTCCAGGCGGAGTGAAGATTCGCCCTCTGTGATGGGCGGCACTGCCAGGGCGCCCTGGCCGTCACCATGGTGACGCACATCCCACCCTAGGCCAGAGCCGATTGGTCACTCTATCCAGGCTGATGGAGGGGGTCTAAAGTACAGGCGGGATGGGGGACCGAGACACCCCGACACACACGCGAGAAAGAGATGCCAAGGGGGAAATGAAGACTATTAAAATGGCGCCGCGGCCTCCACGGGGCCTCTGCTGTGGGTGCGCATACACTGGTTGGAAAAATCCGGGCCGTTTTCTTGACCGCGCCGCGTCGCCTGGGTCCTGGAGGGCGCATAAATCCCGCTGGGGCTGCCCCGGGGCTCAGGGCCGACCCCTGCCTGCTTTTCCCCGACCTAGGCGTACGGGACTGCACACCCCAGCTGGCTGGACCCGCCCCGCGCGCGGCACGGTCGGGCCGGGCGAGCGCGGCGGATTAGCCCTGAGCCCGCAGACCCGAGGGCGCGGGGCGGGCGCATTTGGGGGTGTGAGGGCGGGGCGAGTAGGCGACCGCGCCTCTAATCCCAGCACTGCGTGTGGGAGCGGCCGGATCAGGGAATTAGCGCTGTAACTTCGGATTAGTAACGCTCGCTAAATGAGCGCCTAATTCCGACCCTTCATGCTTTTCAGCGTCGCGGCTGGGCCCTGGGAGGCCTTCTGGCCTCGCTCCCTCCGCGCTCTGGTCCCATTTCCCGGGAGGTCGGCCGGCGGCCGTGGAGAGCTCCCTGACCGGCCTAGATCAGGCCTCTGGCCGCGCCGAAGCCTGATTTTCGGCGGCGCCCAGTGATGCCAGCTTTTCATTCGCCGAGCAGAGGCCCGCCTCGTTGTCCTACGGTCGTTCACGGTTGGGAGTTAGTGGACGAGTGAGAAGGAAGCCCTTGATGCCTCACTCACCACGGTGGCTGCCCTGATTCTTGCCCCACCAGTGGCTTGGTCTACGACCTTTGGTGAGCCACCGGGCCTTACTAAGCTCGCTATTTCTAGATGTTAAATGAAAGGGGTTAGGTGAAGAGCATCTTTGAAATCCCAATCCCGGCTTCCAAGCTGCAGCTTCAATTGCGTTCTCAGACTCCCTAAAGCCTTTTTGAGTGGGGTGGGGGTAGCGGAAACGTGCGGCAAAAATGTAGCCCAAACATGGGGAGCCTAGTGGCCAGAGGAGACTTGGAGGAAGGCCTCCCTGGGGCATGAGAAGAAGAGGCGAGAAGGGCCAAGGCCCAGGCGGCTCCCCCAGGCCTGGGCAAGCCAGATGAGATTTGATGGGGTGAGGCACCCGTTTTAAGTCTGTGCCTCAGGCTTCAAGTGTCCAGAGGGGATTCGAACATGGCTATGTCGGGGGTGGGTGTTCATACCCGGAGGCCCAAATCCGGCGGGTTGACCTCTCTCCGAGGGCCACTGCTGGTGAGTGTGGGGTGGGATCCGGGAGGTTAGGGTTCAGGCGCTCTCTGTCCCCCGAAGCCCCACCGCGATCCTTTCCCTGACCCGGAGGTTTGCATCAACGAATTTTCGTAAAAAGCAGAAAGAAAACCGCATACTCCCCTGCTCAGACTCCTCCTCCCCCAACCCAGATTTCAGGACTGACGAGATGGGTTGGGACCCTGGTTTTAAAAAAATTTTTGGTTAATTAAAAAAACACAGTTGAATTATATAGACACAGCTGTGAGGGTGCAAAACCACCAGGTTACTAGAAGGAGTAGTTCTTGCAAAATAGCAAAGGATAGACATGGTGGGAAGGGAAGATGGAAGCCCAGGACCCAGGGCCACCTGGCTGGGAAAGAAGGCAGGGAGCACAGGGTGAGGAGGCAGGAAGAGCTGCTCTGGTTTCTTCCGAAATGGGGTCACGATCAGTGCACAGGCTCCCAGGTGTGCTGAGAAGGGAGGGGCGGCCCAGGGGATGCTACCCGTGGCCTCCAGGATCCTGAAACAAGATAGCCACCCTTTGCCCGCCTCTTGCCAGGAAAAAGGGAGACTGGCCTTTAAAAATGGGGAAGGGGTGTCACACAGGATGCATGAAAACTCTCTACCTGGTGACTATCTCTAGGGATAACTGGGGACAGAGGGAGGACAGCTGAATTTCCCTGCCTGGACTTTTGTTTTCTTCTTATTTTAATTTTATTTTCAATAGCTAACACATTCAAGTGGTTCAAAATTCAAAAGGTGATACAGTGAAAAGTCTCCCTCCACCATCCACCTCAGCCTCACAGTTCCCCTCCCCAGGGCCGGTGGATTTCCCTTTTGTACTGTTTCAATTTTTGCTTCTTACACATAAAACGTATTTTCAAAAAAATTTTTGTTAAGCAAAGGCAAAAAAAAAAAAGGCTCAGAGGAATGAAAAATGGGAAAAGATTTCTATTATTAAAAGGGGAGTGGGCAGGTTCTGGGTAAGAGGATGGGAATGATGGGCCATATAAAAAAGTGAGGGAGAGGCTCTGGAGGATGAAGTGGGCAGAGATGGGAATAAGACCTGGGCCCAGCTCTGCACTTCTGAGCTGTGAGAGCCCGGAGGAATCACTTTAGGCCTCCAGATTTGTTTCCTCGTGTATAAAAGGGAAATGGGATGGAGGTTCGTGTCTGAATAGTGGCTCAAGTTCATTCCAGCCTGCCTGTCATAGCACTCACACACCTACATTCCTAGAAAGCCCCCCAAACCATCAGGGGGTCTGAACCTACATTGGCTCCTTTCTTCCCTGAGGCATGGCAGGGTCCAGGGCTGGGTCTACAGCCACTCATCCCTGGGAGCCCAGGAGGTTCCCCAAGCTTCCAGGGAGCCCCGAGCTTCAGGACGAGTCAAGGTGTCAGGGAGGAAAGTGACCTGGAGGCAGACAAGGACCTCAAGAGGGACACCAACGCTGTGTGCGCTGTGGGGTCCTGATGCCCATGCAGTGAGCAGGGGCGCGTCCCACAGCCCGACGCCCAGCTAAGAGGGGCTGGGAGCTTGAGTGGCCGGGTGTGCTGCATTGGGTTGCCATGGGAACGGAATGCAGATTTCCCCCAATTGCTTTTTTATTTGCTAGACATTGTAATACATCTTATGTTGCAAGCAGAGAGGTGGGGTGCAGGAGAGTAGTGGGAAGGCGCCGGGAGCCTGCTTGCACCCTAACCACTCCGGGAAGTTGGGGAGGCGCGGGCGGGAAGGGCCGAGCCAAGGCTGGTGCAGAGGTTGGCGGGGCTGAGCTCGGTCCCTCCCGCCCGCTCGCTCGCTCGCAGGCGCTCGGTTTGTATGCAGGGCAGGGCCGGCCCGTCGGGGAGGGAGGCCTCCCGCCCCGGCCCCTAGCCATTGAGCGCACTCCTCGCCAGTTCTGCTCCGCTTCACGCTGCACACAGACCCCCCAACTGCACACAAAGGCAGCTGCCAGAGCCCGTGAAAAGTGATCAAATTATCAAGAACTTGACCTCACCGAGGGGCGAGGCTCCGGCAACCCCCAAGCCGTATGCTAATGACGCTCAGGGGCTGACTCGTCGAATAATTCGATAAAGGGTGCATTGTTAGCGGCAGGGCAGACCCCTGCCCACCCTTTCAGTTACCCCCCACTCCCACCCCCTACCGACCACATTTGCATCCCAAAATCCCCGTCCGCAGCTTCGGGAGAGGATTGTTCCAGCCTGATTTATGGGGTGAAGGCGAAGGCTGGCGCCTTCACCGCCAGCGACCCCTCTGCAACCCCATCCCCCTCCCTTCACCCGGGCCGCTCCACTTTGGGGTTCCTACTTCGGCGCCGGAGGATGGGTGGGGGCGGGGAAAGAGGAGTAAGGGGAAAGCTGGCAAGTTTCTCCAGGGTTCGGAAAGTGTCCCCGGAGAGAGAAACGAGGTCAGGTACCTGGTCCGGGCGCGGCCGCTCCGCCGGGCTGGAGTCCGCTGGGCCGGCACTGGGCTCCTCTGGGTTCCTCAGGCTCCTGTGGGCCGGGGCGGCCGGCGGGACGGGCGCTCGCAAGCAGAAGTTGTGAGAGTCATTTCTACTTTCGGTTATCTAGCTTTATGACGGCTCTGTGGCACTCATACAGCTAGATAACCAAAGAGAGAAACGGGCCTCCCTTCGCCACCGCCTCTGCCGCGCCGTTGGCCCCACGTGCCGCTGCCCACCGGGCGCGGAAACCGGAGCGGGCGCCGCTCTCGGAGCCCCGGGCGCACACGGAGAGCCAAAGGGGACCGACAGACACACAGATACACAGACTTCCACAACCAAGGCCGGCAGCCCCCGCCCAGTTCCCTCCATCCCTCCATCCTCCGCCCTCCTAGCGCGTTCCTCCCCGGCTACCCGTTCTGTGCGTCCGGACACCGGCGCCAGCTGCCCGCTCCGACGGCGTCCCGGGGCGCACTGAGGACACCCGCGCGGTGCGCTTCGGCAGCCTAGGGCGCCCCGGCCGCCCCCAGCGCACTGGACTGCCAGCCCTCCTCTCTCAGGCTAATCGCCCCGCGGGGAAGTGACGTCAGTCTAGGGATCGGCCAATCACAGGCTCTCATTCAAATCCCAGCCCCCTTCCCGCGCTCCGCACCACCCAGCCTTACAATGGCCTCGGCAT
>NW_006798464.1:618963-628088 GCF_000442215.2 Lipotes vexillifer | reverse complement strand
GCATTCACAGCTTCCCCTCTGGGAGGGCAGGGAGCGCCCCCGCTGCTCTCGAAAGCATTAGGGCTGCGCGCCAGGGTGCGCACCGTCTGGCCTTTCCCCCAACTCCTTTTCCTTCCCCCGAGACCCTAGGAGCCTGGCAGCCACCGCGGACCATCAGAGTTAGGGAGCTACGGTGACAAGGTTTGGGGACGCGCTGGTGGGGCGTGGTGAAGGTCTCTCTAGAGCGGCCAAATGCGCACTTGGGAGGCCGAGAGCCGAAGAGTAGGAGCTGTTTAACCTTTAACTTCCCTTTCCCTCTCTCACGCCCAGCACCTTGCAGTCGACCCAACCCACGCGCCGAGACTGAGTGAGAAGGGAAGGAGGAATTAAATGTCCTGGTGCGCGTGGGTTGGTTTCCCACCCATTAGTGCGTGTCTGGCACGCAGAAGCTCCCAAGCCATGCTACACTCGGTCCAGGCCCTGGCGCTCAGTACCAGGCTGCTGGGTCCCTCCTCTCTCAGCAAGTCTAGGAGGGTACAGCCGACTGTGGCCGGCCCCTTGGAGATGTCCTAGGCCCTAACTGCGATGCTGGTTAAATTCGTGTTCCACTGGAAAATGAAAGCACAAACCCTTGCCTCGGCCCTCCTTCTAGGGCTCTTAGCACACACCTGGCCTACTCACTGCAAGTAGCTCAACAAGGGGAAGGGGCTGCCACCCAGGACCTACCAGAATCACCCCCAAGTAAGCCTGACACAGACCTGGAGGCCCCATTGCAGCCTCCCAGAGGCGAATGGTCCATGGGTGCCCCTTCTTGCTCCCCCCAACCATCACCCCTTTCCTCCTTGATGTGTGGCTACCCTCCAGCCTTAGGTGCTGAGATTCACCTTCTCACGCCAGCCATCCCTGGGAGGCAAAAGATTAAATATGAAAAATGTGATCTCTTTGCTCCCAGATGCCCCCAGGAAAAAAAAAATTTAGTCCAAGAGCTAGGGAGAGAATTGGCAGCGGGACAGGCAGGTGGATTCTCAACTTCCAGCAGTCAACACACCAGTTTTTTCAGATCAGAGACTCTGCTGCACAGAGCACCTGAGAGGTGGGGCAGAGGTACCCTTGAGGATCCATTTTAGTGGGCCCTGGGGCACTGAGCCACTCACAGCCAGGCAAATCTCCGCAGGATGTGTTCCAAACAAGTGGGCAAAAGAGAGTGGCTTGGAAAGGATTTCATGATTTTTCTAAATACGCTGTTCTCTCCTATTCTCCCCTAAAAATGGCACATCTCCATTTTGCCAAGGTCTCAATTTTGTCAAGTGCCTGTAGCCCTATAGCTTGTCTCAGGTTTGTTCTATTTTCATCCTGACCCTAAATCCAAGGCAGCCTGCATCCCACTCCCACCCTAGTCAGCTTATGCCAGACTAGACCTAGCATTTACATATCTCCCTCCAAATCCCATTTTTGCACACACATCCCTTTTTCTAGAAGGCGAACAAGAACTAGAGAGAGCCACAACGGTGGAGGAACAGAGAGAGGCTGACAGCAGCCCTGGGGAAGGAACCACCCGAATTTGGGCCCGAGACAGTTAATTCCAAAGGATTACCATAATTGGGAGGCGCCCCTTACTTCCCCTCCTCCTGCAGCTCTAGGAACCTGCACTGTCTCCCCTTCTTGGTGTGTGTGTGTGGGTGGCCTCCAGAGCCCTAGTCCTTCTGGGCCACCCCGGGTGGGAAGGGTGGGGCTGCGGAGGCTGGAAGAGGCGGAGAAGCACTGCTCACCTGCGAGAGAGGAAGGGGAGAGAGGGAGCGTGGGGGAAGGGAAAGCGAGGAAGAAGCCCCTCGGAGTGTGATTTAAGCAGGATGCTGCACAAAATGGCTCCTCAGCGAGGCTCACGGTAACACAACAGCGCCGGAGGCCCGACTGGCAAGCTGAGGGCGGGTGGGGGCTCTGGGAGGAAGAATTAAAAGCCTGATTTGGATTGAGTTCAGATGCGAGAGGCCACTGTTATCAGGGCCAAATTTCTGCTACCCTTTATGGGAAACTGAGTCCCTTGGCGGGGAGCAGGTGAGGCCAGCCAGCAAAGGTCCCATGCCCTGCTTGAGTGGGACTGTCCCAGATGAGCGACCCCTCCCCCTCCAGCACCTGGCCATTATAGCACTACTCCCAGGAAGGAGGCCAGAGAAAAATCCGACCTTGAGGGCATAGGCATCGGGGAGGAGGCTGCTCTGGTGGGTCAGGGATGACAGAAGTCTCCTTGGTCTGGTGGCCGGCCTCCATGCATAGATTAGACAGGGGCCCAGGAAATGGCCCAGGTTGATGCCAAGTGGAGGTGCATTGTGTGGGCCGGGCACCGCCAGCTGAGGTGTCAGGCTGTCGAGCAGGCTGATTCCAAGCCCGAGTGGGGAGAACCTGATCAGCCCTGGCCCCGATCACTCTCTTGTCTGCACATTGGACTGGGTCTGGGATCTGTGCGCTTTGTCCCACGCCAATCCCCTGGCCTTGGCCCGTGGGCCCAGCACAGGCCCTAAGGTGATGGGAAAGCAGGCACTGGGGCTGCCTGAGTGCTGGGTGTTGAGACTAAAGCACCAGCGGTGGTGGCTGAGCCCTGGCCATGGTGCTGAGAGCTGCTCGCTGGACCTCTCTTGCCACCACTCCCTTTGCCCCGATCATCCTTGGCTCCCTCCCCACAGTCCCAAACCAAGCTCCAGGGGTGCCAGCAGCTACCAGAAGAAAAGAATGACAGCTAAAGAGAGAGAGTCCCGTTGGCAGGTGGCCCCTCATGAGGAGGCTTCCCTCCTAGGCACCTCCACTGAGGGCCAGAGACTTCATTTTTCATCCTTGAATCTCCACCAAAGGACACAGGGGCTCCTGGGCCCCCCACTCCTGTATCTACAGAAATGCCCATTCTTGCTGCAGTCACTTATGTGCCCTGTACCCCTTCAGCTTCACACAACCTGAAAATCCCTCCTCCCACACTTGGCCCAAACACCCATCTAGCAGCCTGCCTAAGGCAGGTGGCAGATACCTTGCCCGTGCAGGCACACGTGTACACAAGTGCTCTCATACCCATTGGCAACCTCAGCTGCTTGGGCTCCGAGATGGCTTTGGCCCAAGTTCCTGTTTCCTCTTGGTGGTTACACAACTCAGTGCGAGGGCCCTAACTACCCACAGGAGGGTGCACTCCCCCGCCCCCGCCCATTGTAGGACACAGTGAGTTAACAGGTTAAATGGAAGGAGAGTAGGCAGTTCTGACCCTAGCCAACAGCCCTGTGCAGGGACCCGTTATTCTGCTACCAGACTTGCCTTTATCCAGAGACTGAGAGCCTGAGACCGATGGAGCTCCCCAAGCTCCAACAGCCATGGGACCTGACATTCAGCCTGTATCTTGCCTTCCTTTCCTGGGCCCCTCTGGGCCTTAATTAGGAGACGGTATCTCAGGTCACAACCTAGGCCAAGTCCACAGCGCCGTCTCTGCACTGCTCCCTCCCTCCCTTGCTCCTTCGTCAGGCTCAAGCTTTGATAAAGCTGATCTTCCTATTGTCTGGAGTCTGAAAGTCCAGCACTGGACTAACTCAGATAGACCCAGCTTCCTGCACCCAGGGCCCCAGGGGCCTCCACTCCACCTTCATGTACACCTGGTCAGCTGGGCAGTGGTGCCCTCTATGGCTCCCACATCTAGCCTTCCTTTCTTCAGAAGCTAAGGCTTAGGCATCCAGGGTGTGGGCTCTGGGGAGACCCAGGCTGGGCAGGAACTGGGAAACACCTCTCTTGAAAAGGCATGGGCAGAGCAGCACTCCCCACCCTGGGGTCCCCAGCAGCTAGCATTGCTGATAGAGGCTCCTGCGGTGGAGCTTTGCATGATACCCCTACCTCCATGCCCACCTATCCTACCTTCTGGCCTCTTTTCCTTGATTGAAAGCCAGACCATCAAACTCCATTCTCTCTATATATATAGCTGGAGAAACCACCTTTTTCAGGGTATGAGGGGCTCAAAAAGGGGCTCCCTTTCAGCCCCAGCATCTCTATTTCTCTTCAGTTACAAAGAATCAGACTGTGTATTTCTGGGTGCATGCACAGCCACCACGATCTGACCTGGAGCCACTCCCAGCTTCTGCTACCTCCCTGCCTTGCTGTGGGCCAGCCTGGACAACCCCCACCTCAGACTTCTCCCAGAGAAGCCCTTCACCAAAGCCTCAACCTCCACTGCCACCCTTATTCTTTCCAAGCTCACTGGAGCCTGGGATGGAGGAGGCGGAAGAGACACCCTCAGACAGATCCAAGAGGCCTGTTCTGGGGCATGGAGAGGGGAGTAGAGCAGAAAGCATTTTCCAACAACTTCCCAATACAGAAGGGGAAAGCGTGCCATAAATCTTGTCTAGAGTGGGTACTATGTGTTGCATTATTTCTTAAAATATTTTTTCAGGAACTCACTTTCAGGGTTGTTTTTGTGGGGGAGGGGATACGAAGGAAGAGGAGAGTTAGGGGCAGAGGGGAGGAAGGGGGAGATCGGAGGACCCCAGGAAACCTCACTTCGGAAACATTCTCTCCTTTCTACTAAACCTGTCTGCCATCCCACAACTTCCATCGGCCCTGCGCCCTCCCCTCTCTGCACACCCAAAGTCCTCACCGCTGGGCGCTTCCCACTGCCCCACGACCCTTGACCTTGGCCTTGATGATTTGTTGGGGATGATGGGTCAGGATCCAGAAGCTGATCCCACCTTCCACCCGCAGTCAGAGCGCACCCCGCACCCTGCCCGGCGGCAACGGGAAGCCCAGAGCCGCCCGTGCTGCCCAAGGGGGCTGAGCAGGGATGCCCCAGCCCCCTCTCCCAGTCCAGACCAGCTCCCTGATGCTGCCCTAGGAGAGACTACCGCCCTGGCGCCCTAACCCCCTCTCCCCAGCCTCACTGAGACACAGCAGACAGCGGCACTTACGGACCGGGAAGGGGGCCGGGGGCCAGCGAGGCAGCGGCGGGGGTGGGGCGGCTGCGGGGACAGCAGCTCCGCGGCCCCTGATCTGGCGCGTTCCCGGGCTCAGGCCCGGCTCCGACCGCTCTCCAGGCGCCCCTGCCCCGGCGGACGCACGGCCGAGAGCCGCGAGAGGCGAGCAAGGCAGCGGTGGTTCGGGGGCTCCTGGCGGTACGCGGCTTCTTCGGGCTCTGAGCAGCTCTCAGCGCCGCCTTCTCGGGCGGGCACGGCCCGCAGTGACGTCAGCGCGGCTCCCCCCGCCCCCCCTCCCCTCACCCCGACCAGTGCGGAATGGAGGGGGCGGAGGCAAGCTGCTAGGGGCTCCCATCCCCGCGCCCCGGCGCTTCCTTCCCCCGCCCCGCTTGCCTCCCAGCTGTTCCCGGGGAGTCGCGGCGCCATTCGAGCCCTCCATTCCCCTTGCGTCGCCAGACTCGTCCAGAGCTAACAACAACCTGGGAGCAGCGGGTTGGAAGCCTCGCTGGCAGCTCTGAGCTAAGGGATCCGGGGAGAATGCTTTGGGGAGAATGGAGAGCTGGGAGGATGGGGGCGTCTACTCTGGGCTGAAAGGGGACGTTTGACCTTTTCCCCTACGCAAACGTTGGTTATGCTGAGGGTATCCATGCTGGATTGGCTGGTCCCGGAGCCCCAGTGTGTGCTCAGAAGGGATATTTTAGCTCGGGGAAACGTGTCCCGTGCGGAGCGGAGGGTGCCCTCCAGTCTGGGTCCTGCCTCTCCAAAGCCCAATGCCTCCGCCTCCCCTCTCCCCGCCCTGTCCTGGGCTGTGTACCTGCAAACTGCACGCTCTTGGCCGACGGCGCCCCGGAGCCGCTGTCCAAATGCTGAACTTGGCCTCCTGAGAGGCTGGCTCCCGACGCCCCGCTCCCTTCTCCCAGCCTTGCCCACAGGGGCCGGCAGGGGGTTCTGGGACACCCAGCGCGGAACCCCGGGAAACTTTGGTGCTCCACGGTGATATCGGAAAGCTTCGGGGAGGGAGGCGAGTGGTCAAGGAGAGGCGGGAGCCGAGAGGGCAGGAAGAGCAGCGCGCCTTGTCGGCCGCCCTGCCTTGTCGCCTAAACACCGTCTTCCCCCGCGCGCCCTGGCCGCTCGTCCCGGGTCCCCTCTGCTTGTGTGTTTCTCCCGCAGCCACAGCAGGGGAGGTCCCTCCGGCTGAACTTGTCAGTGGGTTTCACCATCCATCACGAGCCAGACAGACAGGCCAAGTTCACGAGCAATGCTGTTAACCCCTTGCAAACTGAGCGCCTCCCATAGGAGGAAGCCGCCTGGCTGGGGCGCGCTCTCTCCGATTCTAGAGGCATTGCCTCCTGAAAGCTGTGGCCGCCACAGCGCCTTTCTTCTTTCCTACTTCTCTCTTTCCTGAACAACTTGAGGAAAGGTCTAGAAGAGGGAAAGATGATTTGTCTCGCCATCCCACCACCCCAACGCATTTCTTGACCATTTTTTTCCTGTCATTTTATTTACTCTTTTGGTCTCTGTAACCTCTCCTGTTTCTCCTCTCCTAAATTACTTTGACAACAGTGAAACTGACTGCTTTTCTAATTGACTTCCCCTTCTGCTTTGTGACAGTTCATTGTGGAAAAACTGAGAAAGATCAGAAAAATATGAGATAAAAATAATAATTGGCCTTAATTTCTACACCCAGAGGCCTGACTTTAAAAGAAAAAGAGAGAGAGAATATTCTCATTGGAAGAATCTCGATTGCTGGTTGTGTGGGGTAGGGTGAGCCGAGGTGGGGAGGGCACCTAGCCTTCCTGAAATGGATGGAGAAAGAAAAACAAAAACAAGCCCTGAGGAAAGGATCAGAGAGGGAGACCTGTCCAGAGAGATCCTGCTAGAGGAGTTTCGGCGAGACCCAGTGAGGTGGAGGGCTAGACACAGGGACCCAGAAGAGAGAGAGAGAGAGTGCATTTAGAATCTCCACCGGAGAACAAGGGCAAGGCCCAGTCACTCCCTCCCCCCTCCCCCCCTTTGGCCTCCATTCTAGCATCCAAAGCCCAAGAGAAGCTTCTTCTAGACTCCCTGGGCAGCCCAGCTCCTGAGCCTGGCCCAGAGTGGAAGCCTGGGGTCAGGATTCCTGCCCTGAGCAAAGACTCGGCCCTGCTGGGGAACCCTAGCCATCTCTGGGAGAACTTTCTCAGCCTCTCCCTGCGGTCCGGCCGACTTGGGCCACTCTCCCCACCTCCCCCCATTTCCCATTGAATTCCTGGCGTCTGGTGGCTGGCGGCAACTAGGGCGACCTACCAACTTTTCCCCTGGGCATTTTCTCACCCCCTCCACCCCCCAGTGCTTCCTTTTCTTCTCCCTGTGCTCTTTTTGAAAGGAGGCACCCAGGCCCAGAACGTGTTCTGCAGTTTAACTACTTCCAAATTCTTTGTTCAGGTCACCCCGGGACTCCATTGTCCGCTATTGAGAGCTCAGGGCGGGCGGGCGGGCGGGTGTGCCTCAGCCGGGCAGGCCTGAATCCATTAGGCCGCTGCTCTGGCCCCTGCCGCCCATTGACGCGCCCGCCAAACCCGGGCCCTGGCGGCCCCCTTCTGTCCTCTCCACTCCCGCTCTCAGCTGCCCTTTTTGGAGGCCGCGACTGAGTCCACACGCGGTAATCTGGGTCTCGCCCGGTCTGGAGGGAATGAGCACGGGTGCAGACCTAGTATAATTCTCACCGACTCTCTCCCAGCCTGCACGCTCTCACCCGGGGGTTTGCCCGAACCCTGTTGTTTGCCGGCTGTGAAGCTTTTGAGGAGGCAGTAGCCGCGGCCTCAGGAATGGGGGAAGGGGAAACAGCCAGCAGCGCACCTCCTCGACTTCCCCACCCTCCCCGCTGCACTCCTGCAGCCTGAATTTCCCCTTCCTCTCTTTCCTCGGGGCCCAGACCCCCAGCTTCCAGTTCGATCAAGCCTTTCCTGAGTTAAGGGCGTGAAAAAAGGCGGTCCAGTTTTCGGGGAGAAGCACAGAAGGGAGCGCCATCCCCGTCCTGCGCCCAGCGTGAGCTCCATGTTGCCCTCAAAGGCTGGTCTCCTTGGCGTGACAACTCTTCTCCCAGCCCACTGGGAAAATGATGCTCAGTCTTAGTCATGACTTCCAGGCTCCCAGGGTGCCAGGGCTGGCTCCCCAGCGACCTCACCTCTCCTGCCTCAGGACCCGAGGAGACGGAGAGCGTGTGAACCCCTCCGGGAGCTCAGCTTGGTGGTGCGAGCCTGGGGATCGGGTTCCGACGCCTATGCCCTGCCGAGCGCTCTAGCGAGTGTCCCTCGGGTCCTGTAGGGAGGTGTTCTTTCTCTGAGCCCCGAAGAGCCTAGGAGAGACCGAGCATTCAGCTTGAACCCACGGAAAAACCTCGAGGTCCCAGAACGAGTGCCCAGGAAAGGGTCAGTTGCTGTGAGCATATCTTTTCCCGGCTCCCGAAGGTTCTCTTCGCACCGCCCCCATCCTGCTTTCCTACTGCGGGATTATGGGGTCACTGAGTCCCGGGTGAATATCGACGCCCAGTCCCAGAGGTGACTCAAACCTCTGCTTCGACCTGCCTGTCCAGTTCGAGGATCGGCACGCCCTTCCTAGGAGCAAAACTCGAGGGGAAAGTGGTAGATGAGCCCATGGGCGGGGCGGGGTAGGAGGGCCAGGCCCCTCTCCGGAGAAAGACAGTGTATAAGGGCGCGGGGCGCAGAGGAAGAGCTCTGGGTGGTGGGCCATGCAGGCCGAGGAGGGAGGGAGGGAGGGCGACCTCCTCTGCACGATCCCCGTCCCCGAAGCCCCATGACTCGCCCCCCCGGGTTGGGACCGCCGGGGAACAGAGAGCGGAGACTTCCAAGAACGGATTGCTGCCTAGATGGATAGCGGAGGAGGCCAGACTAGCGCCCCCTGGCGTCTCTGCTGGAGCTTGCACAGTGCTGCCCGGCCATCCCCCTTACCCCTGGGTTCCAGACCTGAAGCTGGGGAGGCTGAAGCCCGCGCACCTCTAAGACCTGGCCGTACAACGACAGGACTCTTACAGGACACAGGACTTACTGAGGATATTCCAGCCTCCCACCCTAAGTCCTCCTCCTTCCGTCCTTTCTATGCGTCTGGGGAACTCCTGTTAACTGTTCTGACCTCGCCGCCCTCAGGAGCGCGGCTCCGCGCGCTGTCCAACAGCGCCCTCTGGCGGACGTTCTCTGAAGGTACAGGTGCATTCCT
>NW_006798464.1:598043-618725 GCF_000442215.2 Lipotes vexillifer | reverse complement strand
CATTCCTGCCTGAGCAGAGAAGCCTCCGGACCCGCGGGGCGCCTGCCTGATGGTTTGGGGTCGCGGTAGAGGGGACAAAGATGCGGTAGCCTAAAGAGAACCGGGCATCTATTTTCACTGCTAGCTCCTTTAGGCCTCCCAATGCAGATTAGCCGCTCATGTGTATGGGGTCCTCTCACCTGTCAGGAAACAGGCACTTAGGTAATGGGGACACCAGTGAGGCAGCCAGTCAGCAAGCCTAAAGTTCACCTCCTCTCCTACCTAGGACTTGGGCCTCTGCTACCTTGGCCTCCTTTAGGAAGGTCCCATGGAGACTGAGGTGGACAGGGCAGGCTCAGGATCTTCCCAAGGGTTCTTGTAGCCAGGCAAGCTGTGCCCCTTTTCTCCATGGCAGTGTCAGTCACTTCCCAGCCTCGCCCTTCCCACCTCTGCAGCTTCCCTTTCAGGCAGAGTCCCTTTCATGCCTGTAGGACCTCAGAAAACTTAAAAAACAAAACCAAAAAAGGCAAACAAAAAACTTCTCATTAGGCCTAAGGGCCTCTTGTTTCAAAGGTGAATGAGAAATGGGCAAAGGAAATGATGGGATCTGTGGACAAACCCTGGGGTTTGGAGAGTCTTGAGATTCCCCCTAGGCTCACACCTCCAGTGGTAAGAGCAACTCTGCCCGCCCCAGCATGGTGTTCTGCTTTCTCTCTGGTCATACATTTTGATAGGTTCTTGACATTCATTCAACAAGTCTGTGCTAACCTCCTACTATATGCCTTCGGGGACAAAACTCAGAGGGGGTAGGTAACTTGCTGAAAGTCACACAGCTAAAAATTGCTGGAGCCAGGATTCAGCTTTGGATGTGTGCCACCCTACTTCCAACTCTCCTCTTTCACCTGAATGATTTCAGAGGTCTTCTGGCTGGGGCTCCACTTCAGAACTCAGCCCCCTCCAATGTGTCATCCACGCTTCTGGACGAGGACCCTTCTAAAATGCCAGTCTGATCATATCTCCTCCTTGTTTAAAATCCTTCAGTGGGGTTCTACTATTTTCAGGATAAAAGCCCATGTTTCTCAGAGGCATACAAGCTCCCCCTCTGACCTGACCTGTGTCCCCTTCTCTGTGTCCCTGACACTCCCACCACCCCAGATGTCTTCATTTCCCCAAGGCCCAGACTCTAGCACCCCTCACTCCCTGCCTCTATGTGCACCTACCATTTTTCTGCCTGTAATACTCCTCTCTCGAGTATCTTTTATTTATTTATTTATTTTTATTTTTTTGGTGTATTTCCTTGTGATTTTTTTTAATTTTTGAATTTTATTTTATTTATTTTTTTATACAGCAGGTTCTTATTAGTCATCAATTTTATATACATCAGTGTATACATGTCAATCCCAATCGCCCAATTCATCCCACCACCACCACTACCACCCCCAGCCACTTTCTCCCCTTGGTGTCCATACATTTGTTCTCTACATCTGTGTCTCAATTTCTGCCCTGCAAACCGGTTCATCTGTACCATTTTTCTAGGTTCCACATATATGCGTTAATATACGATATCTGTTTTTCTCTTTCTGACTTACTTCACTCTGTATGACAGTCTCTAGATCCATCCACGTCTCAACAAATGACCCAAATTCGTTCCTTTTTATGGCTGAGTAATGTTCCATTGTATATATGTGCCACATCTTCTTTATCCATTCGTCTGTCGATGGGCATTTAGGTTGCTTCCATGACCTGGCTATTGTAAATAGTGCTGCAATGAACATTGGGGTGCATGTGTCTTTTTGAATTATGGTTTTCTCTGGGTATGCCCAGTAGTGGGATTGCTGGGTCATATGGTAATTCTATTTTAAGTTTTTTAAGGAACCTCCATACTGTTCTCCATAGTGGTTGTATCAATTTACATTCCCACCAACAGTGCAAGAGGGTTCCCTTTTCTCCACACCCTCTCCAGCATTTGTTGTTTGTAGATTTTCTGATGCTGCCCATTCTAACTGGCGTGAGGTGATACCTCACTGTAGTTTTGATTTGCATTTCTCTAATAATTAGTGATGTTGAGCAGCTTTTCATGTGCTTCTTGGCCATCTCTATGTCTTCTTTGGAGAAATGTCTATTTAGGTCTTCTACCCATTTTTGGATTGGATTGTTTGTTTTTGTAATATTGAGCTGCATGAGTTGTTTATATATTTTGGAGATTAATCCTTTGTCCATTGATTCGTTCGCAAATATTTTCTCCCATTCTGAGGGTTGTCTTTTTGTCTTGTTTATGGTTTCCTTTGCTGTGCAAAAGCTTTGAAGTTTCATCAGGTCCCATTTGTTTATTTTTCTTTCTTTATTTTTATTCTTATATTTTTTTCTGTGGTACGCGGGGCTCTCACTGCTGTGGCCTCTCCAGTTGCAGAGCACAGGCTCCGGACATGCAGGCTCAGTGGCCATGGCTCATGGGCCCAGCCACTCCGCGGCACGTGGGATCCTCCTGGACCGGGGCACGAACCCGCGTTCCCTGCATCAGCAGGCCGACTCTCAACCACTGCACCACCAGGGAAGCCCTATTTTTCTTTTTTATTGCATTACTCTAGGAGGTGGATCAGAAAAGATCTTGCTGTGATTTATGTCAGAGTATTCTTCCTATGTTTTCCTCTAAGAGTTTTATACTGTCCTGTCTTACATTAAGATCTCTAATCCATTTTGAATTTACTTTTGTGTACGGTGTTAGGGAGTGTTCTAATTTCATTCTTTTACATGTAGCTGTCCAGTTTCCCCAGCACCACTTATTGAAGAGACTGTCTTTTCTCCATTGTATATGCTTGCCTCCTTTGTCATAGATTAATTGACCATAGGTGCATGGGTTTATCTCTGGGTTTTCTGTCTTGTTCCTTTGATCTATTTTTCTGTTTTTGTGCCAGTACCATATTGTCTTGATTACTGTAGCTTTGTAGTATAGTCTGAAGTCAGGGAGTCTGATTCCTCCAGCTCTGTTTTTTTCCCTCAAGACTGCTTTGGCTATTCGGGGTCTTTTGTGTCTCCATACAAATTTTAAGATTTTTTGTTCTAGTTCTGTAAAAAATGCCATTGGTCATTTGATAGGGATTGCATTGAATCTGTAGTATCTTTTATTTAAAAAAACTTTTTTGTAATTCTGTTTTTTATACACTTAGTGTATTTTATACTTATTTATTTATTTGGCTGCACCAGGTCTTAGTTGTGGCATGCAAACTCTTAGTTGCAGCATGTGGGATCTAGTTCCCTGACTAGGGATCGAACCCAGGCCCCCTGCATTGGGAGCGTGGAGTATTAGCCACTGGACCAGCAGGGAAGTCCCTCTGGAGTATCTTTTATAGGTTATTTATTTATTTAATTTATTTATTTATTTATTTTGCGGTACGCGGGCCTCTCACTGTTGTGGCCTCTCCCATTGCAGAGCACAGGCTCTGGACGCGCAGGTTCAGCGGCCATGGCTCCCGGGCCCAGCCGCTCCGCGGCATGTGGGATCCTCCCGGACCGGGGCACAGACCCATGTCCCCTGCATCGGCAGGCGGACTCTCAACCACTGCGCCACCAGGGAAACCCTGGAGTATCTTTTAGATTCTAGGCAAATTTCACCTCCTCCATAAAACCTTACCCAGACATATCTTCCTTCAGATAAAAGACCAGATGGGCCTAAGTGGCCATGTTTGCACCTCCTGCATTCTCTCCTCCCCCTGACAATCCATTGATTTTATCAGGCATGGCCACTGGCTCACCGGGACTAATCCCTGGCCCAACCTGAGTCTCTCCTGAGCACTGAAGTGAGACCAGGCTGAGAAGAAGGTCTGCATGAGCCTGACGGAGTCAGTGCTGTGTCAGCCCAGGTGACGAGGGAGCGGAGAAGCTGAGAGGAGAATGGAGCAGATGGGTAAAGAGATCAGGAGAGAAAAGGCTCTGGGGCTCTAGGGAGAGAGTGCCTGAGACTTTCTCAGAGGGCTTCTGCCCCTCCCCTCCCAGGAGAGTCTTGCAATAAACCCCTTTCCACTGGCCTGCTTGGAGGAGGATTCTGTTCTCTGCCCCTGCCAGCTCCCTGACCCAAACCCCTCCTGTCAAGCAAACTGGAAAGCTAAAACGACTTTATCCAGACTCCCTGGCATCTCGTATTCTGGATAGAAGCAATTTTCAAGGCGGAAATGAGGCCAGGGCCATATTCCGGTCACCTCTGAGCAATGCAGCAGAGATGTGGGACTTCCAGCAACATGTTCCAGTGTACAGTCTTCAGCTTCTTGAGAATCTATAGGCGTTTTCATAGTTAAGGGTGGTGACTATTTGATTCCTGGATCCCAACCGCAGCAGGGTGTTGTTAAAGTCAACAGTTCCATGGGCCACCTCTTAACTTCCTACCTTCCAGACAGTGGTGGAAGTGTAGCTCCTCTGGCAGGCAAGCTCTGCAGCATTCTGAGAGTCACTCCTACAAGTCTAGCCTCCAACTGCTTCCCCAGTCCTTCCAGCAGTTTTATAATTGCCTAATTCTCTACATTAAATTCTTTGAAATTCCTTTCCGCTTAACATATCAGAGTGGTTTCTGGTTCTTGTGCAGGTGCCTGATTGATATAACTTTTGTTCCTTCCTCTGTTAATTTCCCAAATGTTGCTCAAAAAGGGGACACAGACCAGGCAGTGCTGTGGTAAAGAAACGGCTCCTGCACTCAAGGAGGCTCAGCCTCATGCTAGTCTCCCAGAGCTGTGTGGTCACACCACCCTGGGGCACTGTGTTCAGGTGGGTGCTGTAGTGGACACTGTTGGGTCCCCATCCAGCTCCCCTCCTATTCCTCTCATAACATCTGACGTTCTAGGGCAAGCACCTGCAAGCTCCTTCAGAAGACTGGAGCTTCGTCAGCTGCATACTGAAGGGCTGAAGTGCCTGGGAGTTTATGCCTCGACTCCAGCCCCAGAACAGCCTGTAACCATGATACCTTGTGCAGAAGTACGAAAGCCCAGCTCCCTCAAGGACAAACTCTGAGGTGTGACTCACATCCCAGGGCCTTCTGCAGAAATGCACTGAGGCTGGTACTTTGCTGGAAATCCCATCTTTGCTGGGCTTCTGCCCCTCCCCTGTCCTGCTTCCCCCACTCCCTTCCCAGTTCTCCTGGAGCACTTCATTAGCCTGCAGATCCTTGCCTTGGGGTCTGCTTTGGGGGAAGCTGACCAAAGATGGCTTCTTAACTTAAAAGGGACATTGACTGACAGAGTGATCAGGGCCTTAGGGACTTTGGTCCTCAAGCTGTGTAAACAGCAGAGGCTGGGGAAGGGGTTGGCCTAGAAAGAGGAGACCAAGGGGATGCTGTCCATTGAAAGGCAAGACTGTGAAAGAGCAGGCAGAATGGCATGGGATGCATCCAGAAGCCGGAACTGCTCTGTGATGGTTAATTTTGTGTGTTGACTTGGTCAGGCCTTGGCACCCAGTGTTTTGGTCAAACACCAGTCTAGATGCTGCTGTGAAGGTATTTTTAAAAGATGTGATTAGGGCTTCCCTGGTGGCGCAGCGGTTGAGAGTCCGCCTGCTGATGCAGGGGACACAGGTTTGTGCCCCGGTCCGGGAAGGTGCCACATGCCGCGGAGTGGCTGGGCCCATGAGCCATGGCCGCTGAGCCTGCGCATCTGGAGCCTGTGCTCCGCAACGGGAGAGGCCACAACGGTGAGAGGCCCGCGTACCGCAAAAAAAAAAAAAAAAAAGATGTGATTAACATTTAAATCAGTGGACTTTGGGTAAAGCAAATTATCTTCCATGATTTGGGTGGGCCTTATCCAATCAGTTGAAGGCCTTAAGAGAAAAAGACTGAGGTTCCCTGAAGAGGAAGGAATTCTGTCTCCAGATTGCCCTGGACTCAAGACTTCAGCATCAACTCTTCCCTGGGTCTCCAGCTTGCCATCCTGCTCTGTGGATTTCAGACTTGCCAGCCCCCATATCTATAAATACATGTGTCTCTCTCTCTCTCTCTCTCTCTCTCTCTCTCTCCTCTCCTTCTCCCTCTCTCTTTCTCTGATATATATTATATCTCTTAATATATATCTATCCTATTGGTTATATTTCTCTGGAGAACTCTGACTAATACATGCCCCAAGCCAGGGGCAGGCTTTATGTTGATAGCACCAGGGCGGGGTCCACCACAGGAAGGCTGGCAAGCCAGGGCAGTGCAGGTCCTGGGTGGTAGGTGGGGGGACCAACAGCCCAGGGACATGCAGGTCAATGGCAGGAACCAATCCCAAAGGTTCACTGAGGACAGGCCTGCCACACCAGACCCCAGCTCAGCAACTAAGTAGAGGCCATAGGGCAGTGGAGCAGGGTGGCCAACTCCAGAGCCGTTCCTGGCATCACCAGGGAGATGTGTGTTGACCTCTGTGGCACCTGCCAAGGAGGGGGCTGGAGCTCCCCAGCAGCACCCCTGGGGACCCTGAGCCTGAGACCAACATTATAGTCCTTGCTCTCATCTCCACCCATCACTTATTTGCTGTGGGACTTTTGGCAACTGATAACTTTTTTGCACCTGAATCTTCTATCTGTAAAATGGGGCTAGTGGTGTTCCCTCCTCATGGGGGTTATTGAAAGGATTGAATGGGACAATTGTTAGATAGCGTTGAGGATAATGCTTGAACATAAGTGATCAGTCCATGTTAACCGCCAGCTTTTACTATAGCAAGGGCCCCACTCTCCTTCGGAGTGCGTTCTGAGATACTAGGATTACACAAGTCAGCGATTTCAGTAACTTGATCTGCCCAAACAAGAAATGGGCTTACTGCTTGAGGTAGTGAGCTCCCTGTTGTTGGAGGTATGTAAACAGAGCCAAGAGAATGGGTGAACCAGAGAGGGATGCCCTCAGGCTACAGTTCATCTGGGGCTTCAGGAACTGTGTTAAAGCTTGTGTGTTATGTGTCCAGGCTATGAAGGCCCCTCCTGATTTTAGCCTTTAATAGGTTGCTGGTTCCCATCTCTTTGCTTTCATGCCCTGATTTTCTCTCTGCCAAGCCCTTGTGATTTGGCTGCTTCTCCGTCCCTTTTGGTGATTGAAGTCACCCTCCCAGCTAAGGCCAAGGGATGCCAGCCAAGGCCTGAATACCTTCTCAGGCCTGAAACAAGGAGTTTCAGGTCCCTGCTCTGGCTTCAGAAGGAGCCAGGCAGGCACTCTCTCTCCTTCTCTGCAGGCATCTCTGCTTGTCTTGGTGACTGCAGTCCCTGCACCATGACAGTCCAATTTTGACAGCTTGTAGAGCAACCTTGTTCAGCTAGGATTGCCTGCTGAGCCAGGGCCACCATGCACAGTTGTGCACGTTGGGTACTGCATTACTCCAGGGGGTGCCCTGGTCCTTCCTCCCAGGGTTGCTTATTGCAGGGGGAAGGGAAGCATATCAGAACCTTTAGGTGAGGAGGAATGTCATCCTAAAAAATATATATCCATCATTGGGTATATTTTTATATATCCAATATATACAAATAATTTCCTTTTGAGGAAATGAAATCCTGCATTGTTTAGGCAAGACAACCATAGAAAGTAAAGGTGGACTAAATCTTTTCTGATGGGGCCTGTGGAGAAGATCTTGATTCTCAACGGTGTGTGCAACTGGTGGGGGAGAGCAGGAGATGTTTATGTCTGTTAAAAGGCGATCAGACAGGGCTTCCCTGGTGGCGCAGCGGTTGAGAGTCCGCCTGCTGATGCAGGGGACACGGGTTTGTGCCCCGGTCCGGGAAGATCCCACATGCCGCGGAGTGGCTGGGCCCGTGAGCCATGGCCGCTGAGCCTGTGCGTCCGGAGCCTGTGCTCCACAACGGTGAGGCCCGCGTACCACAAAAAAAAAAAAAAAAAAAAAAGGCGATCACAGAAAAACGTTGAGAAATCTCATTGTCCCATAGAGTGGGCGAGCTCCTGGCTGCCACCTCTGGTGTTCAACAGCGGGTGAATGTACGGTGGAGGGCACTGGACAGGCTGGGGGAGGGCCAAACGGGGTCAAAAGGCAGGGGGCCCGGCCACCAGCAGGAGGGGTCGGCCAAGGGGTGGCTTTAGGCCCCGCTTAACCTCCAACAGCCTTCTATAGCCACCCCAAAGAATACCAACAATCATGATCCTATCCTGTGTGTAAAGAAGGGGAAGGAAACAAAGTGGCCCAGCTCTTTGTGCTGTAGAGGTCATCTGAGCGTGCGCTCTAAGTACAAGCAGTGGATTCCCGGTCAGGGACCACGTGCCTCACACAGTTCCAGGCATGGAGTTGGCACTTAGTAAATCAGGGTTCATTTCCCCCGAGGCCTCCCTCCTTGTAGATGGCTGTCTTCTCCTCTCTGTGTCTTCACATGGTCTTTCCTCTGTGCTGGCTGTGTCCTAATCCCCTCTTCCTATCAGAACACCAGTCAAATTGGATTAGATCCCACTCTAATGACCTCGTTTTTACTTTATTACTTTTTTAAAGACCCTGTCTCCAAATACAGACACATTCTGAGGTACTGGGGGTTAGGACTTTAAGCTATGAATTTGTGGGGGACACTGTTTAACCCATAATGGATGAGCTGCATCTCACCCCCATTTCCCATCTTGGCTGGTGAACTCCAGCTTGCTGGGGCCAGTGTGGGTTCGGGACAGAGGGGTCATCACGATGCAAAGACCCTGCCCATCCATGTCCTAAGGTATGCGGTCCAGGTCCACGGGTCTTACTTGGTCACCAGGTCACTGGACTCTCTTGCTCCACGCCCCCTTCCTTCCCTGAAACCTGGTGTGGCTCCCCGAGGGACCCGCTGTCATTGCCTGATCCACACTCACCTGTCCCCACCTCACACATGCTCAGAAATCTGCCATCGGCTCCTTTTAGCCATCAAGTCCCACATTCACCCTGGAAACTCAGACTGCTCCAGACTGATGCTGGCCCCGATTTCTGCCTGGCTGGGGAGAGAGGCTCTGTTCTTTTGCATTTCTCCTGTCCTGTCCCTGCTCTGTGGCCAGCCAGGGACAGCAGTAGGCATCATCTCACTCCAAGCTAGAGCAGGTCATAAGACGTATCTCCCCAAAGGCCTATTTTCATCTATCCAAAGCCTTTTTTGTTCTAGATATACGCTGGTTCTAGATCAGGAGAGATTTTGTGGCATATATCAGGGCCATGTTCCCAGCAGCCTGTGCCAGTGGCGTCTGTGGGTGTTTGCATCTCAGCTAAATTGAAACGCAGCAGTGCCACCATTCTGTGCCACAGGGGCACCTCCCAGCCCTGTTGACCAGTTAGTCATCACCTTGGCAGAGCCCACAGATCCACATAAACCATCTGGAGTGAGGAAATCCAAGTGAAGCGAGAAATCAGTGGAAAACAGCCAAGTGTCCAGGCAGTCACGTGTATTCTTGTGTAAATGCTTACCTGCGGGCACAGAAAAATAATCACTCTGTAGTGTCAGGTGAAAGCCACGGGTGTAGGTCCACTGCATGTAGTGAAAAGTACAAATATACCAAGTTCATGAAGTGCACTCACCAAGGCGTCAGCAGTGATTATCTCTGGGTGATGGGCTTGGGGAAGCCCTTTGAATTCTCTTCTTTTTGTTTGTCAGTATGGGGGTGGTGGTGAGGGGCAGCTTGGGTCTAAATGGGATTCATACAGTCTGGGCTGGCCTTGGGGACTAACAGGACTTACAGCCAGAAGGGTATTTTCATGTGACCTTTGGGAACTACAATTCTAGTTCCACAATCCCACCGACCAGGATTCTGATCACCGAATCTAATGTGTGTAGTGGTTTCCCCACATCAGCACAAAATTGTTGGACACCAGCTGGGTGTCCTGTTATTGAACTCAATCTGACACTGTGGAGATAGCATCAGACTCCACAGGTTAAGGACTCAGTCCCACAAGACCACCCCCCACTGCAGATGTCCGTTGCAAGTACATGTTGTCACCTAGGCTTCTGACCAACTGGAAATAAATCAGAGGTTCCACAACCCCTTCCTTGGGTTTGATTAATTTACTAGAGTGGCTCACAGAACTCAGGAAACTCATTTACTCACTAGATTACTGGTGTATTACCAAGGATATTAAAGGATGTGAATCAATAACCAGATGAAGAGTTACACAGGATGAGGCCCTGAATAAAGGAGCCTCTGTCCCTGTGAAGTTTGGGGAGTTTGGGGGCTGGCAAGGTAGCATGTGGAAGGGTTATGGGTCACCAGCCTGGAAGCTCCCTGAACCCTCTCCTTTTGGGTTTTTATGGCGGCTTCATGACATAGGCATGATTGATTAATTAATTGACCATTGGTGATGGCTTCCACCTCCAGCCTCTCTCTCCTCCCTGGAAATTGACTGTGAGACTGAAAGTTCCACCCCTCTATTCAGGGCTGCTTCCTCTGGCAACCAGCTCCCTGTCTTTAGAGGATTTCCCCAAGTCGCCCCATTAACATAAAGCCAGTTGTGGTGGAAAGGGGCTTGTGAATGATCAGACACCCATTTCACTTTTATAGCTCTGAAGTGATTTCAGGAACTGAGGAAAGGAGACCAAGTATTATAGCAAAAGATGTTCCCATTGCTTTTATTGCTCATGAAATTCCAAGGGCTTTGGGAGCTGTGAGCCAGGAAGCATGGATAAGGACCAAATGTTCATTTCTTATAAATCACAAATCACAGGAATCTTCTGAAAGTTTATAAATTCTGTAATAACAATAATAATAGCTAGCTTTCATGGTCTTTAAAAGGGGCCAGGTATTTGCCAAGCAGTTTGCTTTGATTTTGATGCATAGGTACCCCCTGGCATCCCTGTTTTACAGACGAGGAAACTGAGTCCAAGAGAGGTTGAGTAACTCATCAAAGGTCACACAGTGCTAAGAACCCAGCTTTTAACCACTCACGCTGACCACCCTTCAAAATTCCCTGTGGTTTAGGGAATGACCGCTCTCCATCTTCCCATCAGAGGAGCCAGGCTCTCAGGGTACCGTGCTGGGGGCCAGCTGGCATGCATAGAGGCCTCGATGGGTTGACAAACTATGCGACTTGTCCCTGAACCCATGTGAGATGTCCCCAGAGGCTCTGAGGAGCACCTGGGGCTGAGGGCTGGGGTCCCAGCTGACACCTGTCAGAGCCAGGATCACTAATGTCAGTAATTCCAGCTGTGCCCACAAGGTGGCGCCACCAGGAGAAAGGGATACTGGTTTTTTCTGTTGTATGAAACTTTTAAAAATTACGAAAGTGGGCTTCCCTGGTGGCGCAGTGGTTGAGAGTCCGCCTGCCGATGCTGGGGACCCGGGTTCGTGTCCCGGTCCGGGAAGATCCCACATGTCGCGGAGCAGCTGGGCCCGTGAGCCATGGCCGCTGGGCCTGCGCGTCCGGAGCCTGTGCTCCGCAACAGAGGAGGCCACAGCAGTGAGAGGCGGCGTCCCACACACAAAAATAAATAAATAAATAAAAATAAAACTAGTGAATATAACAAAACAGCAACAGACTCACAGATATAAAGAACTAGTGGTTATCAGTGGGAAGAAGGAAGGGGGGAGGGGCAAGAGAGGCGCCCCAAAAAAAAAAAAAAAAAAAAAATTACGAAAGTGACACACTACTCTCATCACAAGTTAGAGGTGTATAAAGAAGACTTCATCATCCCCCACACACACCTTGTTCTCCCTCCACCCAGGAAAGCCAGGTTGAACCTCTCCACTCTTTACTCCAAGTTCCAGCAAACATCGAACACACAGGGGAAGGACTTCTTGTTTGTTTGTTTTAACTTTGCTTTATTTATTTTACTTTTTACAGTATGGGATCATCCTATACTCAGTACTGTGCAACCTTCAGTCTTCATTGAACTGAATATCACGCCCTCCCTCTAGATTAGTGAACAGGTGATTCTCATTATTCAGTAGTCACGCTCTGTAAAGTCCTGCGAAAATGGGGAAGACGCGAAGGCTGAACCAGCGCTCCTAGGGCAACACGGGGTTGGGTTCCTGCCAGCCTCAGGTCACCGCATTTTTCTCAGTGGATCAACAGGTAGCTGTATAACCTTGTTTGGGGGATGTTTCTACCTAAAGACATTTTATTTAATATACATTGTTGGTTCATTAATGTTGCACTTAGGGTCAACAGCATTATAACACATGCCTGAACAAAGCTAATTGAATGGCCGTATTTTCTCCTTAAGGCCCATCTTATCCTGTTCCCACTTGGGAACACCAGACAGCACTTCATTCACCACTAGGCTTGGGGGTCATTTCAAAGAGCGAAATCACCACAAAAAGCGTATAGATGTGAAAAAAAAAAAAAAGTGGCCCTGCGTAAACTGCCAAAAGGACACTTGTCTGGCATCTGAGAGCTGAAACAAAAAGGCAGAATGCTGCCTTGCTGGACCTCAGCTGGAAACGCCAGCGCTCCACCACTCAAAATTTTCCCGGCTCTGCCCGCGTTGGAGAATGACTGTGCAAATCCCAGCGTGTATTGGTTTTGGGGTTACAAATAAATTTTAGAGAATAGGTGAACTCACAAATACAGAATCCATGAATAATGAGTGTCGACTGTATATTGATTAAGATATATTTTCTAAAATTTCTATGATTAGTCTGCAGGGGGGTTTCGGTGTAGGCAGGTGGTAAGCAGAAAAAAATATTAGTTGCTTAAAAAAAAAAAATGGCAGGGGTTGGGGGAGCGGTTGAGCTTCCACCTCCCCTGTTAACTCCATTTGCCGCCCTGGTCCCCCATGCAGAGATAAAGTGGAAGCAGCCCAGCTGGTCCCAGAAGGTGGCCCTTGGCATGGGCTGTGGCCCAGGGATGTGGGAGGCCACAGCTCTCCCCACAAGGCACACAGAACTCTGATGAAGGCAGGGAGCTGAACAGTGTCCTGAGGCTTCCACACCTGAGGGCTCACCTGATTGTGAGGGAGGCAAAAGGAGGCATTTTCTCCGCATTTTACAGATGAGCGATGGCAGTTCTCAGAGGTCCCCTGCTGAGGCCACGTAGTGCTGGACATGACCTACACTGGCTCAGGCCTCTCACCTTGACCCTTCCTGTTGACATCTGTGGAGTCAGTGCTGCTTCGGGGCCCCTGGGGGCCAAGCCCCTGGAAAAGAGTGGATTTTCTCTTCCCTCCCAGGTGGGTCTGGCTAGAGGACCTGGAAGGCCTGTGGCAATGCCAAGTAGAGGTCTATGAAAATAATGAGTTTGAATCCTGACTCTACCTGTCTAAGCTATGTGACCTCAAGCAAATTATGCTGGATCTCCCTGGGCCTCAGTGTCCTCATCTCTAGAAGGGGAAAGCCATGGCTTGTGAGGTTTATCTGCAGTAACATGCGCTGATTCCCTGTTCGGAGAGGCTTTGGTTGTGTGTCCACTTCCCCTAAGCTGGCTGGCCCAGCAGCAGGGTAGGTAATGGCAGGGTAGGGCCAGAGAAGGTGGCCAAATGCCTTTTCTTCATTTGGCCCATCCTCCTGAATGCAGTGTCCCAAGAATGAACCATTCTGCCTGACATGGAGGGGAATGGTCTATGTCACATCCAGGCCAGACCCCGGCTCACTCCAAGGCACAGGGACCCCGGATACCAAAGCCACCAGGAACCCCAGAGACTAGCCTGTCTAGCCCCTTTATTTTACAAAGGGGAAGCCCAGTCACTTAGGATTCTTCTGGCTTCAAGCACCAGAAACCTGATTCAAACGAGTTTTGGCAGACAAAGGGGGAATTTTTTGGCTCACACAGCTGAACTGCAGAAAGGGAAGGGATGACAGAAACCTGACGTCACTGGGGTCTCGTCCGGCTCTCATCTCCTCTCCCCGCGGGTCAGACCAGCTTTCGACACACCACAGGTGCGTGGCTGCAGAAGATTTGAGACCTGACCCTCTCTTCTAGCTACCGTTTAAAAAAATCCCAGGCAAAGAGCCTGATGGGGCCCCTTTGGCTCACCTGCCACCTTTAGATCTGTCCCTGTGGCCAAGGTGGTGCCTGCAGCTCTTTACAGACCACCTGTGGGCGGCAGGGTGTGTGCACGGGCTGGGTGGAGAGCAGTAACACCGAGGGTCCTGCCTGAGGAACCATAGCGATTTGACTGTCCCCTGCGGTCAAGGTGAATGTGTGTTAAACATGGAAGTAGATAACGTATGGAGGGAGAAAAATGACTTCTTTTTCTTTGTAAAGTTTAGTGTAATGTGTGATTTTTGACCAATAACAAGTCCACCATTTCAAATTCAAAAGCTACTGCAGGATTGAAGTGAAAAGTCTCCCTGTGTCCTCGCCCCCTGGAGGTGGTCATCGATGGTGTCAGTTTCTTGCATTCTGGGGAAGGCAAAGAGCCTTTGGAGCTCCCCTCAGGACTTCCAGGGTGGAGGGGAGTCACGGAGAGGACCAAGAGCCAGTGTTTGTTGCTCCCATCTGGTCCTGGGGGCGTGCCTGCCTCTTGGTGGGCCCGGCCTCCCCTGCCCTTCTGTCCTCCCAAGCTGAACCCCGGGAGAGGCACAGGTGACCCTGGGGCTGGAGTGTGTCAGCAGCTTCCACGATGCCCTCCCCTTCCCACCCCGCCCTGCTGGGGCTTAGCTTCCAATCTGGAGGGCTGGCCTCATCGTGGCCTCCCCCACCCCGAGGACACCTTCTAGCCCATCAGACCCAGGACTGGCAGGAGGCTAGGGCACCTAGACTGGGTGGCCAGAGTCTGCTCTCTGCCAGGCGTGAGTTGCTGAAGGAACCAGACACACACCGACCCACTCTGGTTCGGAGGTGCCGAATCAGAACAGCCAAATCCCACCCACCTCGACAGCTGAGGCGTGAGGAGCCCCGTGCCAGTGGGTCAGAGCAGCCACCTTTGCTCTCTGACCCTTGCAGTGGGGGCACAGTTTTCCCCTGGGGTCCTGTCTCTCGGAGCCCAGTCACACTTCAGCAGCCTTTGCTTCCAGCTGGGAGTCACTGAGTCTCCCTGCAAACCCAAGGAGGGGCAGCTGATCCCTGTCTTCTCTTGCTGTGGATTCCTGGGGTTACACACCTTGCCCAGGGCCCTCACACTGGGCATCCCCCTTGTCTGGAGCCAGCAGGCTTCCTCAGCAAGGTCCCCAGGGTTCCTCTGTTTGCCTGGTCCAGGCCTGCCCTCCTGCTAGCTTGTGTCCTCTGCTTTCCAAGATGCTGCCGGTCCCTGAGCTGAGGTGCCTCAGGCCCCAGGCCCAGGCATTCAGCCGCTCTTCCCTGAGGCCTCTCCCTTCCTGTGAGTAGGGGGTCAGGGAGTGCTGGTCATTTGCTGGCAGTTTTTAAGGGTAGCCCGGAAGTCCCTCTCCTAGATCCCCATTCTTGGGAACCCACAGAAATTGGCGGAGAACTTGGCCAGAAACATGGATGGAGCGCTTGTTGTCCTCTGAGCATGAGCCAGGCCCAGGGTAATGAAGAAACAACCCCTGCCCTCAGTGCTGGGAGCCAGTGTGCATTTCCCAGATGCCCTTGCAGCTATGGTTCTGGGTGTGATTTATATTCTGCCTGTGAGATACACTCATGAGAGATTTGAGAGGCCAAAGAGAGGCAGGGGCCGTCTTCCTGTGGCCCTGGCACAGACCAGCTCTGGCGGACAAGACTGTTGTCGCAGCCCAACTCGGTGTGTCACTCTCTAGCCACTGAATTTGCATTGTGGTGGCAGCAACGGTGGTAGCCGTGGCAACAGTGGCCTCCTGTCCTCTAGAATCTGGCTCCAGATCCCAGCTGCAGTGGCGTGACCTTGAAGCAAGTCACGTTCTAACACCCACTATGCCAGCCCTTCCAGCCATCTTTATTCTTGCTGGTGAAGTTCTGTACCACATCTCATTTTGCTTGAAATAACCAGAGTGTTTCCTAGTTCCTTCTCTGAATGATACGGGTATGAAGGTGAAAAAGAATTTGTTCTCACTGGGGAGATTCATTGGTTCGCGCAACATATATGGATTGGGCACCTCCTTCCTGCAGGCTCTGTGCTGGGTGCTGGGGATACAGACACGGCTCTCAGCGGGCTCACAGCTGGGTAGGTGTGTGGGTGAGGGCGGGGGGAAGCTAAGCCACCATGGCCATGTGATCCACACCACAGGGTGTGCTGGGAGCCCAGAGGAGGGTCCTGGCATCAGTCAGGTTCAGTTTCAGGAAACAGAGACCTTTCCAGATATTTTAATACAAAAGGCACTTAGTATAGGGAATTAGGTGCTCACAGATCTTTGGAAGGACTGGGGGGTGGGCTCTCAGCTGGGCCTCCAGAATGACTTCCAGAACTGGGCCTCTAGCAAAGCGACCATCCTGCTACAATCACAGCCACGCCTTCAACTTTGCATCAGTGTGGCACTCCAACGTCATGGGGAGAGCTGCCTGAGCTTCCCAGGCTGGGATGGCCTCCCAGGCTCATCACCATGTGGGTGCAGCAGTAGCTCTGGTGACCTTGGGCATCTTGTGTTCTCAGATGAGAGTGTTCATGGCCCCTGCACCCTTCCTGAAAGAGGATGCAATCAGAATGCTTAGTCACCATCTGGTTTGGATCACCCCCACGGGCTAAGCGTCACCTCATCGACGTTTAGTCTCTTTCAGACCTGGTTGGTCCACAGCTACCTTGACTCAGGTACCTGCCTGAGTCCAGCCAGTTGTGGCCAGCGGAGCACAGCTGGTTTGCTGGGGAGTGGGACCTTGGGCATGGCAGGGCTTTGTGAGCCTCCTGGCAGGATCCCCCCCATGGCCACTGACCCCACCAGATGCCAACCTGAGCTGCTTCCCGGCTTTATGCTCCGACGGTAATGATTATGTGATTGAAACTAACCTCTACTACCTGAAAGTGTTTCTGGACCAAAGCAGGGAGGGACTAAATAAATAAATAACCAGACCAATCTAAACTGAATGGCACATTACGATTACCAGACATTACAATTTCCCCTGAAGGACAACAGACAGAACCTTGTCTCGAAACCCTGACAATTAAATGCCAAGGCAAGATGACCATTTTCTTCCAGAAGCAGGATACCTGGGATGTTCCCCTACATGTAAACACCTGATCTCAGAGAGTCTTGCTCTCATTTATCCCCCAATGAATGAATGACTTAAACCTTTTTTTGTACCTGGGATGGGATGGGGTCTGTCCCCTTTTAACAGGAGAGCAAGACAATCTCCACAAAAGTTCTAGGTGCTTAGACTTTAGCGCAACTTAAGGAAATGTCTCTGCAAGAGAGAAATATGCATTTTTTTTTAATCCCACAGCCTATATTTTGAGCTTAAAATCTCTAGTGACAAACAAATGGCAAGAAACCCATTTACCATCTCTGGCGGTTAGGTGGAGTAGTCACTGCAGGTCAAGGCTCCGTGGGTGGTGCTGTGCTCATCCCACAGGGGGCACTGCTCGCCAAGCTGGGCCTGGCCGGGATCTAATAAATTAGGACATGGGATTCGCAATTTTGCAGCTGGCAAAACAGGCCACAGGGCCCTGGCCAGGGCTTGGAGCCCGTGGATATTTCAATCCTTCAGGAACTGAAGGTTCTGCCCTTCTCTGTCTGGAAGGACACACTGCACTGATGCCATGGCTCCCAGGATGGATCCTTGTGGGGACTTTTTTTTTCAGTGATTTGTAGAAATGTCACTTCCAGAAGTTGGCATTTGTTTAGTATGTGAAGTATGTACAAGTATGCAAATGTATATCAGAGAAGCCAGTTCAGTTGCCTTTCTTGTGGCATGCACATGTGGACTGAGATGGCTTGGGGCTGATTAACATCAACGTTTTAAGAATGAAATTGTCTTATTGACCAAGAACCTCATCTTTTTCTGTTGCAGAGCACAGGCTCCGGGCGCGCAGGCTCCGCAGCCATGTCTCACGGGCCCAGCCGCTCCGCGGCATGTGGGATCTTCTCAGACCAGGGCACGAACCCGTGTCCCCTGTATCGGCAGACAGACTCTCAACCACTGCGCCACCAGGGAATGCCAAAAACCTCATCTTTATCTTAAACTAAGATACGTTAACTGAGTGTCTCCTTACTATATAGTGTTCATAATGTTCCATTCTTCTGAGGGAGGAACTTATTTTCAGGTGTGGATTTTTGTAAACTGGCTGAATTTCTTGCTGGTGTCTGTTATTTTTAAATTTTATATGTTGAATTATACATTCAATGTATATTTAATATATAAATTAGGTATTCTATAGCTGTATATATTAACATTATATTTATGATGTGATAGTTTTCAATTTATGGTAGAAATAAATCAAGTTTTCTTTTTAAATACTTCTCTGTATCAGAGATATCTCCAGTATCATAAATTGTTGTGGAGAATCTTTTGTATGGCCTGGTCTTATCTTGGTGAAATTTACTTCGGTGAAATTTAGCTAAAGAGATAAAAAAAGAAAAGCTCGATCATTTATTCAGCAAATATTTAATGAGTACTTAATCCATGAGTTCTTTCCATCACAAGCAACAGGAAATCAACCCAAATGAGCTAAAGCAAAAAGGGGCTCTTGCCACTGGAAATTTCAACATTGATGGGCTATTTGATGGTAAGAAAATACTGTTCACTTTTTGGTGGAATGCCTGCTTGGCTTGGCTTCATTAATAAGCCCAGTCCCTGGCTGTGGGGACTGAGTCAGCTCCTCAGCCCTGGCCAGGAGTCAGGAAGGGACTATTGATGTTGGCCGGGGGTGTGGTGGGGTGGAGGGAGACAATAAACGTCCACCTCTATGTGCCAGGTTCCATGCTAGGGACACACAAATGGACGGGGCACGGTCTCCTCTGGTCAGGAAGCTTCTCATCCACAAGACCAATGATTTGCATTTCCATTAATTCCCTTTTTCCCTTAAACTACACAGGTTTGACATCAACAGTTACCCCTCTGAAATATGAAGCACATTTTGAAAATAGCCCACACCTCTCATCCCCAGTTTTACACACATGCCAACTTGATCCCACAGGTGGTAGATGGAGACCTGGCACGGCAGGAGCTGACCCCAAACAAGCCCTCCCCTTCCCATGTGTTTTTGCTAGAAACAGCTCAGAAGAGATGGTTGCCTTCTGCTTTCTGAAGGCCGGTAGCGCAGGTGTGGTTATTTCAGGGACAAATGCCCTGGAGGTGCTCATAGTGCTGGCACAGCTTTTATGGAGGTGCTGACATAAGAATAATCACACTTTACACTTTGTGAGCGATTACTCTGGGCCGGGCGCTGTTCTCAATGCTTTACACGTAGAGCTCATTTGACCCTTGCAGCAACTCCATGGTGCTGGTGCTATAATGTCCCCATTTTACAGATAAGGAGGCTTATGAACTGCGTGGTAAATAATATTTGGTTAAAAGACCCCTCCCCCCTTCTTCATCCTGTTCCTCTTGTTCTACTCCCTTGGGGGTCCCACTGGTCAAGCACAAAGGAGGAAGACTCATGAAAAATATTAATAAACTCACATGTTGTACACACTGCTATATTTAAAATGGATAACCAACAAGGACCTACTGTATAGCACAGGGAACTCTGCTGAATATTATGTAACAACGTAAATGGGAAAAGAATTGGAATAAGAATAGATATATGTATATGCATAACTGAATCACTTTGCTGTACGCCTGAAACTATCACAACATTGTTGGTCAACTATACTCCAATATAAAAGAAAAAGTTAAAAAAAAAGACCTGTATCACTCAGATACAAATATAAAATGTTAAAAAAAATAATAAAAATAAACTCATGTTGCCTTCTGACAAACATTGGGGCAGCTATTAGCATGACCTGGGATCTTACGCCAGTCACTCTGGTGTGAGCCAGTAGCAAACCCAGGATCAGGGTTGGCTTTCTGTCTTCTCAGACTCCCTTTCTCACATGGGGTGTTTAGTGGGCTTGCAGAAATGCCTGGTGGGTTTGGAATCATACAGTGCTTGGCCGTGCGCTCACTGTGTAATTTTTGGATAAGTGAGTCAACCTCATACTTGTTACTGGAGATTTTTTCCTTTTTCCTCTGTAAAATGGAATAATAATAGTACCTACGTATCAATAGTACCAAAGGGGTTATTGAGAGGATTAAAGCAGATGGTACCCTAAAATGTTTAGCCTGTTTCATTTGGCAGTGGTAGCTTTTGATAGAGGTAGAACAGTGATATTTTCTCTCTGAGGCAGAAACTGCTGAAGCTGGGCTTGGCAAACACGACAGAAAACGGTCACCAGGAAGTAAGCTCACTAGAGGGACCCTGGAGGAGCAGGCCGTGACCGAAGAGTCCCTTAGTCAGCAGCAGTGATGCAGAGTCTGCACCAGCCTCAATCTCCAGCACCAGCCCATGTCTGGCACATAACCTTGGAGCTGGGGTCCTCAGCTTTCAGGGTGAGTGGGTGTTTACTGTGTAACGCAGTTATTGAAATCCTTGCCCCTAGAGCAGGTCTCCCTGGGTTCAAATCTTGGGGAAGCTCTACCACTTACCTGCTGTCAGGCTTTAAGTGCCCTACTTTACCTCTCCGTGCCTCAGTTTCCTCATCAGTAAAAGGGGATAATAATAGTACCTCTATCCTAGGGGTCAATGCGAGGATTAATTAATTAGATGCCAGAACCTGACATCTAATAAGTGCTGGTTGTTATTACCAAGCTCCAGCCAGGGCCTGGAGCAGAGCATCCAGTGAGACACAAGGTCAGTCTTCCTGGGAATTTACAACAGTGGAAGGGGAGATTTTAAAAAAAAATCAGCTTTTGTTACAACTGAGGTACATGCTTTCCAAAATAGTACAGTGTTTCAATTTGGACAGGGGGTTCCTAATAAATTTGTCTCTTGCTATGTGGGAGGAGAGGTCCAGGGAATTGTAGGGCA
>NW_006798464.1:593145-597876 GCF_000442215.2 Lipotes vexillifer | reverse complement strand
CAGGAATCAGTGTCAATCAGTTTTATTCTTGCTGAAGATTCTAATTCCAGGGCCAGGGTATCAGACTGGCCTGAAGTACCTTCTGGGAGGGGCAGGCATTCTGCTGGACATTTCCTGACACTGAACCTATGGGGAGGGCTGTTCTCTTAATGGATATCAGGCAGGTCCAGCAACACCATCCCCGGAAGTGACATTCAGGTAGGGCAAGAGAGCTTAGCTTTTTTGTACCATAGACACCTTCTAAGAATAATGTTTTTTAAATGCATAAAACACATAGGATTACAAAGGAAAACAAAGATAATGAAATATTAGAAAAAAACAAATAGATGATATAATATGTAATTTTTTGGTTAACTCATGAATAAGGAGATCAGGGCAGTGGCCTACCACACTGTTATTCGGAAGTACAGATGAGTGTATATTAGCCATAAAAAGGAATGAAATTGGGTCATTTGTAGAGACATGGAGGAACCTAGAGACTGTCATACAAAGTGAAGTAAGTCAGAAAGAGAAAAACAAATACTGTATATTAATGCATATATGTGGAATCTAGAAAAATGGTACAGATGAACCTGTCTGCAAGGCAGAAATAGAGACACAGATGTAGAGAACAAATGTATGGACACCAAGGGGGGAAATGGGGGCGGGTGGGATGAACTGGGAGATTGGGATTGACATATATGCACTAACATGTATAAAATAGGTAACTAATGAGAACCTGCTATATAGCACAGGGAACTCTACTTAGTGCTTTGTAGTGACCTAAATGGGAAGGAAATCCAAAAAAGAGGGGATACTTATCGCTGTACAGTAGAAACTAACACGACATTGTAAAACAACTATACCCCAATTTAAAAAAAAGAAGAAATGAAGTACAGATGAGTGTAAACAATATTTTGAAAAATCTGCAGCAACTGTAATGTGTCATGGACATATCTGTGATTGCTACTGGGGACAAAGCCCCAGGTGCTGCTGATACTACTGTGGCTGGTAGCCTAACCTCATAATTGAAGGAAATGCTAAATTGCAGTAGGAGATTAGAAGAAATAATGAAAATGTTTTCCCCATTTAGGGAGCCCCTGATTTAAACTGAGAACCTCTTCTCTCGGCATTTTGTTAAATATCAGTGGTACAAGGTTATGTGAAAAAGCCCAGATTTTAAGACGCTGAATTTTCATTTGCTTGTATTTTTTGCCAAAAGAAAGAAAAAACATACATTTGTGTGTATATTAAATACATCTAGAACAATGTATAAACAATATTTCATACTTTAAGAAAAGGGAAATGTATGTAAGGATCTAGGTTCAACGCCAGTGCAACCTTCACAAGCCTTGGTCTGGGGCTTCTCTCCGCCTCTCTGGGCGGGATCCGCAGGACAGGCGAAGGAGTGTGTTTCCCTGGGTATCCCCAAACCACACCCCTGAAAAATACCGAAGTCGGTTTCTCAAGTCAGTTCACGGTGTCCTGGCACACGCACGGCCTGGGAGGTGGGCGCCCACTTTTTGTGAGGCCTGAGTTTTGTCCCTAGTCAGCTGTGTGTCCTCAGGTCTGTTTCAAATCTCTCTGAGCCTCGCTTTCCTGGGTCTCCAGGATCCAACTCCCAGGCTCTCGTTATCCACGTGGGCCTTATTCTGCGGCGCTTTGCAGTTTATCAGAGGCACCTGGAGCAACAGGAGGTGGATGCAGAGATAGGAGCCCGCAAAGACTGGAAGGCAACCTCTGGTAGCTCCTCAGGCGCGGGGGAGGCGGACGCGCCGGGGCGAGGGCTTAATCTACCGGGCAGCAGATCGGGTTCCACGAAAGGCAGTATTTTTACCCATTAGAACTGCCCAGGATGAAGAGAGGGAGGGTGTTCCCCTCAAACGTGAATCTCTGTTATTCCCACTTATCAGTTGATTTAAAATCGGGGGTTCCGCGTAGGATCCCCCCGCCCCACTCTAACAGCGTGGGGGTATGAGCCCGGAAGGTACATTTTAGAAAAGTACCACCACTCCCGCCCCCAGGTCAAGTAAGGGAGCAATTTCAGTGGGACATACTGGGTGTGGAGTGTGGGGGTAGTTACTTCGGCAGATCTTGGTGTTCCCAGACTTCCAGGTGGGGTGGTAATCGGCGACAGCGTTTCGTAGTATTCCAGTACTTAATTCCCAAGAAGGAATAAGGCAAAAACTATAAGTAACTCCCCCGACCGCGGCAGGACTCGAACCTGCAATCTTCTGATCCGAAGTCAGACGCCTTATCCATTAGGCCACGCGGCCGCCTTACGGCTCACTATCTTTGGACAGTCTAAAAAGTATTATTACCGCCCACCGGCTTGCCCAGGACGAATCCATCTGCTTCTTGAGCAGGGGAGGTTGGACCTTGGTTCCCAGAGTTCTTCAGGGAAGGCCCATCCGGAAGTCCTTCCTCCCCACCCCGCGGGCGGACCGGTCCACTTTTGGCTCTCCTATTGGTCGCGCTGGGAGTCTCCCTCTTGCCTCTCGGGTGGCGGCGGGAGTAAGCGGGGTGCAGACGGGAAGTTGCGGCTGCCAGCGAGGCGGACTGCTCTGGTGCAGGCCACAGGCCACCCCAAGGCTGCATAGGCCGCGCGGAGGGAGACGCCGCGTCGCCGGCCTGGGGTCGGGAGCCGCAGACCAGGAAGCACCGGGCGGACTGAGGTTTCCGGCGGGTTCGGCGTTGGGGGAAGGCTGGTCCCTGAGCGGCGGCGCGGCCCCTCCCTCTCCAGTCAGGGAGCGAGGCGCTGAGCTGGGCGGAGGCTGGTCCCAGGGCGCACCGCGGCGCGGCCGCCGGGCTCAGGCTAGCGGTCGGGCGGGCCGGCGGCCGGGAGCGCGGGGGCTGCTGCCGACGCCCCCTGCAGGGCGCCCTCGGCCTGCTGGGCCCGGGCTCAGGCGTGGGTCGGGGCCCCGCGGGACGGCGGCCCACCTGGCGGGTTCGAATCCGGGCGCTGTCTCCTAAAGGCGCTAGGCCCTCGGGCTGCGGCGGTCGCGATAACGGCCGCCACCATTTGCCGAGGACTTGCCGAAGGCCGGGCCGCGCGGCGTGTTCGCCCTGTGTCACCCAAACAGCAGCCCTGTATGACAGGTAGAATCCGTAACCCCATTTTACAGAGTAGGAAATTGGGGCCTAAGGAGCTTGCCCAAGGTCACACGTCTCGTAAGAGCCAGAGCCGGCATTCAAACCCGCGTCCTCCTATCCAGAGTCTGCCCTCTTAACCACCTTCCCTGATGAACTTACGTGAACCTTAGTTTTCCTTAGGAGGGGTATTGCTATTTCCCAAGGTTGTTGGATGATTCACCGAGAAAATGTACCTAAAGGCGCCTGGCACACTGCCTGGGCCGCAGAAAATGCTCAAGGAATGATAGCTGTTAATATCACTCATGTTACGTGTGTCGTTAGTAACACTGTATGTCATCTGTCTCCTTTAGGATTTGTGGGTGGAAGGCAGGCATGGTCAGAACCATTTCACTGACAGGAAAACAGAGACAGGACGTGTCTCTCTCCACGTCTCTCAGCCAGTAGAAGCTGCCAAGCTGGAGCCCAAAGCCAGGTGTGCTGACTCCCAGCGGGGGGCTCCCTGCACCAACCATGAGCCGCCTGCTCTGGAGGAAGGTGGCCGGCGCCACCGTCGGGCCAGGGCCGGTTCCAGCTCCGGGGCGTTGGGCCTCCAGCTCCGCCTCCGGCCCCGTCCCCAGCGACGGGCAGCCGCAGCCGCCGCCGCCGCCGCCGCCAGTGCCGTCCTCGGAGGGCGGGCAGCTGCGGCACAACCCCTTGCACATCCAGATGCTCTCGAGAGGGCTTCACGAGCAAATCTTCGGGCACGGCGGGGAGATGCCCGCCGAGGCCGCGGTGCGCCGCAGCGTCGAGCACCTGCAGAAGCACGGGCTCTGGGGGCAGCCGGCCGCGCCCTTGCCCGACGTGGAGCTGCGCCTGCCGCCCCTCTACGGGGGCAGCCTGGACCAGCACTTCCGCCTCCTGGCCCAGAAGCAGACCCTGCCCTACTTGGAGGCGGCCAACTTGTTATTGCAGGCCCAGCTGGCCCCCCGGCCCCCGAGCTGGGCCTGGGCGGAGGGCTGGACCCGGTACGGCCCCGCGGGGGAGGCCGAACCCGTGGCCATCCCCGAGGAGCGGGCCCTGGTGTTCGACGTGGAGGTCTGCTTGGCAGAGGGAACTTGCCCCACATTGGCGGTGGCCATATCCCCCTCGGCCTGGTGAGTACGGGCAGGGATCAGGGGACTTGAGCACATGTGGGGGCCCCAGCTTAATGGTTTGGTGAGCTCCCACTATGTGTTTGGTGGGTGGATTTCCAGGGACTGTGGACTCAGTGGTGAACTAAAACAAGCCTTGACCCCAGCATTTACAGACCTTACTTTCTGGTAGGAAGGTATGGGTAGTAACCAACACCCAAGCAAATGTCATGTGGTGATAGGGGCTGTGCAGAGAATCACGTGTGTTGAACTTGAGACTGACTGGGAGACCACTTGAGATCACCTTGATTTGGTGCCTTCCCTCTTGCCCTAGTAGCTTCCTGAGAAGTTAGTCCAAGATATTTGAACAGTGTTTGCATTTGGGGATGCTATTGGTAATTTTGAGCAGGAGAAACCTACCTTTTGCGGGAATGGCCCAGGCAGTATAAGACACTCAGCATCCCCAGCTGCTCCCTTAAATGCCAGACCAAATCCTCGCCGCCCCGACCCATTTCAGTGTTTCCAAATACCCACTCCCCTCGGGAACACC
>NW_006798464.1:590738-593127 GCF_000442215.2 Lipotes vexillifer | reverse complement strand
TCCCCCCGCCACCGTGACCACCCCCAGCTGAGAAACTGCTTCCTTCCCCCAGCCTTCCAAGCAGGCTTGCAGGCATTTTTGTCCCCAAAAGGTATATTCAATCTCTCTTTTCTTTTTAAATAACTTTCTAAGTGCTACCCAAGTTTCTTTTTCAAACAATGATGGCAGTACTTTTCTCCCCTTTTTTATTCTTCATTCCAGGATTAAAATACTATTTACAACCTTAATGCTTTCAGGCATGGCCAGCAAAATAGTTGGCAGTTTCTTTATTCCTATTGGAAGCTACATCTTTGTAAAGAAAGCTACGAAATGTTAAATATGCAGTTGAAAATGGTGAAAGCATGGCTAAATAGATAAGGTAGGCATTAACGGCTGAAAAGAGCAAAACTAGATGATTCCTCATTGATGTAGTTCCAGTTAAGATGAGAATCTCAGTGCTTACTGTGTAATTTGATGGTCAAAATAGAGGGAATACTGTCCATCATTTGAGAAAGTAAAGTAGACTGTGGTGGCTGAAAGGAAATTAGGAAACCAGTGATAAGAAGGACTTGATTTTTGATCTTTTGGTCATTCTTGGCCAATTTCCCTGAAGTCCCCGTTTTCTTTTCCTTCTTCTTCCTCTCCTAATTTTTCATCTCTTTCTCTCCCTATCCTTCCCATCCTCCTCTCATTCTCATTCCATTCTTGCCGGTGGTACTGGGGGCACTGTGCAGTTTGCCTGGCGGGAGAAGTCATTGCTGAGGACTGGGCTCATGCTGGGGCCTTCCTTCTGGGAGCCTGACTATGGTGGGGGGTGGGAGGTGCCAGATGGGACCCTTACAGCAGCCCACTTTTAACCTGGGCGCATCCCTGCTGCGTGGCTGCGTAACATCAGGTTCCTGAGCAGCCCGCAGTTTCCAGTGGGAGGGAAAAGCCTTGGGTGGCCCAGAGGGCAGCTTCCCGAAGGCTGCTGGTAAGGGCTTTGGTCATCAGACCAGAGGAACATTACACAGGCTGTCAACACCGATCTAAGATTCACAGGAAAAGTGTAGTGTTAACGGCATTGGTCCTGACTCATCTTAAATTTGCCAGAGGTGTTTGCATTTTGGCGTTCTTCTTTTTTTAATCACAAATAAATTTAACTAGATGGTTCTCATGTACAGCTGCAGACCCGGATCTTGACACCAGTCTGGCTTTTTATTGCAACTAAAGTCCCTGTCATCACCACAGCCTCAAATATTTGACATCCTTCAGCCTTTTCTTCTGTGTTGTGTTTGAGGGCTTTGACATGTTGAATTGAAAGGGGAGGAGGTTTCAACTTGAGTCCCTGAGCGTTTTCCCATCATTTGGAGTGTGAGTTAGATTTTACCAGGTTTAACACTAGGAACCTCTTTTTGCTGGTAACCCCTTCCCCCAAAGAAACTAGTTTTATGTTTGTTGTATCTGTTGCGGCAGATAACCCCTCCTCCCCGCCGTAAGGGAAACGGGCAGCTTGTTCGCAGCTGTGGTGGCCACACATGTGGCCTCGTCACTCACTTTGATGCTGAGTGGCCTTGACCCTTTGGTGTAATCTGTGGTTCACAAAAGGCTTTTGCTCAGCGGCCATTTCCCCACACTTAGTCTTGTGGATCTTGAGCAAACTCCAGCTTTTTCCTGAATCAGTGTCCGGCCCCCAGCAGGCAGCATTCATCACCTGCCCCTCCCACCCCAACCCTAGCACATATTTCCTAGCACATGTGCATACATTTCCTCCATTCTGGCACTTTCCCTGGTCTCTCACTGAGGGTGGTGGTTCAGAGACACAGCACGTTCTACAAGGTGCGTGATTCGCTCTTTGTCCTTCAGAATCTTTCCAGCCGTCAGATGATTCATCCTGTACACGTGTGCAGCATTTGTCTTTTTTTTTTTTTTTTTTGCCACTTTGAATTAAAAAAAAAAATCCACTTTGGGTTTTATTATAATTGTCTCTCTTCTTTATTAGCACTTTGAACATTAGCCATTTTGTGCTTATCAACGTGAGGGGTTGATAACGGTCATTAAGACACCTCAGAGCCAAGCACAGACTTGGTGAGCCCTGGGCGTAACAAACACCTTGATGGCCCGGGCTGAATGACCATCCGGGACCCCCGGGACTGTGGCACTTAGCTCCCTTTCTCTCTGTGGAGGTTGAAAAGTAAAGAGGCTTTTGTAACTCCTCCACACTCCCAACACATAGCCGGGCAGCACCCCGCCCGACCTCTAGCTCTGGGAGCACCCTGTGGTCTCCCTTGTACCCCCAGCTGCTAGCGTAGGGCCTGGCATGTGGTGGTAGGTGTGCAGTGGGGATTGTGGGGTGGAACTTGAATGCCTCGGTGCTGAACCTGCCTGCCTCTCACCTCCCTCAGGTATTCCTGGTGCAGCCGGCGGCTGG
>NW_006798464.1:589016-590725 GCF_000442215.2 Lipotes vexillifer | reverse complement strand
GAAGAGCGTTACTCTTGGACCAGCCAGCTGTCGCCGGCTGACCTCATTCCCCTGGAGGTCTCTGCCAGTGCCGGCGGCCCCACCCAGCGAGACTGGCAGGAGCAGTTAGTGGTGGGGCACAACGTGTGCTTCGACCGGGCCCATATCAGGGAGCAGTACCTGATCCAGGTATGGTTCATGGGGCCAAATGCAGGCTCTGGCACCGAGTGGGCTAAGAGCCCTGCTCTCAGTGGCTAGGGAAGGCAATGCTTTTCCTGGCCAGTGCCTCCATCGCCTTTGTAGAAGCTACAGGGCCTCCTGTTGACCAGCCCTGCCCGTGGTCCCTGTACCCAGCTGTTCTGTCCCTAGGGTCTGCCTGGCACAGGACCTGAGTTGTCACAGGGTACTAATGGCCCTTATTTCTGTGCGGCATTTTAGAGCTTACCGTGGGTCTTTGGAGGCTGTGGGCCCCACGGCCTGGGCTCCCATCCTGCCTTGGCCACTGGTGAGCAGCACGAGCCTCTTAACATCCCTTTTACAACTAAGGAAACTGAGCCTCAGTTTCCTTATTTGTAAAGAGAGGGAGATGGCGGAAGCTACCTCATAGGATTGTTGAGAGGGTTTGAACAGTGCACACATCAAACACTCAGAACCATAGTTGTAGCAATTCTTAATTCTGTGAAAAGTGCCCTAGGAGAAAGGCAGGGCAGGTGAGAGTAGCCTTAGCCTCTAGCTGAATGTGCTGAGGCTCAGACAGCCTTGTTGACTTGCCCAGGGCCACAGAGCTTCTGAGCGGCAGGGCTGGGGGCGGAGCCTGATAGCTTGGAAGGCCTCGTTTTGGCCACTCTGTTCCCAAGGTGCCCCTGGAACTATTGCTGGATGCTGGGAAGGCCTGTGTGTTGGGATTCAACCAGGCCTGCGCTTTCAAGCATGGCTAGGGTTTGAGAAGGCAGGCCCCTCACAGGTGAAGGGACAAGCGTGAGCAAGCATGAAGACACTCTTTAGCGCTGGGAGGCTGTGGGCTGGGAGGGGAGGCTGAGGTGGGGCTGGTGGGCTAAAGTGCCGAAGCAGGGGTAGGCTGGCCCCTCAGCTGCAGCCTCTCCTCCTCAGGGCTCCCGCATGCGCTTCCTGGACACCATGAGCATGCACATGGCCATCTCAGGGCTAAGCAGCTTCCAGCGCAGTCTGTGGATGGCAGCCAAGCAGGGCAAGCGCAAGGCCCGGCACCCCACACAGCAAGGCCAGAAATCCCAGAGCAAAGCCAACGGCCCAGCGGTGAGAACACACTGTGGGGGGCCCCCCTCCCCGGCCGGCCTGTCTGGCTTGAGACTGAGCTGATCTGCCGTGTCCCTTGCTCTGGCCTCCAGATCTCATCCTGGGACTGGCTGGACATCAGCAGTGTCAATAATCTGGCAGACGTGCACAGCCTCTACGTGGGGGGGCCTCGCTTAGAGAAGGAGCCCCGCGAGCTGTTTGTCAAGGGTAGCATGAAGGACATCCGTGAGAACTTCCAGGTATGATGGTGGAGAGGGGCTCTGGGGACATGGGCTGTGGCAGACCCCTAGTGACCCTGGGGAGTGTAGCTGCCAGACCTGACCCTGAGAGGCCCGGTGGTGGTAGTGGGATGGCTGCCCACCCAGCGCCTTCCTGTCGCCTGTGCCAGGACCTGATGCAGTACTGTGCCCAGGACGTGTGGGCCACCTATGAGGTTTTCCAGCAGCAGCTACCGC
>NW_006798464.1:580242-588985 GCF_000442215.2 Lipotes vexillifer | reverse complement strand
CAGCTCCCGCTCTTCTTGGAGAGGTGAGGGAGAGCCCCTCTGGGAACCCATGGGGGTCAGTGGGTTCCTGGTACCCGGGCCCACCGTAACCAGGTGGTGCTGGGCCTTTCTCAGGCTGGGGGCCTTAGCCTTTCTGGGCTGAGGGCATGGAGCCACTCTGTCCAGTGGTGGCAACCTGGGCCTTGGACTCTGGGGTTTCTACAGAGGCCCTGGAGGGGGGCGCTGAGGCTGTGCTTGTTTCATGTGCGTGGCCCTGGTTTGCTAAGCACCGTCTCTGAACCCAGATCCTGAGCCAAGGACTTCACATCCGTCTTGGTTATGTTTGCTAGTGAGTCAGTTTTATGATGTGGTCTGAGTCATAAGCGTCAGCCAGACCTGGTTCTAATCTTAATTATCCTATCCAATTCATTTGACCTTGGGCAAGTTAACTTGGTTTCCCTGAGCCTCAATGCTCATATCTGTGAAACATACACAAATATACTTGACTACAGTTGTGAGGTTCTTGTATGATCTTTTGTGTGCATGGGGTTGTAGCACAGTGCTTGGCGCTTAGTCATTACTCAGCAAATGGCAGCCATTTCCATTTTTGTGATCTGTCATTCCACCCATTACCCCTGAGGATGGGATGATATCATTCCCATTTTATAGATGAAGGAACTTAGGCTCAGAGAGATGAAGTGACTTACCCAGGGTCTCATGGCTGGGAGACGGTAGAGCTGGGGTTTAAACCCCTGTCTCTCTGACGTGGGTGGTTGGGTTGAGGATCGCCAGGCTGGCCCAGGGATTGGGCCAAAGCCTTGCCTCCTGTGGTCATTTATGGCAGCCCTGGTGTTTGTCCTCAAGGTGTCCCCACCCGGTGACTCTGGCTGGCATGTTGGAGATGGGTGTCTCCTACCTGCCTGTCAACCAGAACTGGGAGCGTTACCTGGCGGAGGCACAGAGCACCTACGAGGAGCTCCAGTGGGAGATGAAGAAGTCACTGATGGACCTGGCCAACGATGCCTGCCAGCTGCTCTCAGGAGAGAGGTAGCCAGGCCTTGGGCGGGCTGGATCCCCCTGCAGGGATGGGCAGGTGGGAGGGCTGGCCTTCGGCTTGGCCTTAGCCCTGCCCTGGTGGACTGGCTGTGCAGGTACAAAGAAGATCCCTGGCTCTGGGACCTAGAGTGGGACCTGCAGGAATTTAAGCAGAAGAAGGCAAAGAAGGTGAAGACGAAGGAGCCGGCTGCAGCCAGCAAGTTGCCTGTCGAGGGGCCCAAGGCTCCTGGGGATCCCAAGGATCAGGAAGGTGGGGAACATGGGCAGGAGGTGGGGCAGGGATGGACCCTGGGAAGGTCCTGGGACTGGGGGGTCCCTTGGAAGGGGTTGCTCCGGCCTTCCGGACATGAGTAGGCTAGGCAGGCCTTTGTGAGAGACCCTCCTCTGGTCCTGATTGTCCTCCCCGACCCTGTGCAGACCCTGGCCCCCCCAGTGAGGAGGAGGAGTTTCAGCGAGATGTCATGGCCCGCGCCTGCTTGGAGCAGCTAAGGGGGACCACAGAGCTCCTGCCCAAGCGGCCCCAGCACCTTCCTGGGCACCCAGGGTGAGCCCTGTCTCCCTAACATGTCCAGTGGCCATCCTTACCCCTCCCTCCACCCTGGGACACCCCTATTCTGGGCCCTAGCACAGGGGGTGGTGTGCATATGGGCCCTTACTAACCTGCTGCCATCTGTTCCTGCCGTCTTCCAGTCCTGCTCACTAGTTTGCTCTGACCCCTGGGTCACTGGACTTAAGCGGTACAAGGGCACTAAGCACCTGCTGTGTGCTGGGCCTCACAGTAGCCTCTGAGAGTACAAATAGGAACATAACTCCTTCTTTCTAGTAGCTTCTCCCTGGGAGGAGCCAGTTGTGCAGACCAGCCAGCGCAGCTGGAGTTTATATCCATGATGAGACAGAAGAGTCATCAGTGTTGAGGCAGTGCCTGACTCTGCTTGGGGAAATCAAGGAAGGCTTCCTTGAGGAGGTGACCCTTCATACACACCCCATAGAGTGGCAGAGATGAGAAAATAGGGGCAGCCAGGGTGAACAGCAGAGTGCCAACTTTACATTTGCCTGAGATGAGGCTGCCTTAAATTTTGTGCCCTGAGTGCCTCACTTGCCTCACTCTTGTGTTGACTCCGGTGAACAGCACGTGAGGGATGGAGCTCTGAAGGCTCTGGTGTGCCTCTAGAGCAGTGGTGGGAGGGCAGATCTACTTGCTCCTCTGGGCAGTTTCCCTGCATGAAATGGAGCTGGGGAAGGAGTCCAGCCCTAGGCTATGCATGTGGGTCCTGGCTTCTTAGTAGTACAGGGGGGCTGACATAGGATCTTTCCTTCTGGGATATTCGAATTATTCTAGGGGACTCCTGGCTGTATCCTAGAGGGAAGGGATGGTGACTGTAGACTGAGGTCACCAGAAAGCCTTGGGGTCTTGGAGAGTGGGTGGGGCCCTTGCTGTCACACACTGTCCTCCCCTGACTACCATGACACTGCTCTCTTCTGGCGGGGAATAGGTGGTATCGGAAGCTCTGTCCCCGGCTAGATGACCCTGCGTGGACCCCAGGCCCCAGTCTCCTCAGTCTCCAGATGCGGGTCACACCTAAACTCATGGCGCTGACCTGGGACGGCTTCCCTCTGCACTACTCGGAGCGGCATGGCTGGGGATACCTGGTGCCCGGGCGGCGGGACAACCTGGCTAAGGTGCCACCAGGCAGCGGCCTAACGTCGGCTGGGGTGGCCTGCCCCTACACGTAAGGCTCTGGCTCAGGGAGGAAGGGGCTGGAGGCTAGGCACCCCTTCCCCTTGGCTGGAGAGACCAAACCCAGCTCAGGCTAGTGGAAAGAGCTCGGGTCTGAGAGTCTGGGTTCTAGTTCTTTGTTTGGTGGCTGCCTTTTCTGTCTGGGCCTCAGAGCCCTGTGGGGCTGAGGGCGTGGTGCTTGGAGTGGGTGGGACTGAGGCCCTGCTCCTGGGCCCAGCAGCCCAGCTGCCCTCACAGGAGTGTGCAGAGGGAGGGCTGTTGGAAGTGATGGGGGATGAGCTTTGTCCCCCTTGTTTGAGTATAATTTATTGAGCACTGATTATATTCTGTGTTAATAAATGTTGTACAGTGCTTCCCTCATTTGTTTCCCAGGCAGTCCTGTGATTATCTTCATTTTAGAGTTGGCAAAACAAAGGCCTAGGGAAGTCAGTTTTTTGTCTGAGCTCACAAACCCTTGAGCTTTTGACAGGCAGGTGTTGGGGAGAAGCCATAGCACTTGACATGGCCCAGAATTGAGAGTCCTGGCTCTGCGGGGCAGCCTGAACCACCCGTGGGGCCTTAGGACAGAGGGGCAGGGATCAGTCTGCCCCTTTGCAGCTGAAGGTTGGATGAGCAGGCAGGAGCCAGCCTGGGGCAGGGCCCAGCCCTGACTTCCCGCTGCTGGGCTCCCAGACCTTTTCCCGGGGAGGTGGCGGCTCTGGGGAGAAGCGCTTAGATTTGAGTCAGCCCAGGCCTCGAAACCCAGCCTGCCACCATTGTGCTGTCATTTTCAATTTGTCACTCCCTGTCTATGAACCAGGGGAAGTGCTGTCCACTTCCGCCCCAGAGCTGATTCTGAGGCTAAACGGAGGGAATCGCGGAAGGCCCCCAGCGAGCTGCCTGGCCCGGAGGGGGCACCTGGTAACCAGAGGCTGCTGCTGCTGTTCTCTGCGCAGAGCCATCGAGTCCCTGTACAGGAAGCACTGTCTTGAACAGGGGAAGCAGCAGCTGGAGCCACAGGAGGCAGACCTGGCTGAGGAGTTCCTGCTCACCGACAGCAGCACCATGTGGCAGACGGTGAGGGCGGGCTCTGAGCCTGAGCTCTGGGGAGGGGGCTCTGTTCCCTCAAGGAAGGGGTGGCCTTTTGGGTGGGGGTGGGGTGCTGGATGCGCTCAGTTGCCCACCTCAGGCTGTCCTGGGCTGTGTGCGTGTCGCAGGGAGGGGTGGTGGATTTGGGCCAAGCCGGCCCTCTGCTTCACTTCCTTGGTACCTGGGCCCATCCAGGTGGAAGAAATGGGCTGCTTAGAAGTGGAGGCCGAGGCCAGGATGGAGAACTTGCGAGTGGCAGTTCCAGGTCAACCCCCAGCTCTGGTGAGCTGGGCACCTGCTCAGGGGTTGTCTGGGTGGGTGTTGGGTGGCAGGGCCCTCCTCTTGTACCCAAGTAGCTCTTTCCCCCCAGAGAATTCCCAGGGTCTTGGGGAGCTGGGAGATGGCTGCCCTGCCTTTGGGTGGCCCCATACTTGTTGGAGACCAAGAAGGAAGCCTGAGACCTCATAGCCATCCTGTCATTTCCCAGCTTACCTGCTTGCCATTTCAGGCCCTTTTCCCACCCCCACCCCATGGCCCTCGCTGAATGCAGGTGCTGGAGCAGGGCCTGATCTAGGTGTGTGGCCCCCACAGACTGCTGCTGGTGGCCCAAAAGCCAGCCAGCCAGCTTATCACCATGGCAACGGACCCTACAATGATGTGGGTATCCCCGGCTGCTGGTTCTTCAAGCTGCCTCACAAGGTGTGTGTCCTGGTTCATGCCTGTTCTGTGGTGTCCTCACTGTGCTCAGGGCGCACAGTAGGCCTCCAGAGTGACTCAAACAGGGAGACTCCCTTTTTGCAGGAATTAGGGGAAACCAAAATCAGCAGTGGGTTGACATGTGGTCTAGATACCAAATCCTGGGAGGTCAGCCAAGGCAGGGATCACATTCTCGATCTACAAGTGCGGGGAACAGAGAGCCAGAGGACAAGAAGTTTGTGACTTGGGTGAAGGAGTCTGAGCAAGTACTAGACGCAGGACACTGAAGATCAGAATGGCGCTTCAGAATAGTCCCAAGACAACAGCTTTTAAAAATAAGACAGAACTTTTTAGTTTTTGAAGGGAAAGAAAACAGGAAGGGCAACTAACCTACTGTGTGCTAGGTATGTCTCAAAGTCATACCAAAGTTTAGAGAGATCAAATAGCTTACTCATGTCATACAGCTAAAAAATGGCAGACAATTTAGATTTTCAATTCTTTGTGGAAACCATTATACCAGTGGTTCTTAATTTTGGCTGAATATTATTTCTGTGTGGGGAGGTGTGTGTGTGTGTGTGTGTGTGTGTGTGTGTGTGTGTGTGTGTGTTGCAATCAGGAATTTGCCCCAGACCGCTCTGCTTGAGGTTGTGGGCTCAGTGCTGGGCAGAGCCCAGGCACACAGGGCATCAGTTCCCCAGCTAGGGGTCTGCCATGTGCCTCCAGCCCCTGCTTCCTTTGCTCTCTTCAGGATGGTAACAGCTGTAATGTGGGCAGCCCCTTTGCCAAAGACTTCCTGCCCAAGATGGAGGACGGCACCCTGCAGGCTGGCCCAGGAGGTGCCAGTGGGCCCCGTGCCTTGGAAATCAACAAAATGATTTCTTTTTGGAGGAATGCCCACAAACGTATCAGGTGGGTCACCGTGGGAGGGCAGAGACACGCTGTCTGTCTGTGCCTCGGGCCGGGTTACTGCAGTCTTGGGATCCCTTCCCCTGCCTACCACCCAGGGGCCCCTGATAGCCTGTGCTGCAGTGGAGGGACAGCCTGGTCTAGAGGCCTGGCTGCTTGTGGTTCTGGTGCCATGGGACCGTGGGCAAGGCTCGTTCCCTCTCCAGCTGCAGTTTCCCTGTTATGTAAAAAGAGTGGTACTATAGGACCTTGGCGGCCCCTCCCAGCTCTGTGGCCCCTTCCATGGAGGGCTAGTAGCCTGTAAGCTCTGTTGGGGGCTGGGAGTGGGTCCTGTAGGCTGGGAATGGCAAATGGGTCGAAGGCTAGTTCCGAGGGGTTTGTGGCTGCCAGCGGCACACTGTTGTGAGAAGGGTGCTGTGATGGGTTGGTAAAGTCTGCCCTGAGCCTGGAAAAGGCAGTGGTGGCAGGGCTGGTGCTGGGTGCCTCATGGATACTCCAGGATGGGGGCTGAAGCTGCCTCAGATGCCTAGCTAGTTCCCGGTGGCTTATGCTCCTAGACAGTAGATGCTAGGCCCACCCTGAGTCAAGTCAGTGGGAAGAGGGTTGAGGCTGGGCAAGGAGGGGGCACAGCAACCTCCAAAGCTGGGCAAATGAGGGCCGTGTTGTGATGGGGGATGGAGTGTGTGCTCCCTGTGGCTGTGCTGAGCAACCCGTCTGTCCCCGTAGCTCCCAGATGGTGGTGTGGCTGCCCAGGTCAGCTCTGCCCCGTGCTGTGACCAGGTATGTCCTGGCAAGTGGTTGTGGGAACGGGAAAACGGGGGCGTGTCCTAGGACCCAAGCAAGCTGCTGAGCCTCATGTTCTCCCCCCAGGCACCCACACTATGATGAGGAAGGCCGCTATGGGGCCATCCTGCCCCAGGTTGTGACTGCTGGCACCATCACTCGACGGGCTGTAGAGCCCACGTGGCTCACTGCCAGCAACGCCCGGGTATGTGTCCTCTGCACCTCTGGTCCTGCCCTTCCTCTCCTGTGTGTCTAGAAGCTGGGGTTGCAGAGGGACTTTGCTGAGGAGCATGAAAAGGAACCTAAGATCTGGGTCAGGCAGAACTCAAGTTCAAATCTAGCTTCACAACTCATCCAGGTTTTCAGCAAATATGTTTTGGGCACCTGCTCCTGGCCAGACATTGACAAGGCATGCTACGCACAGCTATTGTGGAGTCTAGGTGGGGCCGGGTATAGAGCCAGGCATGGAGCAGGGATTCTTTACCTGGAACTGTGGAGTTTGGGGCATTGCTGGCTGGCATTCCTTAAAACCGTCCCCTCAGGAAGGGCTCCAGCATTCTCAGTCTAGTCAGGCTCCAGGGATGGGTGGGAGGAGTCTACTGGGGTATCTAGGTCAGGGCTGACCTCACTCTTCCTGCAGCCTGACCGAGTAGGCAGTGAGTTGAAGGCCATGGTGCAGGCCCCGCCCGGCTACATCCTCGTGGGTGCTGATGTGGACTCACAGGAGCTGTGGATTGCAGCTGTGCTTGGAGATGCACACTTTGCCGGCATGCATGGTGAGCAGGAGCTGGGGCCGGAGCAAAGTGGTGGCAGCCTGATGACTCGCCAGGAGGATTATTTCTGAAGCCTGTTTTCTCACTCCTGCCTCGCCCCCCAGGCTGCACAGCCTTTGGGTGGATGACACTGCAGGGCAGGAAGAGCAGGGGCACCGATCTACACAGTAAGACAGCTGCCACAGTGGGCATCAGCCGTGAGCATGCTAAGGTCTTCAACTATGGCCGCATCTACGGGGCCGGGCAGCCCTTCGCTGAGCGCCTGCTAATGCAGTTCAACCACCGGCTCACGCGGCAGGAGGCAGCTGAGAAGGCCCGACAGATGTATGCGGTCACCAAGGGCCTCCGCAGGTGAGGGTGCCTCTCCCATCCACGGCCATATTACCCCAGGGCCTCAGGCTTGCTTTACTACCTTTACCGCCCCCTTCTTTTCTACCTCTTCCCATTATGTGAGTCCTCACCTGGCCCCTCTCCCTCCAGAGCCCTGTGACCTAGTTCTAGGGTGGTTTGTCCTTGGGTTGTGACATCTGCTTGCTTAATGCTCAGTTTTCCTCATAGAGTTAAAGCTGTGCTTTTGTTATGCTGTCAGAGCTCTGGTCATGCAGAGTAAACTAACGTGGGGTTGCAAACTCACATGCCTACAGAGAGTGAGAGCAAGTGCAGCAGGCGGTTTAGTAGAAGACAGCTGACAGGAGGGCCTACGGAAAACCAGAGACTTTAAACTGATTTTGACAGAGGAGAAAGCCTTTCCAGGCTTCTAGTTTGCTTCCACCCATAGTACCTATTGTTTGCTCAGGGCCTCAGCAGCCTCCTAGGAGGGTTCCTGAATCGAGTGTGAGGGAGGAGAGGTGCCTTTACAACTTTCATGGGTATAATATACAGTGTCCACGTTTAATTAGCTGACCTCCTCATGGAAAGACTAAAAGTTAAGTGATAACAATTCAGTAGTAACTGCATAAAGGCAGAAAAGGGGAGCCGAGTATTGTCCAGGGAGGTGAGAGGAGGACATGGGGTTGGGGGTGGCATGCACCGTGGGCGGTGTGTGCTGGCGGAGGCAAGGCAGTGACAACAGAAGAGGTTGGGCCTTAGTTGTGGAAACCTTTGCTGGCCTCACAGAGGAGTCTGGACTGAGGGGTGGTGGGGAAACCCTGGTGAACCTTTGAGCAGGTGAGCGGTGTGGCTCTGGAGCCATCTGGAGACGAGCCTGGTGATGTCTGAAGTTGCACTGAAGCTGGGAGTCTGGGGCAGTGGGGACTGAGAAGGGTCAGTCGGGCCTGGCTGTGGTTCTGTCTTCTGTCCTCTCCCTTTCAGGGAGTAGCCTGTTCTATCCCCTCTATGTGCACCCCCCCCCCCAATGTGGGGGGATAGCTCTTGCTGCCTCCTGGACTACTACGTGCCACCTGTTGGTCATGGGGCAGTGCAGTGTCTAAGGCATTAGGACAATAATAACAGTAGTGGTTCTCGTGTTGGAGTATGTTCTTTATTGGGCTACCCTCATGTAGTCCCCAGAATCCTGGGTTCCTGTCTAGGCTCTACCTCTTCCTGGCTGTGTGATCCCACAAAGTCACTTAGTATCTCTGAGCCTTTTCCCCCTCTGAAGTGGAGCTTGTAGGGGAAAGGCACGACCCCAGGGTGGTTGTGGAAGTGGAGAGGGGATTGAACACTCCTAGCCCAGGGTTTGGCATAGAAGAGGTGTTCCCGTGGGAATGACAGTTGTGACACTGCACCCCCCCCCCCCCCCCCC
>NW_006798464.1:572269-572465 GCF_000442215.2 Lipotes vexillifer | reverse complement strand
AGGAATGCTGGTAGTAGTGGCGCAGAGTATGATCTCAGACAAATGTTGTCATCTCTGCGGCTTTGTCTTCCTTCTGAAAATTGGGTGGTGAGGGGCATGGTGGTGGAATTAAATGACAGAGGGCATGTCAGGTGTCTGTGCCACATCTGGTACATGATAGGATCTGTTGACTGATGGCTGTTACTGTGAGGGGAGG
>NW_006798464.1:558217-569128 GCF_000442215.2 Lipotes vexillifer | reverse complement strand
CTCCTCACTCCCCACCACCCCTCCGCAGCGTGGGAAGGCGTCCTCGGCGGGCTCCTAGGGGCTCCCAGGAGTCTGGGCTGCGGGACTGCCCCGTCCCCCCCCCCCCCCCCCCCACCGAGGTATCGGCTGTCAGATGAGGGCGAGTGGCTGCTGAGGGAGTTGGACCTCCCTGTGGACAGGACCGAGGATGGCTGGGTTTCCCTGCAGGATCTACGCAAGATACAGAGAGAAGCTTCTAGGAAGTGAGAACTGTGTGTTAAGGCTGGAGGGCGGGTCTGGGCTGGCCTGGGGAAAGCTGGGATGCTTTGTTTTTAGCTCTAAGATGTTAAAAGACAAAGCTTGCCCTCTCTTTGTTCCTTGCCCCCCAGATCACAATGGAAGAAGTGGGAGGTGGTTGCTGAACGAGCCTGGATGGGGGGCACAGAGTCAGAAATGTTCAATAAGCTGGAGAGCATTGCAATGTCTGACACACCACGTACCCCGGTGCTGGGCTGCCGCATAACCCGAGCCCTGGAGCCCTCTGCTGTCCAGGGGGAGGTATCCTACTACCCTTGGAACATGGGGAGAGGATCGCAGGGAGGGCAGGGCTCCTGTGCTACCTCCTACTCTAGTGAACTGGTATGTGGTTTAACCCTTCTCGCCTGTGCCTACCTTCCCTCCCCAGTTTATGACCAGCCGTGTGAATTGGGTGGTGCAGAGCTCCGCTGTGGACTACTTACACCTCATGCTTGTAGCCATGAAGTGGCTGTTTGAGGAGTTTGCCATTGATGGGCGCTTCTGCATCAGCATCCACGATGAGGTTCGCTACCTGGTGCGGGAGGAGGACCGCTACCGCGCTGCCCTTGCCCTGCAGATCACCAACCTCTTGACCAGGTAGGCAAGGCCCGTGGCCTCTCTGGCATGACTGTATACCAGATATGTGGGGCTTGGACCATGCTGAGCATGATCTGAATTTTCATTGCCCCAGAAATAAATGTTCCCACTTTTATCTCTGATTTTTAAAACTTGTAGCAGTCTTAAAAAAGACTGACCTCAACCTTCAGAAAAAATTTTTTTGGGGATTGTGTCATATACCAAGACTAGATCACTGAGGTGTGGTGAGAAGGTAGAAGCCAGGGCAGAAGAGTAGTTCTCAAATTGTGCTCCCCTCAGAACACACCTTTCTGTTTCGAAAATCAAAATGATAGAGGCTTTTCTCAACCCGTAGAAAACAGGTATTTTCTTCCATTTGTAAATGTTAATTCTTAAGTGCCAGAAGTTTGTTATTCTGAATACTGACAGAAAACATTGTTAATGGGGAAACTCAAATGTGATTTTAAAGACATATTTTTTTATATATTGAGTTGTGTTTTTTTGTAGTAAAATTCCTAGTTTATATGGTTACATTAAATGATGTTACAGTTTCATGTTGATCTGCCCCAGAACCAGTTTGGGAACCATGATCTATCCTGGTTAATGGGTAAATAATGAATGTTTACAATACTCAACACTGTCTCCGCTGCCCTCTTAATCATCTCCTGGGGGGTTATGTTTAACAAAGCTAATGAAAGTCCTCGTATATTCAAATTCTGGCCCAATAATTGAAATTTTGACATCAATAAAGTGTACCAAACTGGGGAAAAAAAGGTGTGTTTTGAGTCCATAATTGCACGTGTCTCAGCGGGAGGTGTTCGGCTGTTGGATAGCAGGCAGTGCTGGCCCATCAGCTTTCTTTGCTAAGTGAACAGAGCTGGCTTGGGGGAGGCTCTGCCTTACGGATACCAGGTCATCTCTCCTGGATTCACAGCAGGGACATGACTGTGAGAGGAGGTCGGGTCTCTTTCAGGTGCATGTTTGCCTACAAGCTGGGTCTGAATGACTTGCCCCAGTCAGTCGCCTTTTTCAGTACAGTCGATATCGACCAGTGCCTCAGGAAGGAAGTGACCATGGATTGTAAAACCCCTTCCAACCCAACTGGGATGGAAAGGAGATACGGGATTCCCGAGGGTGAGCACAACACCTTGTTCCTCGTGACTCGTAGAACGTGAGGCAGACTAGAAAGTGGTCTTGGCATGAAGCTTGGGGCACCAGAAAATAAGTCTACTTCTTGTGCTGTGTTCTGGGCTGTTTCAGTTTATAATGTGCCCTGGCTCCAAAGTGAGCATGATGCTCAAATCACAAAGGCATGTGTTTCTAGAGAGCTGTTCATAGTAAATGAAGGAATGTTTGAAACTCTGGTTTCTTCCATCTGTTCCCTTCCCTCTTCAACCACAACGGAAACGTTTGAAGATTTAAAGTCAAAGTACATTCTTAAGTGAAAAAACTGCTTTGAGTGCCAAACAAGTAAATCAGAAAGCTTATTTTCTATGTGTCTAAGATAAACTTATTTTATACAAAAAAGAAAACAGATCCTTCCCAAATGTAACACTACCATTCTTGGCAATTACTCTGAACCTTTCAGTACTTTTCGACCTTAACGTTAATTAAGCTCCTTTTCTCACTTCTGACCTGTGAGTTAACAATTCTTGAGGAAGCATCCTAACCAATTTGCACTATTTTTCAGGTGAAGCACTGGATATTTACCAGATAATTGAACTCACCAAAGGCTCCCTGGAAAAATGAAGCCAGCCTGGACCATAGCTCTGCCTGGAGGCTCTGTATTTGCTCCCGTGGAGCTTCACCGGGGCAGTGCAGGCTCCTAAACTCAGGCTTTCAGCTGTGCTTTTTTGCAAAAGGGCTTGCCTAAGGCCAGCCATTTTTCAGTAGCAGGACCTGCCAAGAATGATTGCCTCTAACTGATGGTGCAATTAGTTCAGAACCAAGATGCCAACACTGGTGCAGGCTGTAGGACAAGGGGGCATTGTTGCTTGCTGGGTGGAAAGAAAGCAGAAGCCCCAAAGTTCACATTAACTCAGGCGTCTCGTTTATTTTTTCCTTTTCTTCTTGGCTGGTTCTTTGTTCTGTCCCTCATGCTCTGATGCAGTGCCCTAGGGGAGAGAAGTAACGCTCTAAATGTGATAAGCCTGCTCGGAGGCAGTGGAAATAAAAACAAAGATCCTTTATCTTCTCATCAAAGCCTGTGTTAGTCATGCTTTCTCCCCTTTCCCACTCCTGGGAGGTAATTATGTTGGAGAAGGGGAGAGTTCTACAGTAGAGTGAGGTGGTGCTAACTTCTTTTTTGGGGGCTTTTGTTATACTTGGGGACATGCCTGGGACGAGATGACAGAGAAGGGGCATCAAGATGCTACATAACTCCCCTGAACTCAAATGCCTAGTAGGCAAAGGGAGTGAGTGGATGGGGCCGGGTGCATTATGGCTTGGAGTGTGATAAACTGAAGAATGCAAGTTAAAAATTTTTGAGATGCTAGAAATCCACGGTGTTTTATGTAAACTTAAACCTGAGGTGATAGAAATTTTAGGCACTAGAGATGCTATAGGGCTCACGGTGTGCTGCTATAACTGGTTTGTTCCTCTCCCTTTTATTTAGTCTTATCAGAGGGCAAGAGGAGGATAAAAAACTGGCATGACAACCTGAGGGCATGAAAGAGGAAGTAAACTGCTTCCTGAGCTTGGGCTCGTGATTTTCCATTGGTTCAAAAGATCACAGGGGAAGACCCACAGAAAGGGGTCTTGTTTTCATCACCCCCTTTCTGGAAATGTCTACCCAAAATGTATAGAAGCCTGGGCAACTGGGTATGGTTCCAAGTTTACAACCCCTCTCTTGAGGAGCCTGTTTCATCTTTGTCTGACCACCTTTTGGCCTGTTCTCTGTGGTTGTTGCCCCTCCACTAACCCGTGGCTGCCCCCAGACAGGCTGCTAACCCCAGTTAGAAAGGGTGGCTAGGGCTTGCTGCACTTCAGTCAGAAGCAGGCACTGACCTCTTCATCTTCATCCTCATCCTCTTGAAGAACCATGTCCAGGATGTTCCCTTTGATCTTGAAGTCTCGTGAGGTGCTGAGCTTTATATGCTGCATCAGGTTCACCTGTGACAGGATTGTAAACGTGGGCACATTTTCCTACTGATAGGTCCTGCCCAGGACAGCCTAAACCATCTCTGACAAACCCTTTAGTTCCTCTAGGAAGGCACACACCCACTTGAATCCATGAATGTTTGGATTCAGGCCATCAGAAACAGAAAAGAACTGTAGATTTCCCCCCCACTGCAGTTGTGTTGCTTCAGTTTGCCAGGTCCCTTCACAGGGTAAATGGAATTGGTAGAAAACAGTATGTTTACCTTGGACCTCTTAGAAAGGTGGATGAGAAATTTTTCATACTGTTCAATGGCAAAGATGAGATTAGGGATTGGCTTGGTTTCCCGAAGAGCTCTGGCCTACAGGGCAAAGAAGAGAAGACATAAGTTTTGGGTTCAAGGTTTTTTTTTTTACATAAATTTATTTTTGGCTGCGTTGGGTCTTTGTTGCTGCGCACAGGCTTTGTCTAGTTGTGGCAAGCGGGGGCTACTCTTCGTTGTGGTGTGGGGGCTTCTCATTGTGGAGGCTTCTCGTAGAGCACGGGCTCTAGGCGTGCGGGCTTCAGGAGTTGTAGCACGCAGGCTTCAGTAGTTGTGGCTCACGGGCTCTAGAGCACAGGCTCAGTAATTGTGGCACATGGGCTTAGTTGCTCTGCGGCATGTGGCATCTTCCCGGACCAGGGCTCAAACCCATGTCCCCTGTGTTGGCAGGCGGATTCTTAACCACTGTGCCACCAGGGAAGTCCCTTCAAGGGTTCTTAAAGTCCTCTGAAGCTGTCTGTAGCAGAACTGCTCGTGGCTTTGGGAGAAAGCTAGTCAGTCTTCCAATCAAATGCAGTTTTACTTATATACCAGTAATTAAGATTTTTTTAACAGTTCATTCTCAGCAAAGGACCTAAATGCTAATGGAGATTGCAATGAATCCTCCTATTTACAATTCCTAAATATCTGTTATCTAGAAACTGGCTGAGGGATGAACCATTTGTAGATATTTGGTTGCCTGACTTGATATTCTTGTAACAATGAGCCCACTCTACACTACCTCTATTTCCTCTCTCTAGTCTACATGAGTTTTCATTGCTGGTATTAATATATCTCTTTCCCCTCAACTTTAATTGTAACTTGTAGATCCTTCCATATGTTTCTTAAGTATATAGACATGTTTCTATATATTTTTTTTGAAACTACAAATGAGGACATTGTTTTCATCTTTTTTTTTTCTTTTTAACATTATCTTGGGAGAGAATCCTATATCTGAACATTTAGATTTGTATTTTTTTCATGTCTGCATAATATTCTGCAGTATAAATGTACTATAAACCCATTTAGCCAGTCCTTTATTAGTGGGTATCTTAGTTTTCCCAGTATTTCACTTTTACTTTACAACATTGCTAGGCCTATTCTGTACATAGGCCTTTACAATTTTTATATCCTAAAAATGCAATTGTAGTAAATAGTGTGTGTGTGTGAATGTACAGGTCTAAAATTGAGCAGTTATTGCCACACTGCCCCCGTGAGAGAGTAATGAATTCTCACCTTTGGCAGCAGTGCACTAGAGAACCCACTTCCCTGCACCCTCTCCAACTCTTTCACATCCTTTAGGGAGCACCTATTGCACTCACTAACTTTTCCTAAAACCAGTTCCTTTGCAATGGTTATCCTAAGCTATTTCTATTTTTAAAGAAAGAGCTCAAGATTTTCTGGTACTTCCTGAATAAAGTATATGTTTTTTGGTTCAGAGAGAAGATGTTCCATCTGAACATAAAGTCCATGAGCTGAGAAGGAGCCATACATGTCCCCCCCCAGCTTTACTGAGATATAATTCACCCATTTACATTGTACAGTTCGGTGTTTTCGTGTATTCAGAAGTTGTATAACCATCACCATAATCAATTTTAGAACATTTTCACCCCCGCCCCCGAAATCCTACACCCATTTTAGCAGTCACCTTCCCAGTTTCTATAACACCCCCCTTCCCCCCACTCCCCAGTTGTAGGCAACCACTAATCTGTCTTTTTAGATTTGCCTTTTCTGGACATTTCCTATAAATGGACTCATTATGTAGTCTTTTTCTGACTGGCTTCTTTCACTTAATTTCAAGGTTCATCAGTAACCACATTTTTTTTTTTTTGGCTGTGCTGTGAGGCATGTGGGATCCCAGTTTCTTGACCAGGGATCAAACCCATGCCCCCTGCAGTGGAAGCTCGGATTCCTAACCACTGGACCGCCAGGGAAGTCCCAGCAACCACATCTTGATCACTGTCAACAGCTTACCATGGCTGTGGGCCCAGCAGCGGTTTTCTCCTTTTTCTTTTCTCCTGTATGTTTTAGGCTCTTACTCTTCTTGTTCTAAAGAAATAGAAACAAATTCTGTCATTGCTGAAGATTGTTCTGTAGAGCTAGCAGGCCAGTGGCAAATTTCTAGTATGATGATTACAGTGGAGTATGGGGGAACTCTTAGGGGGACCAAGTCTGGGTGAAGAGATTATCCTGCAGCAGATGCCAGAAGGTGGGAAGCATTCTGGGACGCTTTATAATCCTCAGATATTTTTCTATTTTTTGTTCGGAGGTTTACCACCTTGCTCTTGGATGCATCTAGCACATGGAAGTGAGGGCAGGACCAACCATTACTATAGCAGGGCAGCCAAGGGACTAGTGAGGCACAAAAGGACTGTCACGGTTAAGTAGGAATAGGTGTTTCCCAACTGAGACGTTAGCTAAAAGGGTTGCATAAAGAAGAAGCTGGAGAAGCTGTTCCCGGAGCGATGTATCTTACATGACAAGTGGTTACATGCTCCAGAAGGGTTTAAAGATCACAGGAACACTTATTTCCCTATGTTGTACATAACTAGAGAATAAAGAGCTCCTGGAAAAAGGAAGAACCAATAAGAAAGGGAACCAAGAAGAACAGGATTCTGATAAGGCAGAAGAGAATTGAGACATGAGTCAGGAGAGAGCACCCAAGTGTGAGGTACACAAACAGGAACCTTTTACCTGAAGGGGAGTTCTGTGCCCTCCAGGAATGGAACATTACCACGTTCCATGTGACAAGGAAAAAAATTAAAAACAGAGACCTGCAAATGGAGACAAATTATACTACTGGAGCTATATGAAAGGCAGGAGGCTTGGTCCACACGGCATGTTCTGGAAAATAAGAAAATGTAGGGATCCCAGAGATGCTGGTATGAAGAAACTTGCTTTTGGCCCTGGAAGGTAGGGTAGAGGGTGAAGACTTTTTAAGGGAGGGGCAGAGTATCAGCCATAGATAGAACTCATGTGGACCAAATGGGAAGTGAGCCATCTTCCTAAAAGTTGTACCTAACATGGCACCTTGTTGGAACTCCCTAAATCAACCCCATCTACTGCCCATTTCTGCTGATTCAGGTAGGACTAAAATTGTAGCTGGAAGAGAAGCACCTTTTTTTTTTTTTTTAAGATGCTGGGGGTAGGAATTTATTAATTATTTTTGCTGTGTTGGGTCTTCGTTTCTGTGCGAGGGCTATCTCTAGTTGTGGCAAGCGGGGGCCACTCTTCATTGCAGTGCGCGGGCCTCTCACTATCATGGCCTCTCCTGTTGCGGAGCACAGGCTCCAGATGCGCAGGCTCAGTAGTTGTGGCTCACGGGCCTAGGTGCTCCGCGGCATGTGGGATCTTCCCAGACCAGGGCTCGAACCCGTGTTCCTTGCATTAGCAGGCAGATTCTCAACCACTGTGCCACCAGGGAAGCCCAGAAGCATCTTTTAAAGGTATACAGTTCTGAGCAGGATGCTAAGGGTTTTGGAGCAATGGCTTTCATTGCTTTCTTCCCACTGAGATCCAAGGCTATGAGAAAAAGAAAGGGGCTATAAGAGAATAAACAGCTCTCTGAAAGATGTGGCAAATGCAATCCAGATTTCTAGATAGAAGCTGGAGTTAGTGGAACCATGGGCTCTTGCCCAAAGTCACTCATTAAGCACATCTCACAAAGAGAAAAATGTTTGCCTGTGGATCAGCTGACTTGTCAAGTAAGGCTTTAAGTCAAATATGAATCGAGAAGTGGGGGGAAATATCCAGGGAATACATAAACTGGTTTTTCTGTAATGTAGAAAAAAAGATAGTCTAGAAGGTGCCTGGTGATAAGCAGAAGAGCTTGAGAATGGGGTCAAACACAAAACCCCAAAACCTCCCAACATTTTACATGTCAATGAATACCAAGTATGATTCTAGAGCAAGGGGTAACCAACTACAACCCAGAGGCCCACTGCTTGTTTTTCAAAATAAAGTTTTATTAAACACAGCCAAGCTCATTCATTTGTGTATTGACTATGGCTGCTTTTATGCTACAACGGCAGAGTTTAGTTGTGACAGTGACTGTATGGTCTGCAGAACCTAAAAGCATTTACCATCTGGCCTTTTGCAGAAAATGTTTGCTGACCCCTGTTGTAGAGTCAAAGTACTTGGGTTCAAGTCTCAGCTTGGCCTCTTAACTAGCTGTTCTTGGTCTTTTTTTTTTTTTTAATTAATTAACTTATTCACCTATTTATTTATTTGGCTGCATTGCATCTTTGTTGCTGCACGTGGGCTTTCACTAGTTGCGGAGAGTGGGGGCTACTCCTTGTCGCAGTACGTGGGCTTCTCATTGCGGTGGCTTCTCTTGTTGCGGAGCATGGGCTCTAGGCATGCGGCTTCAGTAGTTGTGGCACACATGCTCAGTAGTTGTGGCTTGTAAGCTCTAGAGCGCAAGCTCAGTAGTTGTGGCACACGGGCTTAGTTGCTCCGCGGCATGTGGGATCTTCCCGGACCAGGGCTCGAAACCATGTCCCCTGCGTTGGCAGGCAGATTCTTAACCACTGTGCCACCAGGGAAGTCCTGTTCTTGGTGTTTTTAATACCTAATATTACTATTTGGCAGAACGTTCCATAGAGTTCAGCTTGGGAAACGATGCTGTAAAGCCACGTTCATTTTTTAGAACAGCTAACATTAGAGAACACTTGCCTGGTGTTGTGTTAAGCACTTTCCATGCATCACCTCATTCATTCTCACTATGCCGCTACTTTACTTACATTCCCAAAGGATGCCCAAAGGCATGGATTTGGAATCACCCAGAAATAAACCAAGTCACTGAGCCCAAGCATGTTTGTTTCTCCCCTGCTCCAAGTGTACACATATCAAATGCCTTCTCTCTCTAAATCAAACTTTTTTTTTTATATATAAAGATTTCCTTGCTGTAAAGACTTCAAACCTTGGCTTGTTCTCATATGGGCACCTTTGGCTTACTGTAAGTAGGGAAGAAACTTTATATACGCTTAGCTCAGGTGACCTAGTGGTCCCCTGGGAATATAAGGAGTCCTTTCTTACTTGAGGATGCATTTTGGTACAGACTCTGAATCACTTACCTGTATGTAAGAAATGAAAGAGTAGCATAGCGGGGTCAGATGCGAACCTGACAGCTTCACCTGCAGCAAAGGAGAAGGAAATCAATGTAACTGGGGGAATAAGATTCTTTCCCCATTCGTAGGAAAGGCATTCTCAACTCACCAGCTTTTCCATATTTTTTGGAATTCCTCTGGAGTGCTGACACACCTGGAGATACTAACAAAAGATTCCAAGATTTAGCATGCCCTCCTATATAAATGTCCCATGAAACTACAGGTAGTGACTCAGTGAGCAAATGGAGTATGACTTATTGCTCTGACTGGAGAGGGAAAAGAAAATAAGCTACCATATTCATGGAGAATCCTAGACTCAAGGCTTCCTTTTTCCCCTCCTCTAAGCTCCAAAGCTTCCCAGACAGCTTAATAAAGGATTTCTGTTTCTGACTTGTTCTCTTTATTGCTTTAAAAATCCTTCAGGCTGGTAGTCCCTGCATCTAGAAAACCAATGACTTTGCTGTTTTTGCTTTAGAAAAAGCCAATAAAGATTAGGGGTTATCAGTATTTCTACCACAGAAGCTTAGTAGCCATACCTTGTAGCCTGAGCTGCACCTTCTCAGAAATGGCCACACTGCTGTTTGGGTACATGGTGTGAGGTGGTCTACTATCTTTCTTGGGTTGTCTGTGCCTTTCTAAGTATTTAATGTGGGTCGTTGCTAGAATCAGAACTAAATTACCTAGTTGTTATCACTCTCTGAATGTCTGCTGAGAATCAAAATATTGCAAGTACAAAAAGAGTTTCTTGTTAACAGATACTAAGAAGCATTAACTTAAACCCAGGGCAAGTTATGCCTTTTATTTTTTTAAAAATAAACTTATTCCCTACCCTGGTACCTGACCTGTGAGGCATTTAACACCCACTTGTTAAAGGAACAAACACCCTGTCAGTGCCCAGACTGGTCTGCAATAATCTAATTTTTTGTGCAGTTGGAATCAGATTAAGTTCTATAACTATAGTTTAGACTGAGTCTTAGAAGGTGTTTGAAGAGGCATTTACTCTCCATCAGGTGCTACATACTCATAGGCTAAAGAAACAAGGGCCTCTAAAAACAGATTTAGAATTGTGCCTCAACTGTTATTTCTGGGCCTGTGGAGACGGCTGTCACCTACTGATCAAACCATCACTTGCAAAGATGTACGCAAGAGCTCTCTGCACAGGGGCATTCTGCAGCAGGGGGTAATGTCCTGGCTGGGTGGGACAGAATGATAGTAGTGACTGTCTCTCCAATACTCACATATCTGACAAGCGCTGTAAGAATGGTGTACATTTTGCAAAGGTCCTTTAATAAGGTGTCCACACAGCTGCCTGATGGCAGGGCTGTCTGCACCAGCTCATGGAAAAATGTAAGCAGAGTTCCCAATTGTATGATGATGGCTTTCTCAATGGGATGATTTGGTAGGGTTGCCTGAGAAGAGGCTTCTTCTAAAAGGAAAGGAAACTGGCATATTCAAACCCAACTGGCCTTATTTTCTAGTTCAAGTGAAAGAGATTTAGAAACGAACAAAACATCATTAACTAGGAAGTCTGTAGGGAAAATGAGCATGTATTT
>NW_006798464.1:555548-558074 GCF_000442215.2 Lipotes vexillifer | reverse complement strand
GTAGGGAAAATGAGCATGTATTTAATTCATCATGCAGAATACATTAATAATCATGCTGTCATAAGGCACACTACCTTCTACTTCCTTCATTACTTTGGAAATCTAGTACAAACAAACAGAGCTCAGGGTATTTGCTTTTATGCAGTCCTCCAATTCAGATTTTAGTTAACTTACCTGGTATGATTTCTTGGCTCACTTGTCCCTTAAGCTTGGTGATTAGCCAGTCCACTTCTTCTAGGACCTTCTCAGCCTGACTCAGAAGAAGTAACTGTGAAAGAAAAGAATGCCTGGCATGGCTCATTGCACACAGCTGCTGGTGTAATATGATAATCATGGCCACCTGCGGGTGGGTTACAGGCCTCAGGAAGCGAGCCACTATAATTCACTCTTCACAGGGAATAAAATGGAAGGTAAGACAGGGCTATTTCCAAAGGGTCGGGGATCGACACTTACACAGACAGTAGGGGCAGCTGTTCTCAAATTCACCACTGCAAGTGGTTTGGTTTTCTCCACTTCTACATCCTGGGGGGGGAGGGAAAGAGAGGTAAGATATAATGACAGTAAGGCTGTTCCCCTGGCCTCTATCCCCAACTCAGAGTGTTGTATTAAAGGCTCACTATGGTACCTGGTCTATGTCTCCAAGATGTCCATGGATATCCTGGGACAAGTCACGCAGCAGGGTCACAGGACTCTTACACAAAACATGGAGGCTGAAGAGCAAATTCATCAAGCCCTTGCAAAATGAGGCATCCTCTAGGAGTAGGAAGGAAAGAAAAGCTAAGTCATAATCCAAGTCAGTCCTTTGGGGGGTGTGGGGTGCCTAACTGGAACATGTAGCTCGTCATGTTTCAGGCACAAAATCCCTGTGCTGCACACACTCCTATCAAGGCAGCTCTCCCACAAAGGTGCACTTCTATCCACGAGTCCAAACAAGGGAGATGTTTCCCATTATTAGTCACTATCACTGCATAACTAGCACATAGGTCAAAAAATAGAACACTACCAGCACCCCAGAACTGCCCCCTCCCCCCACCAAGGAAACTGTTATTCTGCCTTGTAACTGTAATCCAGTTTTGTCTGATTTTGAACTTTATCTAAATGGAATCATACAGTAAGTACTTTTTTCTGTCTGTTGTCTTTTGTTGAATGTTATGTGTGTGAGATTCCTCCATGTTGTGTGTCAGTGGAGTTTGTTTATTCTCATTACAGTATTCCCCTGTGTGTATACAGCACAATCCCTTGATCCATTCTACTGCTGATGAATGTTTGGGTTCGATTTTGCCTATCAGAATAGTGCTGCTGTGAGAATTCTTCCACCTATTTTTGCTGGGAGTGGAACTGCTGGATCATAAGCATATGTTTAATTTTAGTAGTTAGATATTGCTAAACAGTTTTCCAGAGTGGTTATACCAACTTACAGCTCCAGCAGCAGCGAATGAGAGGTTCAACTGCTCTATATTCTTACCAACACTTGGTACTGGTATTGTGTGTTGGTTTTTTCATTTTGGCCACTCTGGTGAATTTTCTAAATGTTGTTTGGTGGTGGTGATTTTATATAAAGCCTAAAAGGAAACATGTCAGGAAACTTACCCCAGCTGTTTTCCTTGCAAATCTTAGTTGTCCAGGATAACATCTGCACAAACTAGAGATCATTCAGATATTACAGAAACATGCCAAAAGACAGACCTAGGTGTTGCCAGACTAAAAGAGCCCTAGACCTTTCCAGGTCTAAGCAAATCACCTGCTAAAAACATGTGCCTGGATCTAAAGGGGTAGTAATCTACTAAAAATAGCATAAAAATAAGTCCAAAGTTATGAGAAGACTTATTGATACTTTTCTCAAATATAGCATATGACTCAATTCTCAATGCCCTCATTAAGGGCCAAAGGTCCTGGGGTCTGGGCTCTTACCCTTTGAGCTTCCTCTGCCCCTACCACCACGGTCTAGGGCTAAAGTACCCCTTTTCCTCTTCCCATGCCCCACACTCTCTGCATTTGAGACATTTTTAAGGATAGTAAGCTAACAGAGGTGCAGGAGAGTAAGACCCTGGCAATAGTGATAGCTGAATTAGCTATTAGGAGCCAAGAGGCCACAGGAGTTTAAAAGGGAGGAGGGATTAAAAAAAAAGAAGAAGAAGAAGAAGAAAGAAAAAGAAAAGAGGCAAAAAAACAGAGTTCGGGGAAGCTTAGAGTCTTGGGATAGTAGGTCCTATGTTGCCAGATACACACTCAGTTTTCTGCTTCAGCAGTTGTTTGGGATAGGCTTTCAGCCATAAAGGCACTGAAATGCAGTGATACTTAAGAGTAAAACAATGATTAAGAATCTAGTTTGTGGGGCTTCCCTGGTGGCGCAGTGGTTGAGAGTCTGCCTGCCGATGCAGGGGACGTGGGTTTGTGCCCCGGTCCGGGAAGATCCCACATGCCGTGGAGCGGCTGGACCCGTGAGCTGTGGCCACTAAGCCTGTGAGCTGTGGCCACTGAGCCTGTGCTCTGCAACGGGAGAGGCCACAACAGTGAGAGGCTCGC
>NW_006798464.1:528371-555538 GCF_000442215.2 Lipotes vexillifer | reverse complement strand
CGAAAAAAAAAAAAAAAAAAAAAAATCTAGTTTTTGATCTGTTGGGGAAAAAGATCAATTTAGAGGCTAACTGGAAGTTCTCTGCGAACTGATATAAAAAGAGTTTCCAGAATACAGTGATTACTGTAGAATACTGATTTCCAGAATACAGTATTAAATGCAACAAATAAATAAAGCAGGATGCTGAACAAGCTTTTGTGTGAAGAGGGTAGGGTCAGGAATAAGAATCTATATTCATATTGCTGTATAGGAATAAAAAACTCTTTACATAAGAAACTAAAAGAAGATATTTACTTATCAGGGGAGAAGAAGAACTGAACAGATGGAGGACATGAATAGAAGGGAGACCATTTCCTGTAAATCTTTTTATAATTTCTGGTTTTCAAATCATAGAACTTTATTACCCATTCAAAATTAAGTTAAAAATATTTAAACAGACTACCTGAAGTTACGAGGGGGTACGTGATGAAAATTAAATTTAAAAAATTTCCTGTTTATATTAGCCTTTCCAAATCTATTTATTTTCCCTCAGATGTCACCATGTTCCAATTCTCTGTCCGTGTTTCCTTCCTAATCCTGGGCTCCTTGCAGCAAAAGTAGCAATATGAAAGAATGAAACTGAAAGTAAAGTGCAGATGCGTTGTTTTGATCTAGGATGACATAAGTAACAAAAGGGATTTTCTTTGGGCTACCTGGAACTAGGACAACGGGAAAATCAAGTCTGCTTTTCAGTGCTCAAACACCATAACACACAGGGCTATGGTCTGGCTAGTGCTTCCTAAAGCAAGGCCTCACAAGGAGGCTTGCATCTCAGCACTCCAACTTGTCTCCTCATAGATCAGGAAGGAGGTGTGGTAGAACCACACAGCCCTAGGCTCTCAAGGACTCTCTTTATCATCCTCTAGGGAAATCACTCCTGAATGGAACAGACCCACAAAATGTGGCACTTCTCTTATTCTATATGTGTGAATGCTCATGTGGGTATATACATTCTTCGTGTATGTGTGCAGACCCATACACATATACCTAAAACCTATCTGGGCAGAAGTGATTCTGTTTTAGGACTATGATCATGCTTTCTGACTTATCACCTTTTGTTGAATCTCTCCCAAACTCAGTACCAGCTAACCTTGATGACAAAGTTAACTGCTGAATGTCAGCTACCTTCTTGATAATTAACATACTTTCATTTTAGAAAAGAAGAGAAAACACCAAGAGTGGGGAAAAACCCACATTAAGAAGGCTGAACTCCACAGATAAACAAGATTTTTTTCTGTAGTGCTTACTGTTTACTCTTGACAGTGGCCAAACAAAAGCAGTAATTATAACACGGCAGAAACACTATGTTGTGAAAGGTACATCTTATAGCTCTTATATTAATTCAGAAGCATAACTGAATATAATATTTTAAATAAGCCAGATTTCAAGCAGACATTTAGATATATACTTTAGGACGTAATACTCCTTGCCTTCTGAGGGATGCTAAGTGGGAGTGAATGAGTGGTACTCATACCTGAGTGGAGGAGGGCTCCAGCAGCTTGGACAAGTTGGAGAGAACAGTGACGAGTAAGAGGGCTTCTTTGCTGTTAAAGTCTTCTTCTTGGCTGCTAAGTATATTCAACAAGGACCTCTGAGAAAGGAAAAGTATACACAGAAACATTAGCAGACATGTTACTAGCAGGGAGAAGAGACATCTACCCAGAGATTCCCAAGGCTGGGACAGAAAGGATTCAAAAACACCAAAAATTCGGGGCTTCCCTGGTGGCGCAGTGGTTGAGAGTCCGCCTGCCAATGCAGGGGATACGGGTTCGTGCCCCGGTCTGGGAAGATCCCACATGCCGCACAGCGGCTGGGCCCGTGAGCCATGGCCGCTGAGCCTGCGCGTCCGGAGCCTGCGCTTGCAACGGGAGCGGCCACAACAGTGAGAGGCCCGCATACCGCAAAAACACCAAAAATCCAAGAGGATAAAAGCTGAAAATAAACCTGGATTGAATAGGTGGTTTCCTACCCTGTTTCTGATTCTAAGTGTTCTCTTGAGAACTATGGACTCCTTCTCCAACCCCCTGCCAAATGTACATCAGGAATGAATTGTGCACCCAGATTTTTTTCTCTTTGTTTTGGCCGTGCCACACAGCTTGCAGGATCTTAGTTCTTTAACCAGGGATTGAACCCGGGCCCATGGCAGTGAAAGCACTGAGTCCTATCCATTGCACCGCCAGGGAATTCCCGTGCACCCAGTTTTGGGTGGTTCGCAACTCCCTGAAGCCCATCCACTGACCTCAGGGCTAGACCACGCCCCAATGCTGGTATTCCCTATACACCTTCCATGTTTCTCTCTCACCACCTGAAACACTGTATTTTGTCTGTTAGTCTCTTCCCACTACAACGTAAGCTCTGTGAGGGTAGGGTTTTGTCTCTTTTATCCCTTGCTATATCGTCAGCTCCTGGAACAGTCCCTGGCATATAATAGGAACTTTAAAATTATGTATTGAAGAAATCCTCTGTGATAAAAGATCCTGATATTGTGACAACTAGTGGTTAGAAACTAATAGGAGGGACTTCCCTGGTGGCGCAGTGGTTAGGAGTCCACCTGCCAATGCAGAGGACACGGGTTCGAGCCCTGGTCCAGGAAGATCCCACATGCTGCGGAGCAACTAGGCCAGTGAGCCACAACTACTGAGCCTGCTCTAGAGCCTGTGAGCCACAACTACTGAAGCCTGCGCACCTAGAGCCCATACTCCGTAGCAAAGAGAAGCCACCACAATGAGAGGCCCGTGCACCATGACGAAAAGTAGCCCCCGCACTCCGCAACTAGAGAAAGCCCGTGGGCAGCAAAGAAGACCCAACGCAGCCATAAATAAATAAATTAAAAAAAAAAAACTAATAGGCTTCACTGTCCAGTCTTTATGCAATCTGACGGACAAAGCCAAATTACATTTGCATGCATTAATGGGCTCTTGGCTATCTCTCTGTATCAGCTCAAACAGTGATTCTTAGAGGCAATGACTCCTGCAGGTTGGGGTGGCTTAAATACACATCCTTCCTAGAATCCTTTTAAATGCATTCTCTCTCATTCTAAGGGCTTTGTCTTGTTGCTTGAATGATGACCCAGAAGAAATTCCTGTTCTATGTGCTCACTGTCTGCCCATTCTCACCAGCTGGCCCTGCTAACAGTCCCTTTCCAAGGACCCTCACAAAGTACTGCAGTTTCCCAGGCTTCTCACCTGAAACTGCCGGATCTGGAATGCTGCTCTTTGGGTGACACTGACTTCCACCTCTTCCTCCTTATCTGTGGCATCTAGGAAAGGAAAAGAACTCTATCTTCTTTGAAATGGGCTTGGGCTTTTTTTTGCCTTTTCATACTAAAATTTTAGGAAGCCAAAAAAGTCTGGAGGCAGATTTAATTATATTCCTAACATTCTGCAATTTCTTAATACTATATTCCATTTTCCAGTCACTGTTTGTGGATAAATGTAATCCAGTAAGTGTCAATTCTGAATCCACTAGATGTCACTCCTTACCAACATTAGGACTTCTCAGGTGTCCTCTGGTAGGTTAACAACTAGAATCAAGAGGTTTGGTTAAGAAAGACAAACTCAGATAGAGCCAATTTATCAAAATTGAAATGCCCACCCAGAGCCCTGAGAAACTGATGAATCTTGGGCTGGTAGAACTGTTGCACGGCACTGAATATTTTCTGCAAACACTCCAAGCACAGCAGCGAGATGCTCTTTCCTTTCTCTTTCTTTCCCGACTCTTCCACTGAAGTAGGAATTGAAGTGTATCTCCAAAGCAAGACCCTGGGGAAAAGTGATTTTATCTTCAAAGTCAGGTTCACTAAGGTACAATTTACATACAGTAAAATTCCCATCCTATAGATGTATAGTTCTATGAATTTTGACTAACTTACACAGTTGTGTACTCAGCCCCACAATCAAGATATTTCCATTACCCCAGAAGTTCCCATGTGCTCCTCTGTAATCAATTATTTCTCCTCGATTTTGCAAGCAACCACTGGTCTGTTTCCTGTCCCAGTGGCTTTACTATTTACAAACTATCATATAAAAATGGTATCATTCATTATGCAGCCTTTAGAATCTGGCTTTGCTAACAGCATATGCTTTTGAGATTCACCTATGTTGCTGCATGTATTGGTAATTTGTCCCATTTTATTGCTGAGCAGTATTCCAGGGTATGGATGTACCACAGCTTGTCCATTCACTAATTTATCCATCCATCTATTGACAGACTTCTGCGCTGTTTCCAGATTTTGCTGTTACAGATAAAGCTGCTGCATACAAACCTTTGTATCAACATCCACTTTCGTTTCTTTTGGGTAAATACCTAAGAGTGGGGTGGGAATATCATATGGTAGGTGTGTGCTTAACTTTTTAAGAAACCGCCAAACTATTTTCCAAAGTGGCTGCACCATTTACATTTCTGTCAACAGTGTATAAGAGTTCAAATTCTTCCACATCCTTGACAACACTCTACTACGGTCAATCTAAACTTTTAGGCATTCTAATAGGTGTTTACTGATATCTCATTGTGATTTTAATTTGCATTTACCTAGTGTTTAATTATGTTGACCATCCTTTTGGGTTCTTATTTGCTGTCTATACATCTTCTTTGGTAAAGTGTCTGTTCAAGTATTTTACCCATTTTGTAATTTGTTTTCTTAACAAGTTTAAGAGTTCTTTATATACTCTGGTTACCAGTCCATCATCAGACATGTGTTTTGCAAATATTTTCTCATCTGCAGCTTGTCTTTTCATTTCCTTAAGAGTGTTTTTCAAAGAACAGAGTTAAATTTTTTAAAAATATCGACTGTGCTTCTGGTATTTCATCTAAGAAATTTTTACCTAAAACAAGGTTGCAAAGCCTTTTCTGTCTTCTTCTAGATGTTTTACAATATTTGGTTTTACATTTATGTCTCTGATCCATTTCAAGTCAACTTTTTGTATATAACATGAGAAATGGATAAAAGATTCATTTTTTCACATATTCATGTCCAACTGTTCTAAAACTACTTGTTAAAAAGACTTTTCTTTCTCCATTGTCAAAAGTCAAGACCATACTTGTATGGATCAATTCTGAACCATCTATTTCTGTTCCATTGATTCTAGCAATATCACACTACCTTAAACACAACAACTTTATAGTAAGACTTGAAATCACATAGTGGGAGTCCTCTAACTTTGTTGTTTTATTTCACATTTGTTTTAGTTACTTTAGGTCCTTTACTTTTCCATATAAGTTTTAGAATAATCTTGTCAATTCCTACAATAAAGCTTGATAGGATTTTGATTGGTATTGTGTTGAATCTATGGATTAATTTGGGAAGAATTCACACCCTGACACACTGAATCTTCCAATCCCTGGACACTGTATGTCTTTCCATTTACTTGGGACTTCTTTGATTTCCTTCATCAATATTTTACAGTTTTCATCACATCAATCTTGCATGTTTTTGAGATTTATCACTAAGTAATTTTCATTTTGTCAAACTATAGTAAATGGTAGTTTTTAAAATTTAAATTTCTAGTTGTTCACCACTAGAATGTACATAAAAATACAGTTTTCTAAAAAACTGACCTTGAATCCTGCAACCTTATTAATAGATCTAGTGGCTTTAAAAAAATTCTTTGGAAATTTTTATGTAGACAATTATGTCTATAAAGACAGTGTTATTCTTTCTTTTTCAATCTGATGTCTTTTCTTTTTCCTGTCTTACTGCACTGACTAGGACCACCTCCAGTAAGATTTTGAATAGTAGTGGTGAAAGCACATGGGGGAGAGCACTGAGTTTCTTCATTAAGTATGCTGTTAACTATAGGGTTTTTGCGGATAACCTTCATTAGACTGAGAAAATTCTTTCATTCCTGGTTTGCCAAGAGATTTTTTTTTTCTCTTTTAGATGTTGGGGGTAGGAGTTGATTAATTAATTATTATTATTATTATTTTTTGCTGTGTTGGGTCTTCGTTTCTGTGCGAGGGCTATCTCTAGTTGTGGCAAGCAGGGGCCACTCTTCATCGCGGTGCGCGGGCCTCTCACTATCGCGGCCTCTCTTGTTGCAGAGCACAGGCTCCAGACGTGCAGGCTCAGTAGTTGTGGCTCACGGGCCTAGTTGCTCTGCAGCATGTGGGATCCTCCCAGACCAGGGCTCGAACCCGTGTCCCCTGCATTAGCAGGCAGATTCTCAACCACTGTGCCACCAGGGGAGCCCTTGCCAAGAGATTTTATCATGGTTCATGTTGAATTCTGATTGCCTGCATCTACTGGGATGAACATATGGTTTTTTCTTTGACATGGTGAATTACACTGATTGATTTACAAATTTTGAGCCAACGTTGCATCCTGGGAAAAATTCCACTTAAATATAAGTTATTCTTCTTATAAACTGTTGGGATGAATTTGCTAATTTTTTTACATCTATATTCATGAGAGAATTTGGTCTGTATTTTTCTTATTAATGTCTTTGGCTGGATTTGGTATCAGGGTAATTTACACTGGCCTTATGAGTTGGGACATGTTCCCGCCTCCATTTTCTGGAAGAGTCTGCATAAATTGGTGTTATTTGGTAGAATTGGTAGAATTCAACGGTGGTGACATGCAGGTCTGCAGTTTTGCTGAGGGAAAATTTTGAATCACAAATGCAATTTCTTTAATAGAGATAGGATTACTCAGGTTACCTATTTTTTCTTGAGTGAGGCTTAAAAAAATTTGTGCATTTAAGTTATGAAGTTTATTGGCATAAAGTTAACATTCTGTTATGAATTTTTAATATGTGTAGAATCAGTAGTGATGTCTCCTCTTCCTCATATACCTGATATGTGTAATTTGTGTCTTCTCTCTTTTCCTGCTCAGTCTGGCTAAAGTTTATTGAATTTATTGATCTCAACTAGATTTTGGTCTCATTTTCTCTATTGTTTTTGCTTTCTTTTTAAAAAAATATTTATTTATTTATTTGGCTGCGTTGGGTCTTAGTTACGGCACGCGGGATCTTTGTTGCAGCATGTGGAATCTTTCATTGAGGCACATGGGCTTCTCTCTAGTTGTGGTGCGTGGGCTCAGTAGTTACGGCACAGCCTTGGTTGTCCTGAGGCATGTGGGATCTTAGTTCCCCAACCAGGGATCAAACCTGTGTTCCCCTGCACTGGAAGGCGGATTCTTAACCACTGGACAACTAGGGAAGTCCCCTGTTTTTACTTTCAATGATTCCACTTTCGTCTTTATTATTTCCTTCCTTTTGCTCACTTTCATTTTAACCTGCTCTTCTATTTTCTTAATGTAAAAGCCTACATTAGAGATTTCAGATTTCTTTCTAATATAAACACTGATTGTTCTAAATTTCTACCTAGACACTGCTTTAGCTGGACCATACAAAATTTGGCATGCTCAAGTGTTCATCTTCATTCTAGTAAGATATTTTAAAATTTCTGACCTTCTCTTTGACTATGGGTTATTTAGAAATGCATTTAATTTCCAAATATACGGGGATTATCCGCATATTTTTGTTACTGCTTTCTTGTTTAATTCTGTTGTGGTCAGAGAACATGCTGATTTCTATTTAAAAAATTTGTTAGTTTTATGGCCCAAAATATGGTCCATCTTGATGAATGTACCATATGCACATGAAAGGAATGTATATTATGAAACTTATTTAACGTTCTATAAATGTCAATTAAATCAAGCTGGATGATAGTGTTGTTCAAGTCTTCCATGTCCTCCCTGATTTTCTATCAATTTCTACTGATTACCAAGAGAGGTAGATTATTATTTGTGTATTTCTCCTTCAGTTCTATGCATTTTTGCTTCAAGTATTTCGAAGCTCTGTTGTTAGGTACATATATATTTAAAATTGTTATGTCTACTTGATAAATTATTTAGTCATTATGTAATATCCCTCTTTATTCCTGGTAATAGAATAACGTTTTAAATGTGACTAACAATTCACACCAAAACATGACTAGGAAAAAGAACCCAATATAGTGACTGCACTTTCACCTTTAGGGCAATGCCCAACCTCAAACCCACCTTCATCCCCACCCCCAATTTCTTCTCTTGGAGACTCCACAGCAAGTGAAAACGGTTTCTAAGGGTGTGTGGGGCTTACCGAGTTATGTCACAGAGGTTCTGAAAGACCTTCTCTGGGTTTTTGCCATCAGGGCCACTCACATGCCCCATTTCATTTAGCTGCTGTACCTTCTGCAGAGCCACACTCACTGCATAGCGCATAAACTCATTGCTGGACCTTAGAACAGACAGGCTCTCTTCATGACTTTGGGTACTGTCCCTAGAGACAGAAAAAGAGAAAGATTCCTCTACAGCTATTGGGACCTGGAATTAGGTTTTCTAGGGACTGTTCAGGGTAATAGTACAGAGCAAGCTCTAAATGACAGACTCTAGGCAGCCCATGCCAGAGTCACTGCCATGGCTGCCCTACAGATATCATTCTCAGTGTTACCTCACTTTCCCCCCCTCCCCCACTCCTTTAACTCTGATGAAATTTAAATGTCAGTCTTAGTTTTCTTTAGTGGTTTTTTTTTGTTGTTGTTCCTTTGTTTTTTTTTTTTTTTTTTTTTTTTTTGCGGTATGCGGGCCTCTCACTGTTGTGGCCAGAGTCTCCCGTTGTGGAGCACAGGCTCCGGACGCACAGGCTCAGCGGCCATGGCTCACGAGCCCAGCTGCTCTGTGGCATGTGGGATCCTCCCGGACCGGGGCACGAACCCGCGTCCCCTGCATCGGCAGGCGGACTCTCAACCACTGCGCCACCAGGGAAGCCCCTTTGTTTTTTTAATTCAGGTTTTTCTTTCTTCTTTTTTTATCTGTTAGCGTGTTTGAGCTACTTAGGCTGATTTTCTTAGAACACATTGTTGGAATTCATCCTATTTTTTCATTCACTAGTCCATTGTTTCTGATTTTTCCTTTAATAATTCAAAGTATCTCTTTAATGCTTAGGTAGGTTTGTTCTGCCTTCATTTCAAGAAAATTACAAACCTCCTACCTTACTTCTTACTGTATATGTGCTAAGAACTGTGTGAATCCAAGCTAGGTAACATCAGTGAGCCTGGGTAGGTATTTTTATCTTCACCACACTGCTGTCTTTAAGCACTCTGTTAGAACCTTACCTGAAAAGAGCGGTGAGAAGATCAGACACAAATTTCATGGACAAAAAACTATCATTTGTTTTGTTGGCCATTTTAGTTTTGCCTTTACCAGCTTTTTCATTAAGGATGTCAGAGAGTTCCTTGTAACACATAAATAAGCTCAGAACCTCCTCAAATTTACTCTTACTGTGTAAAAAAGAAAAAGAGACCACCAAGGACAAGCATCAGAACATTGTGGCTTATTTTCACAAACAGTAATAAAGAAATCACAATGCTTCTTTAGATGTCATATTTTAGACCCAACATTACAAATGAATGGATCTTCATTAACATAGCACTCCCAGGTCATACCAATCTGGGTTATTTCTTTTCTTCCCTTACTTATACCAGTCACTGAAGAGAATGAAAGTTCAATACTACCACCAATCAAAATTTCTCTGTTAAAATCAGGAGTTCTTATGTTCAGGGTCTGGGGAATTTTGAAAACATTAAAGCCTGCTGGAGGGACAAAATTCACCAGCCTCTTTGGCATATGCTTTGGTGTTCCCTGGTAGAAAGAACATAGATTGGTCTTAGGCTACAGGTCCATTAATAGATAGTGTATGGTCTGTGGTCTGTTCATACCTAGCATATTGTTAGTGTTGGGAAAAAAAACCAAAAAACGCACACACACACATAAAATGAACTGCAAGTAGAGTCATAGCAATACCTTACCTGAAATTACTTATGGAGAAATTATATTCTATTAGAACTTCACAAACTCCCATAACAAGAAAAGCACAGATATTGTTTTTGGTACCAATACCAGTGCTCTGAGAAAAATCTGCTGATTTGTCCTAAAAGACAGAAGATAAAATTAATAAGCTACTAAAAACTTCCATTATTCAACACAGCTAAGACTTAGCAATTACCAGTTCAAAGTCCTCTAGTTCACTCTTAATCATTCTACTAGTAATAGACTCCAACATATCATCTAAGTCTTGGTAGAATCCCTCTTCTTCCTCCTCCTCTTCTTTCTGCTGTAGGGGCATCACTCTACTCTTATACCAGGCCAAACAATGTTGAATACAACATAGCAGACAATCCTGCAGAAGAAAATAATAAGTGAATATTCTTGTTAAAGGATAACCTATGAAGCTGTTGATAATCAACAAATAATCCTTATCTATAAGGCTAAAGTAAGTTATTCATTAGCATCACAAGTTAAGTCAATCTGTATTAACAAAACCGGAAAAAAAATAACTGAACTAACAGAGGCATTGTTTTCTGGCCTTTCCCAAAGGCACTGGCTTCATAAGTAGCTGACACCTAAGAATGCAACATCAGATGTGCTGCCTCTGATTTGGTACAAACACCATGGAGCCAGGTTGTGAAATTAAATCCTCTCTAACTCCTTTGAGTCCCAGAGGCTATTCTAAAGATAGGGGTTTATGCTGAGGGAATCTTTGGGTGACCAATCTTTAGCATCTCTGATCCAGGCTGAGGACATCTCAGTTATAAGTCACTTGGGATGAGAGAGTTTCAGTTTTTATCTTTTCTTCTCTTTCTGAGGCTACACAACTAGAATAGAAAACCAACCTGTCCTAGTTCCTCTGAAGGTTCAACAGAATGCCAATTCTAGCTCAGCCTAAATCATATACCCCAGACTAATGAAGCAGGTCCCCTGGGTTCATCTGCTTCTGGGTGACCTCCTTCTCTCCATTCTAAAGTATATTTATTTAGTATATGTAATCAAAGAGACATAAATGGGAGATAAAATGCTTCTTGGGAGAAACAATGGATGCCTTGATTTAGTAAAGTGCTGACATGCAGATATCTTACCAAGAAAACCAAGGTGAAGATGGGTCAGAAAAGATAAGCAGTAAGAGTTAAGAGTAAAAATTCATTGGCAGTACCAGGAAGAGTGCTTCACAGGGGAAGGTATCTGTTTCTGAAGATCAACCATATCAACAGGGCTGGCAGTTTTACTTAAGAGTAAAAATAATGGTTCTGGGAGGAGGGAAAAAAGTCTCACCAGTGGTTCCTGTAGAGAGATCTGATCTCCTTGGGTCAGAATACAAGCTTCTAATTTCAGAGGTGGCAGCATATCAGGTTCCGGCTCATAGAACTGTTTTAACTGTGTATGGTAAGGAAAAAGATACCATGGCTCATGAATGTTTTTCACTTTTTTAGCGGGTCAAGCTAATGGCACATTTAATGCTTTCTAAGACATTATTTCCCAACTGTCCAAAGAACACTGCAGCAAAATCTGTGTTGCTTTGACTCAACCATATCCTTTACCCTTGCTTTAGGCACTGTACTAACTGAGATCTTTTTTTTGTTTTTTGTGGTACACGGGCCTCTCACTGTTGTGGCCTCTCCTGTTGCGGAGCACAGGCTCCAGATGTGCAGGCTCAGGGGCCATGCTCACGGACCCAGCCATTCCGCGGCATGTGCGATCTTCCCGGGCCGGGGCACGAACCCGTGTCCCCTGCATTGGCAGGCGGACTCTCAACCACTGTGCCACCAGGGAAGCCCTAACTCTGATCTTCTTTCCTATTTCCACTTCATAACCTCTCCTACAAAACATCATACTCTCTCACACCAATTCCTAAATTTGTATAGGCAATCAGGATTTTCAGTATAGCTTGAAGGTTAAGAATATAGGCTCTAGAGTCAGACTGGCTGAGTCTAAAATCCCAGTACCACCACTTATTAATTCAATAAAGGTATCCATGCCTTGGTTCCTCACCTGTGAAATGAGGATATTTATTAATATAAATGTATAAATGAGTGTAAGGATTAAACATGCTAACACATGTAAGGAGCTTCAAATACTACTTGGCCCATAACAGAGTTCAAAAAACTGTTAGTTAACTCAGCCATAAAAAAGAATGAAATAATGCCATTTACAGCAACAAAGATGGACCCAGAGATTACACTAAGTAAGTCAGACTGAGAAAGACAAATACTATATGATATCACTTACATGTGGAATCTAAAATATGATACAAATGAACTTACTTACAAAACAAATAGACTCACAGACACAGAAAACAAACTTATGGCTACCAAAGGGAAAAGAGGTGGTATAAATTACGACTTTGGGATTAGCAAATACCAACTACTGTATATAAGATAAATAAACAACAAGATTCTACTGTATAGCACAGGGAACTATACTGAACATCCTGTAATAAATCATAATGGAAGAGAATACGAAAAACAATATATATATAACTGAATCACTTTGCTGTATACCAGAAACTAATACAACATTGTAAATCAACTATACTTCCATTAAAAAAATAGTTATCATTTTTCTCTTTTTTAACTTTTAGAGTCTGTAGAATTTTACAGGTCCACATACTAACCTAAGTTGGGAAGCACTGGTCTATGCCTTCAGTCATAATTTGTGATGTTAAATGTGAAAATGTAGATGGACTGATCATTACAGTTTGATAGATACAATATAACAAGATACAAATTTTATATAGGATCAGGTCCAAGGCCCACTGAAAAGCTTTCAATGAATAGCATAGGACCTTCCAATAATATCTCCGTATCTGAGACCTTACTTTCAAATGGAGCTTCTTTAGCAGAATTATCACAAAGCAATGGCATAAAAAGGACGGAGAGGGAGAGGAAGAGAAAGAGCAGTTCCATTTATAGCAAAATGGTGGACTAGGGTTTAGAGAAATCCTCATGGTAAATAACAGTAAATAATATTGCATTAAAAATTTATATAGACATATTTATTAAATAGATAGCTAAGAGGAAAGGAAAAGGAAAGTAAAAAGGAATCATGAAATTAAAGACAAAGCCTAGGGCCCTCATGGGGTGGAGGCTGGATCAGAAACCTTCACATAAAGCTCGAATTCTCAGGAGATATTCTTAGTGGATAAACCTAAAAAATAAATCCACCATATGAAGGAGGATGGGAGAGGGATATGTATCTGCCTAACTGGCCCCTGACTTTAGGTGAAGGGGGAAAAATATCTCTCCTGGGACTTTCTAACCACAAGCTAGTCTCCAAACATAGATGGGGTAGAATTCACACTACCTGTGTAGTCCAAAAAATCAAAAACCAAAAATCTAGCTGAAAGCTTAAAGAAAGATAACATATAACTTTGAAAAAAGTTAAGGGAAAAAATGAAAAAAAGGAAATAGAGAAAATTTCCAATTTTACATAAACTAGAAAAAGAGGGAACATCCCTAATCATTTTATTAAGCTCATACTAAAGCAAGGAAGTTCAGTATGAGAGATGAAAATTACAGGCCATTCCGTCTTATAAACATATATGTAAAAGTCTTAAATGAATACCAAACCCAGTAGTGTATAAAAAAGGTAATACATCATCATCAATTTGAGTTTTTTTTTTTGGCCATGCCACACGGCAGGCAGGATCTTAGCTCCCTGATGACCAGGGATAGGATCCATGTCCACTGGACTACCAGGGAAGTCCCCCCACCATGTTGCTTTAAAAGATTAAATAATATAATTCATCACAGTAAAAGGTTAAAAGAGTAAAATCATAACAGTCATCTCAATAGATACAAAAATGTATTTGATAAAATTCAACATACATTCAAGAGTAAAACAACAGATCTGAAATGGCAGAGGAGAAAGTAAACTTGAAGACAGATTATGAGAAAATATCAAATCTGAAGAAAATAGTGTAAAAATATTGAGGAAAAATGAGCCAAGTCTCAGAGATCTGTGGAATAATATCAGGCATTCCAACATACATACCAATGAAGTCGCAGAAGGAAAGGAGAGAAAAAGGGGATAGAAAAAAATATTTGATGAAATAATCAGTGGACATTTCTCAAATTTGGTGACAAGCATCAACTTAGAGATCCAAAAAGCTTAGTCAAGTCCAAATAGGAGAATAACATGCTTGGACTCTTGAGCTAGACGATCTGAGTTCAAATCCCAGCTCTGCCACTAATTAACTGTGTGACCTTGGGCAAATTAAATTTACTTAACCTCTCAGACCCTTAAAATATAAATCTGTTGGGGCTTCCCTGGTGGCACAGTGGTTGAGAGTCCGCCTGCCGATGCAGGGGACACAGGTTCGTGCCCCGGTCCGGGAAGTTCCCACGTGCTGTGGAGCGGCTGGGCCCGTGAGCCATGGCCGCTGAGCCTGTGCGTCCGGAGCCTGTGCTCCGCAACGGGAGAGGCCACAGCAGTGAGAGGCCCACGTACCGGAAAAAAAAAAAAAAAAAATCTGTAAAATGGAGATAACAGTTTTTATTTTACAGGGTTTTGTGAGGACTAAATTAGATCATCCACCATATAATGCTTCATAAATTGCTTGGCCTTCTATAAGTGCTAAACATTAGGTACTGTTGTTATTACTATTAGTACATAACAGTATCTTGAACTCTCTCAATATATAAAAAGATTCATGAAATGAAATATTATTTAGCCATAAAAAGGAATGAGGCACTGATACATGCTACAACATGGATGACCCCTGAAAACATCAGGTTAAGTGAAAGAAGTCAGTCACAAAAGACCACACACTGTATGATTCCATTTACATGAAATGTCCAGAACAGGCAAATCTATAGAGACAGAAAGAAGATAAGTGATTGCTTAGGGGTAGGAGGTTGGGGGAAGGATGGGAGAATTAGAGGGTGGTAGCTAAATGGCACAGGGTTTTTCCTGAGGTGATAAAATGTTCTCAAATTGATTATGGTGATGGTTGCACAACTCTGCAAATATATGAGTTATATTTTTTTAAATGGGTGAATTGCATGGTATGTGAATTATATCACCACAAAACTGTTATTAAAAAACATTCAAATAAAATCTTAATGAATAAACATTGAGTAAAAGGTCTTATTTACAACAAATATTCTCCAGTTGAATTCTTCTCATCTTGATAATCCTCTGAAATATTTCATAATTTAAAGCTTTTTTTAAGACTGAGAAATACAGAAAATAACCTAATAGACACTCATTAATATGTCACTTAGATTTTACAAATGTCAATATTGTGCTATATTTTCTCCAAATCTCTTTTTCTTCTTTCAGAAATAAACAGAACAAATAAAGCTGCTGATGGCCTCTGTACAAATGGTTCTTCAGAACGTCCTTCTAACTTAGGATGCAGACTGTTAACTGAGAGGGATAATTGTCAGATAATGGCAATAAGTGGTGATTAAAATAAAATAACATGAAATAGCATCACATACTTCAGGCATGGTCACAACGCACCACTGCACTAGTTGGGAACTATTTCATATTTTGAAAATTATGAAGAATGTCAGTCGCCTCTTAATTGCCTTAGTATCTGTTCCCTTATATCCATAAAAATACATTTTACCTGTGAGAACAGAGTTTGCATGACTGAATTAGCCAGCTGAGAATTTCTTCGAAGGACGTCATAGAACCCCTAAAAGGAATCAAACAGAGGATAAATAAGCTCTTTGATGAATAAATGAACAACAATATCCTAACAGATTTAGGTCTATGATCCATTACAAGGTAATTTGTTTTTTTTCCCCAGCATCTGTAAACTACGTTTATTGAGTGCTTACTGGGCACATCAGATACAAAAGAGTTGGGACTGGGGCAGGTAAGAACTTAAGAAATTAAATAAACACATTAATTTTACCATGAATTTAACTACTAGGGAAGTATAAAATTTGTACAAGTTATACTTTATAATGAAATTTTGATGTCTGTCAAAAGGATAAGTTATACATACAATGCAGTAAAAATGTTTTAAAATTGTGCTTAGTATCACAGAACTACCCTGAAATGGGTTGATAAAATGCCTATACAGCATTATACAGATATATTTCACATTAAAGATTGCTTGTAAAGTACAAATACTTTGACCCCATTGCTGAGAAATCTATGGCTGACAACTATATGTGCAGTTCCTCTAAGAAACATCGCAGTATTTGTAGTCCATCTCTCCTTTAAACTCCACCTTATTTTTAGTTTCACTTACGAGTTCTCTTCAAAACCGTTTGTATTTCTTTTGTCTGATCATCTTCTTTGAGTTTCCTGATTTCATTTTTTAAACAATTTATAGTTTCACAACTTGCTTTTAATCTCTCTTTAAGCTCTGCAATTTCAAAGTTTGTTTTTTTTCCCCACAGCTTCTAATTTTTCTCTGGTTTTCACTTCAAGTTCTGGAAATTCTGTTTCATGCTTATAGGCTCCTAAGGTAAGCTGATGAGATGTTGTTAATAATTATAGCATCACTGCTGTTGGGTCCTGAAATATCATTTCATCATAGAACTCTGAAACCACTGTCTTTTTTCCCCAGCACTGCATTGGTGTCTGACTGAAATAGCTTCTTTTTTTAAAAAATTAATTTATTTATTTTTGGCTGTATTGGGTCTTCATTTCTGTGCGCAGGCTTTCTCTAGTTGCGGCGAGCAGGGGCTACTCCTCATCGCAGTGCGCGGGCTTCTCATTGTCGTGGCTTCTCTTGTTGTGGAGCACAGGCTCTACACGTGCAGGCTCAGTAGTTGTAGCTCACGGGCTTAGCTGCTCCGCAGCATGTGGGATCTCCCCAGACCAGGGCTCGAACCCATGTCCTCTGCATTGGCAGGCAGATTCTTAACCACTGCACCACCAGGGAAGCCCCTGAAATAGCTTTAATAAATGATACAGGATTACAGGTCTTCCATTAGGATCAATGAAAAAGATTTTGATGATTATTTCGAATTCACCCCAACCTGTTTCAGTAATTTCATATGGAGGCTTAGTAATAACTCTTAAGGGATTGCCATAGCTTTCATATAATTTAAATTGGATTTTCTTCACATATGCTGACATATCCTCATTTCTGTATAGTTTTACATATACTGTCCACTGATGGGTGTGCCCATCTTCTTCTCTTTTCTTTCCAAAATATGGAGCAACATTACCATAAACTATTGGTTTAACGACAGTAACCCCCTTCACTCTCCTGCCGGAGTCAGGCTCAAATTCGGCCATTCTCTTGAACATACTGTCCTATGGAAGAAGCTGCCGCTGCCAGGGATAAAGACTGGGGCCAGCGGACTCGCCGCTCCGCTCCTCCCACGCGGGCCCAAGGAGGAGGGTTTCTGGCCGAAGGAAGACGAGTCAGCAGTGCTCGGGGTGCTGAGGAATCGCCAACGTCTCACGGCAGAGGGAGCCACGGAAGCCCATTCAGCCCCACGCGGGAGGAGAGCAGGACGGGAAGGGTGGCAGCTACAAGGTAATTTTTAAAATTTGGAGGTAGATAAGATTAAGATTTTTTTTTTTTGAATATGGATGACTGTGCAGAAAAGAGTTATTAACATAGTGGTCTGAGACTGCTATCCTTAGAAAGGTCTTCTTCCAAGGTTGGCCCTTGGCTGGTGGCTGGGAATTTGGCTGGTAAAGTTTTTTCCTATACTGATATAAAACTCCCTGAACAATGAGAAGCTTACTGTGCCTAAACTGTTTGTACAAACAATATAGTTTATGCTGAAAACCTGATTTCCTTCTGGGAGTTAGGAATTTTGGTACGTACTAAGTAAGGGTGCCTATGTGACCAGCTGCCAATAAAAAGCCTTGGGTGCTCTCTAATAAGCTTCCCTAGTAGAATACGCTTTGCATATGTTATCACAACTTATTTGAATATGCTTTGCATATGTTATCACAACTCATTTGCTGGAAGAATTAAGTGCATCCTGTGCAATCTCACTTGGAGAGGACTTAGAAGCTTGCACCTGGTCTCCTGTGGACTTCACCCTATTTGCCTCTCGCCTCTGCTGTTTTTTGCTTTGTATCCTTTAACTCTAAATCTCAGCCATGAGAACAAATTTACGCTGTTTTATCAGTCCTTCTAAAGAAATCTTTAGACCTAGAGTCTGTCATACAGAGTGAAGTCAGAAAGAGAGAGACAAATATCGTATGGTAACACATATATATGGAATTTAAGAAAAAAAAAATGTCATGAAGAACCTAGGGGTAAAACAGGAATAAAGACACAGACCTACCAGAGAATGGACTTGAGGATATGGGGAGGGGGAAGGGTAAGCTGTGACAAAGTGAGAGAGAGGCATGGACATATATACACTACCAAGCGTAAGGTAGATAGCTAGTGGGAAGCAGCCACATAGCACAGGGAGATCAGCTTGGTGCTTTGTGACCACCTGGAGGAGTGGGACAGGGAGGGTGGGAGGGAGGGAGATGCAAGAGGGAAGAGATATGGGAACATATGTATATATATAACTGATTCATTATGTTCTAAAGCAGAAACTAACACACCATTGTAAAGCAATTATACTCCAATAAAGATTTAAAAAAAAAAGAAATCTTTAAACACAGAGGTGGTTTTGGGGACCCCCAATACAACAAACAATTGTTTCAGCACCGTTTGTTGAAAAGACCATCCTCTCTCCACTGAATTACTTGGGATTTCTGTGAAAACTCCACTGACCAGGGACTTCGCTGGTGGTGCAGTGGTTAAGAATCCGCCTGCCAATGCAGGGGACACAGGTTCGAGCCCTGGTCCGGGAAGATCCCACATGTCACGGAGCAACTAAGCCCGTGTGCCACAACTACTGAAGCCCACCTAGAGCCCGTGCTCCGCAACAAGAGAAGCCACTGCAGTGAGAAGCCCCCACACCGCAACGAGGAGTAGCCCCCACTCACTGTAACGAGAGAAAGCCTGTGCGTAGCAACAAAGACCCAACACAGCCAAAATATAAATACATTAATTAAAAAAAAAAAGAAAAAACTCAACTGACCAACTTTATACTTGTTCAATTGTTTTGTTCATTTTAGGTGGTTTACACTCCACATTAATTTTATTATTATTATATACATTTTAAAATGTATTTATTTATTTTTGGCTGCATTGGGTCTTGGTTGCTGTGCGCGGGCTTTCTCTAGTTGCAGAGAGTGGGGGCTACTCTTTGTTGCGGTGCACAGTCTTCTCATTGCAGTGGCTTCTCTTGTGGAGCACGGGCTCTAGAGCAGGCTCAGTAGTTGTGGTGCATGGACTCAGTTGCTCCGCAGCATGTGGGATCTTCCCGGACCAGGGCTTGAACCTGTGTCCCCTGCATTGGCAGGAGGATTCTTAACCACTGTGCCACCAGGGAAGCCCCACAAAAATTTTACAATCAACTTCTTAATTTCTACAAAAAAAGCCTCGGATTTCACTGAATCTACAGATATTTCTGAGACTTAAAAACATTAACAATATTAAGCATTCTCATCTGTGAACACTGCATATCTCTCCATTTAATTCTTCTTTAATGTCTCTCAGCTATTTTGAGGTCTTCAAGTGTACATATCTTGTGCATATTTTGTTGAATCTATCCTTAAGTATTTTTTTATCAACTATAAATATTGCTTTCTTTCAATTTCAAACTGTTCACTGCTAGAAAATAGAACTATAATTGATTTTTGCATGGTTATTGATCTTGTATACAACCTTACTAAACTCATTTTTCACAGACTTTCTGGTATTGTCTATGTACACTAAGTGAACAACACAGCTTTACTTCATCCTTTCAAATCTGTGTGCCTTTATTTCTTTTTCTTGCCTTGCTGCATTGGATCAGACCTTCACTTTAATGCAGAATAAAAGTTTTGAGGACAAATATCCTTGTTCCTGATCAAAGGGGAAACACATTAAGTGTCTCACTATTTATATTAGATGTAGGATCCATAGACACCCTTAATCAGGTTGAGGAATTCCCCTCTAATCTTAGTTTGCTAAGAGCGTCTGAGAGTTTTACCACAAATGAATGTTGAACAAAGATATTTTTAATTATTAAAAAAAATTCAATGTTTGCCAGAGTATGCCAGTAGACTTTAAAATGTTCTAATCTTTAACCCAGCAATGTGGTCAAATATTTAGGTACAACAACATTCATGGTGAAAAACTGGGAACAACAGAAATGACCCAAAACAGTTAAATAAATCACTGTATACATAAAGAACAGTTTTTAGCATTAAAAATTATGTGTCAAAGAACATTTCATGAAATGGGAAAATACAACATAATATTAAAAGATAAAAGCTAGATAAATCTTATGATTCCAATTTTGTATAAATATACACATATGAGTGCTGGGATTAGTAATAATATTTTAAAAAATATTTTCCTGGGGCTTCCCTGGTGGCGCAGTGGTTGAGAGTCCGACTGCCGATGCAGGGGACACGGGTTCGTGCCCCGGTCCGGGAAGATCTCACATGCCGCGGAGCGGCTGGGCCCGTGAGCCATGGCCGCTGAGCCTGCGCGTCCGGAGCCTGTGCTCCGCAACAGGTGAGGCCACAACAGTGAGAGGCCCGCATACCGCCAAAAAAAAAAAAAATTCCTGTATTTTCTATATTTTCTACAATAAACCTGAAAAATCTGATGTCTGGTACAGTGCCTTGCAACCACTGTAGCTCAATAAATGTTATTTTAAAAAGGGCAGGGCTGGGCTTCCCTGGTGGCGCAGTGGTTGAGAGTCCGCCTGCCGATGCAGGGGACACGGGTTCGTGCCCCGGTCCGGGAAGATCCCACATGCCGCGGAGCGGATGGGCCCGTGAGCCATGGCAGCTGAGCCTGCGCGTCCGCTCCGCAACGGGAGAGGCCACAACAGTGAGAGGCCCGCGTACCGCAAAAAAAAAAAAAAAAAGGGCAGGGCTTCCCTGGTGGCGCAGTGGTTGAGAGTCCGCCTGCCGAAGCAGGGGACACGGGTTCGTGCCCCGGTCTGGGAAGATCCCACATGCCGCGGAGCAGCTGGACCTGGGAGCCATGGCCGCTGAGCCGGCGCGTCCGGAGCCTGTGCTCTGCAACGGGAGAGGCCACAACAGTGACAAGCCCGCGTACCGCAAAAAAAAAAGGGCAAATAGGGGCTTCCCTGGTGGCTCAGTGGTTAAGAATCCACCTGCCAACGCAGGGGACTCGGGTTCAAGCCCTGGTCTCAGAAGATCCCACATGCTGCAGAGCAACTAAGCCTGAGAGCCTCAACTACTGAGCCTGTGTTCTAGAGCCTGTGAGCCACAACTACTGAGCCCATGTGCTGCAACTACTGAAGCCCACGTGCCTAGGGCCTGTGCTCCACAAGAGAAGCCATCACAATGAGAAGCCCGCAAACCACAAGGTCTTAGCCCCTCCTTGACAAAACTAAAGAAAGCCCACGTGCAACGAAGACCTGATGCAGCCACAAATAAATAAATAATTTATTTTTTTAAAAAAAGGGCAAATAAAAGTATTATAATAGCTGTTCTCTGAAATGACTTCCACTTAATCTACTTGCTAGATTATCTAATGCTCTCCATCCTATGAAATATGGATGCTGAAGTACACAGCATACTAAATGCTAGCAATCGTAGTGCAATCCCTCATGACTGCAAACTTTTGTTCCCACTGGCTGAATTATATCCTAATCACAAGTCAGTAGTAATATTTGGTGTCTCAGTTTTTGCTAATTGTACCATCATTGTTAATTATGTGATCTAATCAGACATTCTGTAAACCGTTGGAAACCAAGTGCAAAATGAAAAAGAAGTTGTTTCTGGGAATTCCCTGGCCGTCCAGTGGTTGGGACTCCGCACTTTCACTGCCGAGGGCACGGGTTCAATCCCTGTTCAGGGAACTAAGATCCCACAAGCCATGTGGCATGGCCAAAAACAACAACAATAAAAAAACGAGAAGTTGTTTTCATAAAAACTAAGTTGAATGTTTTGGAAAGACTTAATAAATCTCTATAACCAATTTCTGATGAATTAGGAGTAAGACAATTCTAAAAACTTAGGGGAAAAACTGAACATATCTAGATTTCTACATTAAGACTGTATCTGAAGTGTCTTAAGGTTTTTATCTTACTTTACGTAAGCAAAAACTTGAAATTATAGGCAATACGTTAAAGTTATCGTTTGTTTGAGAGACAGGAAGTTCCAAATGGCAGACTCATACTCAAAACCAAAAGAACTTGGCCTTAAAACAAAAGACTGGTAAATTAACAGTACATTTAAATATTTCAAACTAAAATAAAATATTTAAGGTGTTTTAACTATTCTTTATGATTCCTCACCTTAAACGACTTTTTGGCTAATCATCACGAACTACTGGTCCTAACTGCATTAAATAAGAGCATATCTACTGTATTTTGATAATCAGAAAAAAAATTATTAAAATTAAAAGGATTATTAGTAGAGTTGGGGAGGGAAGTACTACATACATCTCTTCACTCTGCTGATTTACCTCATAAAGCATAAGTCGAACATCAGCCTGTTGGCCTAAGCATCTCCTCAAACTATCCATTATCTCAAGGCAAAAGGTTTCATTGGCGACAGAATTGTAACGGCTATGGACATCCACATGGACCTGAAAAGAAGAGAGGCCAGTTCATGTCTATCTTACCACAGTAAGTAGTTTCTATTAAGGGGGTAAAATGAGCTGATGTACTTGGTCAAAGAACCTTACATTTAGCTTTCCCCATATGCCAAAACCCAGGACTGAGGCAGGCATTATAATCATTATTAGGCCATGATAAGTTATCACTCTTATTCTAGTTTGGACTAAGAGAATTTTCAAGCACTTAAAAAAATTAACTCTTCCTTATTCCTTAAGATTTTCCTTGGCAATGTCACCTGCTTAGCAAGGCACACAGATTATTTCATGCCTCTAGAATTCAGTAGTCATAGTAAACTTGATTTTACGTAAAAGGTCTAAAAGACTTCCTTAAATGTCTTCAACAGCTAGAAGAACTGAGCTCTTTTTGGTTCTGTGAACTCCTGAGAGGTTTAGAGGTAGGTAGTTATTTTGTTTAGATATGGACTTGACAAAGAATAACACTGCTTGTTTGAGTCACATAATAAATTCAGCCATTATAGACCAAGAACTCCTAATCCTTACTTCAGGCAACTTAGTGAGGAAGTTAATACTGACTGAGGTCAAATCCCAGTTCTACCCATTACTGGCCATATCACCTTGGGCAAGTTATTTAACCTCTCTCAGTCTCAGTTTTCTTACCCTTAAATTGGGGATAATAACAATACATAAATGATACCCAGTGTTCCTAATATTTAATCTATGTCATATGTTATAAACAAAAGTTCTGTATAGTTATACCAGAGCAAAAAAGGATTCTTAATAAAACTAGTAAACAGATATGTCTCTTATTTACAAATCGTATATTACTGAATTTAAATTGACAAAGACAATTTTATTGCTGCAAAACCTAGATTATCACGTTACTGTAAAATGTTTTGTTTTCTCAGGTTACAGGTTTTAATAGATGTACAGAGTAAATAAACTATTAAAATTGGGGACAATAACAGTATTCAGCCTCAGAGAATTGCTGTGAAGATTAAATGAGAAAATAAATGTAAAGCACTTAGCATAGAGTCTAGCACAGTGCTGTCCAGAAGAAACACAATACAAATCACAAATGCAAGGCACATATATAATATTAAATTTTCTAGTAGCCAAAACAAAAAAGTTAAAAAACTGGTGAAATTAATTTTAATATTTTATTTAACCCAACACAGCCAAAATATTATCTCAACACATAATCAGAATTAAAAATTGAGATAGTTCACATTCTTTTATCTCACACAGAGTCTTCAAATCCAGTGTGTGTTTTACACGCAGAGCAACACTCAATTTGAACTAGCCACATTTCAATCAATATTCAGTTCAACAGCCACCTTGAGGCTAGGGACTACCATATTGAAAAGCACAGTTAACACACAGCAAATTTTCCATTAAAAAGTGTTGGCTGATATCATCATCATCATCAGACTGTTTCAGGATCATTTGTACAACCAGAACAGGAGTAAAAGAAAAGAGTCTGCACATCATCAGTTCCTGCATCAGTGCACACACTATAAGCTGGTGTGAAAAAAAATCCTTACCTGGCTAATACCAATAGACTGACTGCACTGAGAAGACGACAAGCTGCCTAAAACTTTAAAGTTCTTCAGGAGCAGCAAAAACCCAGCAACTGCAGATTTTCGGGCATCAAGCTGGCTAGCTCAGGAATAGACAGAGAAGAAGTTACCAAACAGTACTGATTTCACAGGAATAGGCTTCTGGGTCAGAAAAATTCAGTTAGTTCTGTACAGGAAAGGAATATGTATAAACAATGGAGCACAGAGCAAAATAAATTGAATTTATATACTCAAAATAAGGCATTGGGGCTTCTCTGGTGGCGCAGTGGTTGAGAGTCTGCCTGCCGATGCAGGGGACATGGGTTCGTGCTCTGGTCCGGGAAGATCCCACATGCCATGAAGCGGCTGGGCCCGTGAGCCATGGCCGCTGAGCCTGCGCGTCCGGAGCCTGTGCTCCGCGACGGGAGAGACCACAACAGTGAGAGGCCCGCGTACCGCAAAAAAAAGAAAAAGAAAAAAAAAAAGGCATTGGCTGTTCACAGCAATTAGTAGTATAGGAATTCAGCTGAATTTTGCATTATCTACTTAACCTCATGGCACTATCTATACTTTCCTCTATCCTTCTGACAAGTCTATGAGGGAAATGAGAACAAGAGTGCTTAAAGCCTGTACAATGGGTTGATATCTCAAATGTAAGTACTAAATATAGCAAAGGAAATTGTTGATTTTCTCTGAGTTTAAAGGAGCACTTCCTTTCTTCATAGAGGAGTGCAGTGCTTGGTGCCTTATAAACCCTCCATCCAGAAAAATGATACAGTCATCTCACTGAGGCTCAATGATTAATTCATGTTATAGATGCTACAATATACAACCTTGGCCTATCAGACATGCTTTTGGGTAAGGAGTAACAACAAACTGTCAATTCTAGAATAGGGATAAATAGCATATGGCTACTTACTAGTTGCTCCTCTGAATATCCATGAGTGTATTATAGTATGGCCAATGTGATATTAATTTGGTATCTTATCCTTAAAGTAACAAATGCTTCCCACATATTACCCATCTCATAGTATCTTTAGGAGATGGTATTATCATCTCTAGCTTGGGTTAGGAATTTGCATGACTGCTGTGAAGAGATGACTGCAGAGAGGACTCTAAGTAACATTAGAAAGCATCACTTCCTCAGATCTCATGGTAGGCTACATACCTGGCAAACATAGCTTTCCGAAGGACAAGTATCAAGGAGTCTCTTATTGACAAGCTGACTTTTAGAAGGGGCTGAAAGAGGAAGAATCAGTAGGTAAAAACAGCAATTTGTTTATTAGCCTTAGCACATTTCTACTCAATACTGTTACCATTTGGCTTTTATAAGAAAGTTTGGCTCTGTTTTATAAAGAAGTTGCATTGTTTATTACACTTAGTAATAAGGACAATTTTATATTTTGAAATGCTAAATTGAAACTAGTTGTGAATACCTTTAAACCTACTGTCCTCAATTAATAATTTCCTAAGAGCCTTTCAATCACTTCACTAACTTGAAACTGAATCAAAGGAGAGAGAATAGCACTATGAAGAGGGGGTAAACCTGGAAAATAGACTCTATTTTAATAGAAAGTTTTATGTTCTAGAATCAAGGGAAACAGTATTTCTTACACGTACATATGTGTAAGAAATACATCAGACCTCCACTCAGCAGTTCAACCTCAGTTGTGGTGAGCTCTTTAGGAGTCAAGACTTACCTGCACTGCCTTCAGCAGCCCTTGTACGGTTTGAAGGGGCAGAAAGGACAAATAGTCAAAAGTTTCTGTGACTTTAGAAGAACAACTTTGAAGAACTAAGGGTGAATACATGATGATATCTGAAAGCAGGTCTGAAAAACAGAATCTATAATCAGTTGCCTCAAATAACTAAAAATGTTTCAAATAAAAGGAACATAAAATGGAGAAAGAAATGGTAAAAAGTTTTTTGTTTCTTTCTCAAATAAGTCAAGTACACTGCAACATAGATTTCTACTGATTCTATGTATTAATACTTTAAGGTCAATGTAACCAGGATACTTGTAAAATTTCTTCTGGTAATAGTATAAGACTACAAAAATTAAACTGTCTAAAAGAAAGGAAGAAACCCATTATACTGCCTGAATAAGTAGCACACATTGTCTTCATATTTCCAAACTGAAATAAATCAATAAATATTTATGAATTTCTATTATGTGCAAGCATAATAATACGGTCCTATAAGGAATATTCAAAAGCACAAAACCTGGTCTCCCTTCAAGAATGTTAATTTAGCTGGAAGTCAAGAAAAAAATATTTTAAAAGAATGAAAGAAGTAATAGAATGATACCAAAAATCTAATAATTCCAAACATTGTTTATTGTCTAGCAAATGGTAAAGAGAGAGTTTAAACAGGAGCGCAAAGGAAGAGATCATTATGAGATGGTGTGCTTTAGGAGAGCAAAGAGAAGAAGGAATTTAAGCTGGATTCTAAAAGATGGGTAACATTTAGATGCACAAAGAACTGGAAATAACTATTATATTTAAAGGGAAAAGTACGAGTAAAAGTACAGGAAAGGTAAGTGTAAGACATATTCAGAGGATGGTGGGGAAATCTGTGGAGATAGGGTGAAGCATTCAGAAAAGTAAATAATGGAAGTTAATGCTGGAAAGGTAGGTTGGATCAAATTGTCAAGGACTTTTTTTGGCTGTGGCACGTGGCTTCTGGGATCTTAGTTCTGCGACCAGGGATCAAACCCAGGCCCACGGCAGTGAAAGCACTGAGTGCTAACCACTGGACCGCCAGGGAATTCCATCAAGGACTTTAAATACCAGGATAAAGAGCTGGTAATTTATGAAAGGAGGTATTAGTGAGTTCTGAATGACAGAGTGGTAGTTTAGGAATACTAATCTGGCGGCAATTTGCGGACAGAATCGCTGCAGAGAAAAAAGAAAGCAGGGAAACCAGTTAGGAAGCTGTGGTAGTAGTCTAAATGCAAGGTTATAAGACTGGGAATTAGGCAATGGGTGTATGTGTGTGGGGGAGGGTATAAAAAAGAAGAAAGAGGTAACAGTATGAGGGAAAGAATGAAAGAACTTAGGTACCAAGTGTATTTGAGAAGATTAAAAGGAATTCTAGTCTCTGAGACTCAGAGCTGTTTCAGATAACAGAAATAGGGACAACGGAAAGGGGAATTTGTTTGAAGGCAACAGTATTGCATTTGAAATAAAAGGAAAAGAAATACTAAATGGAAATATCCAGCAGG
>NW_006798464.1:507898-528275 GCF_000442215.2 Lipotes vexillifer | reverse complement strand
GAAAAAGAAATACTAAAGGGAAATACCCAGCAGGAATGAAGTCACTGAAGCACTGAACTAAGGAAAGAGGAGAGTCCTGACATAAAGATTTGGGAGCCATGCCCACAAAAGACCCCACCAAAATAAATGAAATCATGAGAAGGGGTGTATGATATCTGTAAGTAAGATAATGTATAAAAAGAGGGACAGACACTGCCCACCAGGATGGAGTAAGAGTAACCAGATTTATCTTCCCACTTTAAACATCTACAAGAAAATAAGCCAAATTACATGAAACAACAATTTTCAGACACCAGACAAGAAGCAGTACAGACAATGATCCCTGAGAGAAGGGAAATAAATGAGGAGAGGCTTATAATAATTGCCCCATCTTACTGCCTGGAGGGTTTCTAGTCAGTAGCACAGAGAGGGGAAACTCAGAATCCAGCAGTCTTCCTGAGTTAGAGACAAGAGTTGACAATTCAGGAACGCTAAGGCAGCTAGAATTCATAGGGCAGAGTACCAGAAAGGAAAGAGCTGCATGGAAAGAGAGCCCTGGAGATGTGCAGGTAGCTTCCCTTATATGTTAGCTGCATGCTAGTCAGTGCATCTGTATGAAAAAACAACCTGAAGTCAGGGAAAAAATCACAGGTAAGCAGTAGGCAAATCCATTCTCAGAGGTCATAAAGGACAGGAATAGTTTATATTCACAACATCCACAGTGGAGACACCTCATAATATACAAGGAGCATTGCTTTAATTGTAGCACCAAGTTGGCCCTAGATTAAAGGTTGTCTGGTCTTATATAACACAACATAAAAATAATCATAAAAAGGATTAAATGCTTTCCAAGAAACTTAAAGCTCAATAATATTCGAAGGAAAAAAAAAATCCAGCAAATTAACAATGCGAAGTTCAGTGTCTGCCATCCAATCAAAATTATTCATCATGCAAAGAAGCAGGAAAACACAACTCATGACGAAGAGGAAATAAATCAATAAAAACAGATCAGAAATTACACAATGATAGAGTTAGTGGACAAGGACATTAAAACAACTAAAAAAAATATATGTTCAAGAAGGTAAGGGAAGGGAATTCCCTGGTGGTCCAGTGGTTAGGACTTGGTGCTCTCACTGCCAGGGGCCCAGGTTTGATCCCTGGTTGGGGAACTAAGATCCTGCAAGAAGATGTGGTACAGCAAAAAAAAAAATAGGTCAGGGAAGCATGTTTAAAAAAAAGACAGGGAAGATATGGAAGACATAAATCAAACATCTAAAAATGAAAATTTTAATGGATAAGATCACTGCAGAAGATTTGGGAATCTGAATTTACAGCAATAAAAACTATCTAAAATGAAACACAAAGTAAAAAAGACTACAGAGGGCTTCCCTGGTGGCGCAGTGGTTGAGAGTCCACCTGCCGATGCAGGGGACACGGGTTCGTGCCCCGGTCCAGGAAGATTCCACATGCCGCGGAACAGCTGGGCCTGTGAGCCATGGCCGCTGAGCATGCGCGTCTGGAGCCTGTGCTCTGCAACGGGAGAGGCCACGACAGTGAGAGGCCCGCGTACCACAAAAAAAAAAAAAAAAAAAAAAAAAAAAAAAAAAAAGACTAAAGAAAGGATATCTGTGAGCTGTGTAACAACTTACAGCCACTTAACATATGTGTAACTGGAGTCGCAGAAGACCGTGTGTGTGTGTGTGTGTGTGCGCGCGCGCGTGCATGTGCGTGCACCAGTGAGGAAGATGATGACAGAAAAAATTTTTTGATGAGACAATACCTGAAGAATTTTCAAACTTGATGAAAACCATAATCTTACAGATCCAAGCAGCTTAACAAACCTCAATCACAAGAAACATTAAGGAAACAACACTAAAGCACATCATAATTAAATTGCTTAAAACCACTGATAAAGAAGAAATCTAAAAAGAAAAAAGACATTATAAAGAGAAAAAAAAGAGAATGAAAGCAGACTTTTCACTGGAAATGATGAAAGCCAAAACTCAAAGTAGAGCAATATCTTTAAAGCACTAAAAGAAAAAGTCAATCTAGAATTCCATACCCAATGAAAATGTCTTTTAAGAAGTAACATGAAATGAAGACTTTTTTTGATACACAAAAGAATTCATTGTCAGCAGATGAGCAGTATAAGAAAATTAAAGGCAGTCCTTCAGACAGAAAGAAAGTGATACTAGATAGAAATCTGGATTTACACAAAGGAAAAAGCACCAGAAATGGTAAACACATGGGTAAAAATTAAAAGACTTATTAAAAAATTCTTAAAAAGATAAATGTTTAAACCTGAATTAGGGCTTCCCTGGTGGCACAGTGGTTAAGAATCTGCCTGCCAATGCGGGGTACATGGGTTTGAGCCCTGGTCCGGGAAGATCCCCCATGCCGCGGAGCAACAAAGCCCATGTACCACAACTACAGAGCCTATGCTCTAGAGCCTGTGAGCCATAACTACTGAGCCCGTGTGCCACAACAACTGAAGCCCGCACGCCCTAGAGCCCACCCTCTGCAACAAGAGAAGCCACCGCAATGAGAAGCCCGAGCACCAAAACAAAGAGTAGCCCCCACTCGCCACAACTAGAGAAAGCCTGTGCACAGCAATGAAGACTCAACACAGCCAAAGATAAAAAAAATAAAAAATAAAAACAAGCTAAATTAACAACAACATAGATATAATTCAATATACTGACAAGAAGTAAAATGCATGAGAATGCGCAGAAGCTACTGGAGTAGGAGTAAAAACTGGAAGTATACTGTTGTAATGCTCTTATACTATATGTAAAGAGGTATGCTACTACTTGAAGGTAGACTATAATAAGTTAAAGATGTGTATCATAAACCCTAAAGCAACCCAAAAGAAAATAAAACAAGAGATATAACTAATCAAATTAGCAAGATAAAACGGAATCATTAAAAACCAAAAAATTTCAATTCAAGAGAAGGGAGGAGGCTTCCCTGGTGGTGCAGTGGTTGAGAGTCCACCTGCGGATGCAGGGGACACGGGTTCGTGCCCTGGTCTGCAAAGATCCCACATACCGTGGAGTGGCTAGGCCCGTGGGCCATGGCCGCTGGGCCTGCGCGTCCAGAGCCTGTGCTCCGCAACAGGAGAGGCCACAGCAGTGAGAGGACCATGTACCACAAAAAAATAAAAAAAAGGAGAAGGGAGAAGAGAAAAAAGGGAACAAAAACAGACAAAGTAGAAAACAAATAGCCAGATGTTAATCACATTAAATGTAGATGGCCTGCCCAGATTAAAAGTCAGAGACTGTCAAATTGGATAAGAAAAAGTAAAACACAATTGTATGCTGTCTATAATAAAACCCAAGTTAACTACATAAAGACATAAATAAGTTAAATCTAAAAAGATGGAAAAACTATACCATGTTAATACTGATAAAAAGAAAGCTGCAGAGATTATATTAATATCAAAGTAGACTTCAGAGTAAATAATATTGCCAGGAACAAAAAGGTCATTTCATAACAATTAATGGATCCATTAACCAAGAGGACATAACAATCCTTAATGTTTATGCCCTATAATAGAGTTTTAAAATTCCTGAAGCAAAAACTGATAGAACTGAAAGGCACAGACAGTCATTTCTATAAATACAAAGTCAGAGACTTCAACACCCCTCTCTTAATAGTTAACAGAATAAGTAGATAGAATATCAGTAAGGACACAGGAGACTTGAATAATCTGAATTCAGTGATTTATAGAAAACTACCTAATAACAGAATACATATTATTTTCAATAGCGTGGAGAACATTTATCAAAATGGACCATATTCTGAGAATAAAACAAGTCTCAATAAATTTTTTTTTTTTTTTTTTTTTGCGGTACGTGGGCCTCTCACTGTTGCGGCCTCTCCCGCTGTGGAGCACAGGCTCCGGATGCACAGGTTCAGTGGCCATGGCTCACGGGCCCAGCCGCTCCGCGGCATGTGGGATCCTCCCACACCAGGGCACAAACCCATGTCCCCTGCATCGGCAGGTGGACTCTCAACCACTGCGCCACCAGGGGAGCCCCTCAATAAATTTTTAAAAATTCGCATCATACAAAGTATGTTTTATAACCACAAATTAGAAATCAATAACAGAAAACCTGGAAAATCTACAAATACTTGAAAACTAAACAACACACTTCTGAATAACCCACGCGTTAAAGAACAAATCACAAAAGAAATTAAAAGTATTTGGAACGGAATGAAAATAAAAAACAAAATTTATGGGATGCAGCTAAAGCAACGTTTAGAAGGAAATTTATAGTTTAATGCTTGTATTGAAAAAAAAGAGAAAGGTCTCAAATTAATGACATAAGCTTTTAATCTAAAGAAGCACAGACTGACCCGAAATAGCAGTAGAAACAAAACAAAAAAGAGCACATATCAGGGCTTCCCTGGTGGCGCAGTGGTTGAGAGTCCGCCTGCCGATGCAGGGGACATGGGTTTGTGCCCCGGTCCGGAAGGATCCCGCATGCCGCGGAGTGGCTGGGCCCGTGAGCCATGGCCGCTGAGCCTGCGCGTCCGGAGCCTGTGCTCCGCAACGGGAGAGGCCACAGCAGTGAGAGGCCCCCATACCGGAAAAAAAAAAAAAAAAAAAAGAGCACATATCAATAAAACTGAAAACAGAAAAACAACAGAGAAACTCAATGAAACCAAAAGCTGGTTCTTGGAGAAAAATCAATAAAATTGATAAACCTCTTGCTAGACTAATCAGGAAAAAGAGAAAAGATGAAAATTATGGCTTTCAGGAGTAAGAAAGGGCAAATCAATATAGATCCTACAGACATTAAATGGAATATTCGGAACAACTTCATGACAATAAATTTGATAACTTAAGATGAAATGGTCAAATTCCTTGAAAGACACAACCTACCAAAGTTCACCCAGAAGATTTAGATAACGTGACTAGCCCTACTTCTATTAAAAGAATGGATTTTGTAGTTAAAACCCTTCACACAAACAAAAGGAAACTTCAATCATCAGGAAGGAAAAAATAGCAATAACAATATCTAGGTAAATATAACAGACCAGAAGTTCGCATACTTTTTCTGTAAAGGGCCAGACAATAACTATTTTAGGCTTAATGGGTCATGTGAGATATATATATATCATGAGTTGGTGTATGCATATATATATATACCAACTCAACTCCGCTGGTAAAGTATAAAAGCAAGACAGACAACACATAAATGATTGAGCATGTCTGTATTCCAATAATACTATATTTTATGAAATCTGAAGTCTAAGATTTTCATGTATCATGATATATTCTTCTTTTGATGCTTTTCAATCACTTAAAAGAGCAAAATGAACCCAAAGCAAGCAAAAGGAAGGAAATAATAAAAAGCAGAATTTGGTGAAATTGAAAACAAAAAAAAAAAAACAGAGAAAATTCAAACTAAAATCTCATTCTTTCAAAGATTAGTAAAACTGGCAAGCTTCTAAGCCAGACTGATAAAGAAAAAAAGAAAAAAGACATATCACTGATACCAAGAACGTCTAGATTTGGAGATGACGTGATTTCTATGTAGAAAATCCTAAGGAATTGCCAAAAAGTGACTAGAACTAATAAGTGGGTTTAGCATGATTGCAGGATATAAGGTCAATATTAAAAAAGCAACTATTTCTACACAACAGCAATCAACAATCAGAAATTGACAATTTAAAAAATACTATTTACAACAGTGTCAAAAAATGAAATAGGGATCAACTGACAAAAGATATGCAAGATCCACGCACTGAAAACTACAAAACATTGCTGAAAGAAATTGAAGACCTAAATAAATGGACAGATACATTGTGTCCGTGGGTTAGAAGACTCAATATTGCTAAGATGCCAATTCTCTCCCCAATTAATCCATACATTTGAGGCAATCTCCATCAAAACTTGAGACCTTTTATAAAAATTGACAAACTGATTAGAATATTTATTTGGAAATGCAAAGGACCTAGAATAGACAAAAGTTAAAAGACTTACACTACTGCTTTTAAGACACATTATGATGCTATAGCAATCAAGACATAACACACACATAGCTCAATGGAATAGAAAAGATTCCTAAAATAGACCCACACATGTATGGTTAGTTGATTTCAATAAAGATGTCATGGTATCTCAATGAAGAAAAGATAATCTTTTCAAAAAATTGTGTTGGAACAACTGGATAGCCTTAAGCAAAAAGATGAACCCTGTTATGTCACACCCTATACAAAATTTAACAAAAATGGATCACAGATCTAAGAGCTGAAACTATAAAGCTTCTAGTAGAAAATATAGGAGAAAATCTTAGTGACCTTGGGTTTGGCAAAGATTTTTTTTAATACATGACAAAAAACAGGAACTATACAAAGAAACTGATGAACTGGTAACTGATAAATTTAAAATGGTGGTTCTTCAAATGACACTGTTACAAATATTAAAAGTCAAACCACAGACCAGGAGAAAATATCTGCAAAACATATATCTGACAAAGGACTTGCATTTAGAATACATAAATAACTCTTACAACTCAGTAATAAAAAGGGAAACAACTCAATTTTTTAATAATGGACAAAAGACCTGAACAGACATTTAACCAAAGAAAATACAGAAATGACAAATAAGCATGGCAAATGTTCAATATATCATTAGGCATTGAGGAAATGCAAACAAAAACACAATCAGGTGCTATTACATAGCTATTAGAATGAGTAAATTAAAAAGATTGATCATACCAAGAGTTGGTCACAATGTGGAGCAACTAGAAACACTGCTTATAGGAATGTAAAATGGTACGACTGTGGAAAATAGTCTTGGCAGTTTCTTAAACTATAAAGCCTACACCTACCATATGGTGTACCCATTCCACTATAACATGTTTCCATACAGAAATGAAAGCATACATCCTCAGAAAGACTTATACATTAGTGTTCATAGCAGCTTTATTCGTGATAGCCCAAAACTAGAAGCAACCTAAAAACCTGCACACAGGTGAATGGATAAATAAATTGTGGTTATATCCATATTAGGGAATACTACTAACAATAAAAAGGAAATCAATTATTGATACATGTGACAACTACAGAAAAATCTCAAAAGAATTATGCTGAGTGAAAGAAGCCAGACCAAAAAGAAAGGAAAAAAAAAGGAGTGCACACTGTAGGATTCCATTTATATAAAATTTTTTAAATTTATAGTGACAGAAAGCAGACCAGACTACAGATGAGAGATGGGAAGGAAGAGAGGGATGCAGGAACAAATTACAAAGAGGCACCAGGAAACATCTGTGGGTGACAGATATGTTCATCTTGACTGTGGTGATACTTTCTGTTTCGCCAGTGTATACGTATGTCAAAAGTTATCAAACTGTTATACTTTAAATATGTAGACATTGTTGTACCTCAATTATACTTCAATAAAGCTGTAAAGAAAGAAAAAAAGTAGAATGAAGTGTCAAGTACAGAACTTTGGAGAACCCTGACATTTAAGGATAGAAGAAAGAAAAGGAATCACTAAAGAAGAAAAAAAAACTGATCACAGGCAGGATAAGATGCAAATTATTACAGTTATCAATTTCAGGGGAGTTGTAAACAGTGTAGAATGGTAGAGAAATTAAGAAAGTTGGTGATTAAGATAAGACCAGTGGATTTAGACATTAGGATATATGTATTAAAAGAGCAACACTCAGAGGTCACCAAAGAGACCAGTACTGAAGTCAGAATGTCAAGGGTTAGGGCTTCCCTGATGGCGCTGGTTGAGAGGATAAGATGCAAATTATTACAGTTATCAATTTCAGGGGAGTTGTAAACAGTGTAGAATGGTAGAGAAATTAAGAAAGTTGGTGATTAAGATAAGACCAGTGGATTTAGACATTAGGATATATGTATTAAAAGAGCAACACTCAGAGGTCACCAAAGAGACCAGTACTGAAGTCAGAATGTCAAGGGTTAGGGCTTCCCTGATGGCGCAGTGGTTGAGAGTCCGCCTGCCGTTGCAGGGGACATGGGTTCGTGCCCCGGTCCGGGAAGATCCCACGTGCCGTGGAGCGGCTGGGCCCATGAGCCATGGCCGCTGAGCCTGCACATCCAGAGCCTGTGCTCCGCAACGGGAGAGACCACAGCAGTGAGAGGCCCGCGTACCGCCAAAAAAACCCCAAAAAACAAAAAACGAATGTCAAGGGTTAAGAGAACGGGAGGTCAATGAGTGACAGCAGAAGGACAGCACTCACCTGAGAAGTATTCAAACAAAAAAGAGAGAAAGTTGATGCAAGACAGAAGTTTCACTCATTAGTTATATGCTCTTTTCCTTCTTGACAACCATAGACAATATAAATGCATTTATGTTTTACTGGCATAATAATCAAAGATGTCATTAAAGATGTCAATCTACCGTATCATTACATTTTTTTTTCCAGGACCAAAAGCATTATGACATTTAAATAAAAATGTTCCTGACAACTTTAACCACCCTTCCAAAGTTCAATACCTATGAAATGAGTGATGGGGGAGGATCCTCTGGTAACAACCCTGTTGAGGACCTGCTCCAGAATTTCTTGTCTGATCATCTCATGGATCTAAAAAGAAGGGAAGAACCAATAAAATATTCCTTGGTGACCTTCAGCTTACAATTATATCAACGCATGTTAGGGAGATTAAAGAACAGTTTGAATATGGGTAAAACCGGACTGTTTATTTCAAAGACAAATATAATGTGAATCATCTGGAAAGAATCACTCAATTCTACCCTCTTTCTGTGCTCAGACAATTCATTAGCAGGGGAAACTTTTATTAGCCTAAAAGAGAGATCATATGAAAGTACTGCTACATATAAGGTCCAGCATCAAACAGGAATAATTCTACCTAGGTATCTATTACATGTCAACGTCCATATTCCTGACAGTATGCACAACTTTTATTTTAAAATTTAAAAGCCCACAAAAATTTCTGAAAACCTAGAAAATCTTCACCAAGCCCTTCTCAGTTTCTACAAGCACAGCAACTGCCTAAAAAATGACCTGTTTTGGGCTTCCCTGGTGGCGCAGTGCTTGAGAGTCCGCCTGCCGATGCAGGAGACGCGGGGTCGTGCCCCGTTTCGGGAAGATCCCACATGCCGCGGAGCGGCTGGGCCCGTGAGCCATGGCCGCTGAGCCTGCGCATCCGGAGCCTGTGCTCCGCAAATGGGAGAGGCCACAACAGTGAGAGGCCCGCATAACGCAAGAAAAAAAAAAAAAAAAAAAAAAAAAAATGACCTGTTTTGAATTTTTACTTGAATTTTAGTTAAACTTCATATCTGAACTTGATAACTTTGGGATACAGACTAATTACTTTCAGACCCTGGACTAATCATCTGATTATCAGTAAATTATATGTTCTATAGATAGCTTGACAAAGCCAACATCTGTGCGAAATGAAGTGGAACCTTCTTAGTTTTAAAAAAGATTAATTTAAAAACAAAAACCATTTTCTTATTCTAAGAATGTTTTTAATCAGATTATGGTTAAGGAGAGTCATATGTATCTAATACACAATTCTCAAGGACTATTATATGGCATTCATTTCATAGTTCTGGATCAGAACATCAGATTTACATTTAAATTGGCCTCCAAATAACATTTTCAGCAGATACTTTTGATGTGTAGATACAGTGAACAATTGAATGTAAAGATGATGTCTTAGAGAAATCACTAGCAAAGCAAATTTGTTTAGTCTCAGATATGATCTTTTTTTAACTTGAAATGAATTTTTGAAAGCTACTTCAGAAATTAAGATTGAGATGATAGTCATAATATGGTAATGAATTAAAAGAGTGTAAATTCCCCAATTTGGTTCTTCAAAAACAATGAACCAATAAGCATGATTCTTCAAGCTTGATGTTCTACAGCAACCTAAAAGATTATTTTTTGTATAAGGGAATTTTAAAAACCCAGAAATGATTTACTGCTAGAGGAAGAAGAGGAAATCATGAGGAAGTTAACTTATACTCAAACTTCTAAGAAATGGTCAGGAAGAACAGAAATTAGAATAAATGAAAATCTCATATAAATAAAAAGTGAGAAAGTAAGTATTCCATCAAATGGGTCTATAATGTTTCAATTACTATCCCAATCTCTGTTCTGGGAAACTGCTACATACTCAAATTGCCCTGTCCCCCAAACTCCCAAGTTAATGCCCTATTTATTAGGGAATGGTTACTAAACTAGAGTCTCACCTTGAAAGTTTCCAACAGGATATTAGCTCCCAGCTTACATGCATGCTGGTTTGGCATTCTAGAAAGACCAGAGCTGGCTTCAATAGTCTTTCCATCAAGAATCTTCTTTGGCCCATAGGAATCCATTAAAATGAAGCCAAGTTCTACCAGGCCCTGAGTAACATGATCCCAACTGTGAACACTGCAAGAAAACAAAGTTTAGTTAAGAAGAAAAACTTAGTAAAATACCTTACCTCTATATTCTCTGCCATGTTACATACTTCCCAAACTTGACCTGGATAACCAACACTCCACATAAATTCTGAATTTCTTAATGAACAGTAATGGGAATGGTAGGCAAGCAATCTCTACCGACAGAACACCGAGAAAATCCAAAAACTACAGAACATTAAAAAACATATGAGGGGCTTCCCTGGTGGCGCAGTGGTTAAGAGTCCGTCTGCTGATGCAGGGGACGCGGGCTCGTGCCCCGGTCCGGGAAGATCCCACATGCCCAGAGCAGCTGGGCCCGTGAGCCATGGCCGCTGAGCCTGCGCGTCCGAAGCCTGTGCTCCGCAACGGGAGAGGCCACAACAGTGAGAGGCCCGCATACCACAAAAAAAACAAAAACAAAAACATATGAGGCAGAGCAGCACTCTGAGAGGATGACAACATGCTCGAGGATTAGGGCAATGCCACACCTAGAAGATTAGCCCTTGGTACAGCCTACCACTACCCTCAAGTCACAGAGGCAGAAGGTGTTAAAAGATACAGCACTCTCAGACAAACTGATGGGGAATATCAAAAACGATAATAAGGAGATAAGCAATAACCACCAAATACAAGAAAACAATATCACCACGAAAGAGAAGCACCAAACTCAATGAAGAGAACTAATCGCTAAGGGAAAAGGTTAATGGAACAAAGAGAAGATTTTAAAAGTCTAATGAATATCCTCAGAGAAATAAGAAAGAATATTATAGCATGAAACAAAAAATGAACTGTTATGAAAATAGAACCAATTAAAAATTTTGGAAATAAAAAACATGATGGATAGAGTGAAAAACTCAATAAATGGACCTAAGAATAAAATGGGCAGAGCTGAAGAAATAATTATTGAGAAGAGTGAGCTAAGGAATTTTTGTTCAACTTGACACAAAAAGACAAAAATATGAAAAACGTGAAAGAAAAATTAAGAGATACAGCACACAGATCAAGAAATTCCAACAGTTAGTAAGAGACAACAGAGAGAAAAAGGGGAGACAGTAGTCAAAGAAAATAGAAGAAGAAAATCATTACAGAGTTTAGGAAAGACATGACTCCTTACAGTGAGAGGGCACACCAATTACCAAGCAGAAATGAATTAAAAAAGAACTTACATAAACATAAATTGTGTTAAATTTCAGAAGATCAAGGATAAAAATAAAGTCTTAAAAGTTCCCATGAAGAAAAATAACAGATTATCTAAAATAATACAAGAATCAGATAACCATCAGACTTTTCATCAACAATTCTAGATGCAAAGACAATGTAAAACTGATTACAAACTCAGAATTTTAAACCTCGTCCAACTATTACCGTTCAAGTGGAAGAGCCAAACAAAGACATTTTCAGATATGAAAAGTTTACTATCCACAAACCATATCAGAAAGGATTACTGCAAAAAATATATACTTATGGCATATTTCCAAGTGAAAAGTATGAGGTTCAAAAGATAGATGTAAACAAAGAAACCAGTAAAATTATGAAGTCTAAATAAGTATAGTCTGTTAATAATCTTAACAAGAATGAAGTGGAGAAATGTGTGCTGTGGGCTAAAGTTCCCATCTTGGAGGGAGGAGACAGTTGTAGTCAGTTTGCTACAAAATATTTATCTGTAACATGAAAGAGCTCATACATGATTGGTAAACAGGGGTTGGTAAGTATAACCTGGAAGTTGTATTGGTTCATAGGTGATTTTTTTTTCCTAGTACATTAATGTTCTGCATGTCTAAGTATCTGCAGGTAAACACAAAGTATGTCAATAGAGCTAAATATAGCAAACCATGGAGACAAACCACAGACAAAGCATGACACAGTAAAGACTGTTATAACGGCTAACGTATATTCTGAAATACAACATTAAACATGAAAGTAACAACCAGGATGGTTACCAGTTTCTTCAATTTGATTTAAAATGGATTTGCCTAAAACTGCTAATTTAATTGTCTAAAACTGCTAATTCAATTCCATCCATCAGTCCCAAACTCCAACAGTTAAAGTAAATAAAACTTGGTTTTCTACTCACCTAAAAAGCCAATGAAGACTCAGGCCAACAGAGTAGTAATAGCATTAAAGGAAATAGCATGAAAGGAGCAAAGGTACCTACTTCAGTTTTGTATCCTTGCTATCAAGGTGGCCAAGAACTCAGCCCTTGGGATTCAAGGATCTTCTGATCTTAACACTAAATACCCTATGAACCTTATAGTTCATGAACTTACCTATTCTTTACCACTTCCAAGATCATGGTTGAAACACAACATCTATGAGGAACTAGATTCTGAAGAAATTTTGAGCCTTGGAGAAGCTGAAGATCCTTAAAGCTTTTTATAACCAAAGACTTTAAAAGGTCAAATACCTAATATAATGAAAGAAATAGGAAAATGAAGCAAAAAAGATAGCCCATACTATAGAATCTTAACCCTGTAACTGTTCCTACTTGCTGCCATACACTCATATCCCTATGACAACTGTTTCACTGATGAGTATGATACAAAAATTATGACTTACAGTGGGAACTTAAAAGAGCTGAAGACAGGTCTTCCTTGAGAGAAGAAGAGCTAAAAATCAATATTACCCACAACCAGAGAAACACATATGAGAAAAAAGGGTAAAGGATTTTAATATTTTCATTCTTTCAAATAACAGATTCTCAATAATTTCAAGTTGATCAGGGACAGTTTCTTAGAAAGCTACAACATAATACAACTGCAATGAATACCCAGCTAAACTTCCCATTCTTGCTACTTGGACTGTGTGATGTTTCCACTCTTATTCCCATCTCACCACCTGGCTTACCACACAATAGGAAGTGGAGGTATAAACCAAGTATCTGAAGAAGTCTTCAAGCAGCCCACAGAGAACAGTGTGGGCCTACATTCTTATAGGGGAATATGCTGCTGGCAGGGTGCGAGTGGAATTGTTTAGGAAAAGATAATAATAATAAAAAAAGACTATTGTACACTTTATCAACTACAGAAGGAACCAAAAAGTCATTCATAAATACCTGTTCCTCAAATCTTTGTATTCTTGTTACAGAGAGGAAGAGGGCAATGCTGAAAGGACATATATTACTACTGAAATCTCCTTGTTGTCCTGCCTAGAACAGATAAACCAAAAAGGAGTCATAACTTACATCTGAAAAGTATAACATATCCTACTTAAAAACAAGTCCTTAGATGGATCAGAAACCTAAATATAAGAGCTAAAACTATAAAACTATAAAACTATAAAACTTTTAAAAGGAAACACAGTAGGAAATCTTCAAGACTTTGGATTAAAGATTTCTTAGACACAATAACAAAAACATAATTTATATAAGAAAAAAACTGATAAACTGGATCTCATTAAAAATCAAAACTTTTGTGCTTCAAGACACCATTAAGAAAATGAAACAAGCCACAGACTGAAAAAAATACTTGCTAATAACATACATGATAAAGGACTTGTACCCATGATATACAAAGCAGTCTTAAAACTCTCTAAGTCGCAATCAAAAAACGGGCAAAAGATCTGAATAGACATTTCATCAAAGATATCAGAACAACTAAATAAGCACATGAAAAGATGTTTGGTTATCATCAGTCACTAAGGAATTGCAAAGTAAAACTTCTATGAGATACTGTTTCACAGCTATTAGAATAGGTATATTAAAAAAAAAAAAGACAGTAACAAACATTGGCCAGGATGTGGATAAACAGGAGCCCTCATACAGTGCTGACGGATATGTAAAATGATGTAGCCACTTTGGAGAACAATTTGGTAGTTTCTTTAAATTATAAACATATGGGACTTCCCCAGTGGTCCAGTGATTAAGACTCCGTGCTTCCACTGCAGGGGGCGCAGGTTCGATCCCTGATCAGGGAACTATGATCCCACATGCCACACGGCATGGCCAAGAAAAAAGGAAAACATTATATATATATATATATATATATACACATACATACATACATATATATATATACATACATACATATATATATATATATATAGAGAGCAGCTTTCCCTCTGCCTTTTCATTGCTACTGGAGAGCTTTTCTCCACCAGGAAAACAGGCGCCTGCTTCCCCAAGGCCTTTCCTGCCCCCTCCATCTTCACCATTTTTAAGTGTAAAATTTGGTATCATTAAGTACATTCATAATGCTGTGCAGCCATCGTCGGTCTCCATTTCCAGAACTTTTTCATCATCCCAAACAAAAACTCTGCCGTTTAAGCAATAACTCACTATTTCTACTTCCTCCCAGCCCGTAGTAAGTTATTTTCTACTTTCTGTCACTATGAATTTGACATAATGTTTCGAGGTTCATCCATGTTGTAGCAAGTGTCAGAACTTTATTCCTTTTTATGGCTGAATAATCGTCCATTGTATGTAGAGTACATTTTGTTTATCCATTTATCTGTTGACAGACGCTGGTTTGTTTTACTCTTTTGGCTATTGTGAATAATGCTGCTATGAACATTGTTGGACAAATATCTGCTAGAGTCCCTATTTTCAATTCTTTTGGGTATACACCTAGCTGCAGAATTGTTGGGCCATATGGTGGTTCTATATTTAACATTTTGAGGAACCACCCAACATTTTTTCCACAGCAGCTGTACCGTTTTACGTTCCCCATCACAATGTGCCTGCCCTCATAGTTTACCCTCCACCAGGGCATACAGGTGATAATCAGACAAACTGATGTATCATATCAGCCAGGGACAAATGCTGGGAAGATAAATAGAGCTGGGCAAGGGATCAGGACTGCTGGGGCAAAGGGTGGGCAGGGGGTCTGCTTGAGGAAGTGACATCTAAGCCAAAACCTAAATGAAGTGATGGACTGAACCGGAAGGCAAGGGGTGTTCCATATGGAAGGCACAGCACGTGCAAAGTCTCTGCAGTAGGAACGTGTTCAGTGCGTCTGAGGAGCAGCAGGGAGCCAGGGTGGCTGCAGAGCAGTGAGTGGGCAGGAAGCAGAGGTGGACAGAGAACCTGCAGGTGAGGGCTGTGGATCTTATTCCAAGCGGGATGAAAACCACTGGAGTGTTTTAAACAGGGGTGTAGTATAATCTGAGTTAACATTTTTGAAGGAACCTCTCTGGCTGCTGAGGCCACGGGGCTGGGGTAGTCATCCAGGAGAGAAGTGATGGGGACCAGCCCCGGGCGACGGAGCTGACTTGGATGTGGGGCCAGAGAAAGAGGGCGGTCAACGATGACTTCTCTTCAACTCTCCTTGCTGCCAGGCCTTTGCCTGAGCTGTTCCCTCTGCCCGGAATGCCCTTCCCTCCTTTTGCCTGGACAACTGCTACTCCCGCATCAGTTCACCTGGCTCTCACCTCCCTGACTCCGCTTCTCCCCAGGCCCCCACCGGGCTGAGTCGGGAGCCCTTCTTCTGTGTTCCCACAGTGATCCCAGTCTCCTCCCAGTCCTGTACTCGTCATAACTCTAGGAATGGCCTGTTACTACACCTGTACCCCAACCTGGACCGAGTATGAGAGAGGGAGAGAGGGAGGGAGAGGGAGAGACAGAGAGAGAGGGAGGGAGAGAGGGAGAGAGTGAAGGAGAGAGGGAGAGGGAGAGAGAGAGGAGAGAGAAAGAGAGAAAGAGAGAGAGAGAGAGAGATAAATGTATTACATAACCCAGAAATTCCACTTGTAGGTATCTACCCAAGAGAAATGAAAACATATGTCCACACAAAGACATGCATGTGAATGTTCACAACAGCATTATTCATAATAGCCAAAAAGTAAAAACTCAAATGTCCATCAACTGGTGAACAGCTAAACAATGGATATGTCTATACAATGGAATACTAGTTAACAATAAAAAGGAATGAAATACTTGTAAGTGCTATAACATGGATAAACCTCAAAAATTATGCTGAATGAAAGAAGCCATACACAAAAGATTACATATTGTATGATTCTATTTATATGAAATCAGGAAAGGTAAATCTATAGAAACAGGCATGAAGGATCTTATGAGGTGATGAAAATGTTCTAAAACTGAATTATGATGATGGTTGCACAACTGGGTAAACTTATAAAAAATCAATGAATTACACACTTAAAATGGGTGTATTTTTTTTTCTTTTTTTTTGGCTGTGTTGGGTCTTCGTTGCTGTGCGTGGGCTTTCTCTAGTTGCAGTGAGCGGGGGCTACTCTTCGTTGCGGTGCGTGGGCTTCTCATCGTCCTGGGTTCTCTTGTGCAGCACGGGCTCTAAGCGTGCAGGCTTCAGTAGTTGTGGCACGTGGGCTCAGCAGTTGTGCTTTGCAGGCTCTAGAGCTCAGGCTCAGTAGTTGTGGTGCACAGGATTAGTTGTTCCACGGCATGTGGGATCTTCCTGGGCCAGGGCTTGAACCCGTGTCCCTTGCATTGGCAGGCAGATTCTTAACCACTGTGCCACCAGGGAAGCCCCAAATGGGTGTATTTTATGTTATGTAAATTGTACCTCAATAAAGCTTAAAAAATAGGTCTTTGAGCCCTGAAAGAAATGACAAGAAACAAAAGAAAAAAGGAATACAGCTTCCCTGGTGGAGCAGTGGTTAACAATCCTCCTGCCAATGCAGGGGACATGGGTTTGATCCCTGGCCCAGGAAGATTCCACATGCTGCAGAGCAACTAAGCCCATGCATCACAACTACTGAGTCTGCATGCCACAAATACTGAAGCTCGCGCGCCTAGAGCCTGTGCTCTGCAGCAAGAGAAGCCACGACAATGGGAAGCCCATTCACTGCTATGAAGAGTAGCCCTGGCTCGCCGACTAGAGAAAGCCTGTGCACAGCAATGAAGACCCAAAACAGCCAAAAGTAAAAACAAATAAATTAATCAATTAAAAAAAAGAAAAAAAAGGAATAAATATAAAATCAAAGATGAATAAAACAGAAAACCAACAAACAAATATAAAAGTCGATAAAGCTGGTTCTTTGAAAAGATCAATAATATACTTACTGTAAACCTAAATAAAAAGAAGAGTGAACAGATACAGAGAAGACAAAGGAGCTTTAAAGGCTAGTTCCTACATCATGGTCTTTAAATATCCTTTCCTACAGAAGGGACCCAAGGCTCCTTAGAGAAAACAGGATGGGGTAAGGAAAATACAAGTGTGTCTTGGATAGCTTATGCCACAGAAGTGCTCAAAGACTAATGGGGCCATGTCAGAAGGACACATAAGCCTACCTCAAGGATACAATTAGCCAAATATGGGTCACTCTGGGTACTGCATACAAGCAGACTGAATTTTAAAAGGTTCACTGGCTGCATAACAATATCCAAAAAAATGGGGGGGGGTGGCTCTTTTCACAGAAGAAAACCAGCTAATAATGTAGAAGGAATGACAGAATTGAAATTTTCTAATCTTAATTCTACCATTTTGCAACTCCCAGTATAATTAGTGATTTAGGCTAAGAATCATCAGTAGACGGGAAAACAAAATCCAGTGTGAAAGGTTGCTGAGGAAAAGAATTTTCGCATGCCTCGAATTATGATCCCATGGATTACTTTCTAATTACAAAGGGAAACATATATCTTTGCAAATGAAGAAAACTGATGGTCACTGTCTTGATCAAATGATTTGGCTAAGACTGCCTGATACTATGAGCCTTTTGACATAATGCAACAGAATAGTGGTTGGCAAACTACAGCCTCTGGGACAAATCTAGCCCATCACCTATTCTTGTACAGCCCATGAGCTAAGACTGATTTTCACTTTTTTAATTGTTGAGGGGAAAAACAACCATCAAAGGAAGAATAATATTCTGTGACACACGAAAATTAAATAAAAGTCAAACTGGGCTCCCCTGGTGGCGCAGTGGTTGAGAGTCTGCCTGCCGATGCAGGGGACGCGGGTTCGTGCCCCGGTCCAGGAAGATCCCACATGCCGCGGAGCGGCTGGGCCCATGAGCCATGGCCGCTGGGCCTGCGCGTCTGGAGCCTGTGCTCCGCAACGGGAGAGGCCGCAACAGTGAGAGGCCCGCGTACCGCAAAAAAAAAAAATAATAAAATTCAAATTGCAGTGCCCATGTAGTTTCATTGGCACACAGCCACAGTCATTCATTTATGTGTTGTTTCTGGCTGCCTTCTTGCTACGACAGTAGGGCTGAGTAGCACTGACAGAGACCGTATCACCTGCAAAGCCTAAAATAGTTAGTGTCTGTCCCTTTAGAGAAAGTCTGCTGACCCCAACAAGAGAAAGTATACAACAACACTTATGACATATTCTTGCCAAAAATGTTTAACTTGAATCTAATCATGAGGAAAAAGACAAATCTGACAATGAGAGACACAAGAAAACTGGGCTGGATGCTTCAAAAAACTCAGTGAAAGGGTATTAATCCTTATTCTTAGGAAACATCTGTGGAAGTATTCAGGCATTGACAGGTCATGATTTCTTCTTTTAAATGCTTCAGAAAAAAATCTATACTTGTGAGAAAGTGACATAAGGTAAATGTAGCAAAATACTTAAAAAGAGTTCAAAACATTTCTAATTTTTATCTTACTACTTCACAAATATTTAATGATGAATGACTTAGCTTCACAAAACCCCACAATATATTACTAGAAATAGGCAATTTCCCCAATTCACAAATACAGAAACAGAGGTCAAGACTGAAGCTCACAGAATAATGGAGTTAAGGTTAAATTTTGAGTTTCCTGCTCAACAGTCTTCACCTTTTTTTTTCTTTTTAAACACTAAAACACTTAAGGTATGGTTTTAAAACAGAACTTGCTTAAGAATGTAGTGATATCATATATCTTCCACTTTCAAAGTAAAAAAAAAGAGATCCTCTAGACCCAGGGTAGTTCTACAATATTTCTATGTATTTGTTTCCTGTCATTAACCGGCATAAAAGAGGCTTGAGTTCAAACATCCCTGTTTCATAAAAAGATCCTGGATCTCCTTAAGAGTGTGGGGCTACCTTTAAGAGTTTCAGTAGTTCTCTCCCTAGTTCACAGTCCAACTTGATGGCAAACACAATGTGTAGAATAATGGTGCCTTCCACGTGACGAAGTTCACCTGATGGTACAGTAACAAAATCCAACAGCCTAAAAGATTCAACAGAATGGTATGAGCTATCGTTTGGGAAAGAGACAACAGTGCATATGCTCATATGAACAAATAGAAAAACTCAAGCTGAACTAATATGATCATTGGAGGCAGGCACAAAGTACAAAATCTACTGTCTCATTCTCTGCTCCTTTTTACAAAACTTCTTGAAAGAACTGTCTATAGTCATTATTTCCACTTCTTTACCTCTTCCCAGTTCAATTCAATTCAATTAGGCTTCTGTCCCCTCCCTAACCTCCCTTCCAATGCTATTTGTAGCCCTTGCAAGAATAATCAAATGACCTCTACACTGTCAAAACCAATAACCAAGTTTCATCTTAATTAAAGCCTCAGCAGATTTGACACAGTTGACCCCTTCTTTCTTGAAACATTTTCTTCTCTTAGCTTCTGGGGCATTGTCACTGGCCTCTTAATTATTTGTGCTGGCTCATCCTCCCTTTAAATGGTGAATGCCTCTGAGCTCAATCTTGCGTTTCTTTCTCTTCTCTTCACGATTTCCCTAGGTGACCCTATCCAGTCTGAAGGCTTTAGTCCTTTCCAAGCTGTATCTCCTGTCCTGACCTCTCTCTAAAACCCCAGACTGCTCAACACCTCCATATGGGATACTCATATACATCTCAAACTTACATGGTCAAAACTGAGCTTACTTCCCCCTAAACTTGCTTTTTGTCAGTCTTTCCTAACTCAGTATACAAGACTACCTTCTAATCAATTGCTCAAGCCAAATAACTAAAAGTTATTCCAGATTAGAAGCAGTACGCTGAAACAGGATTAAAGGCACGAATTCTGCAGCCAAACTGCTTGAATTCAAATCCCAGGTCCACCAATTTATGGCTACATAATCCTTGGAAATTCCTTAATTTCTCTGTGCCTTGGTTTCTATATGCATAAAACAGAGGGGAAAGAGAGG
>NW_006798464.1:503292-507888 GCF_000442215.2 Lipotes vexillifer | reverse complement strand
AAAGAGTGTTGCTGTAAGGTTTAAAGTGCTTAGAACAGCACTTGGCACAGAGCAAGCACTCTGTAAGTATCTGTTTCAAAAAAAAATCCTCTTTTTCAGTCACATCATGCTGTGTCCTGCCTTTGCACTAACTGTTCCACCAACTGAGAATGTGCTTTTTCCTGATCTATATATTGTAGCTCTTATCATTTAGGCTTCAGTTAAAATAACACCTTCTCAGAGAAGTTTTCTCTGACCACTCAACCTAAAGTAGCTATGCTGTCACTATCACATCATCCATTTGAAATATATGCATAACACTTTTCACTCTACTATTTTTGTTATTTATTTATTTTCTTTTCTCTTCTCGTTGAAATAGCTCCATGAGAGTAGGAACCTTGTCTGACTGGTTCATCACTGTAGTCCCAGGGCCAAATGGTTTCTGGCACAAAGTAAACACTTAAATAGCTTTTAAGCTTGTAACTTACAAAATAATTATTGCTGTTTTCCTGGAAAGATTAAAATGAAAGAGTTGAAGAGACTGCATTATTCTTTTAATTTTATTACTGAGCAGCTAAGGGGACTAGGGAAATTCTGTGCTGAGGTGAAGGTATGGACTGAACAGTTAGATAACAATAAGATGAATTTGGAAAAATGATTGTATTTCTATACTGTAATACTCACTCATCACCACTCTGTTCCTCACTGTGTTGTGTATCTAGCTTGTTGAAGAAAGCTATGATTCCTTCCAAAACCCTCTTCCGGCTTCCCTGAAAAATATACAAAATAAGTAACGTCTCCCCATAAAGGGCAAGTTGAACTTAAAGTTCTTTTCAGCTTGAAGGATTTTCAAGTATGAATTTAAATAAATTATAACCTAGAGTCACACTAAGAATTTATAGAACACTTTCATGTTGAAATTGAGTTTGAAATACATCTTAATATCAGATTTTAAGGGGCCTATAGTCCACCCTTTCTGAGATCTTTATCCCTTTTACTACCACACACACACAAAATGTGGTACTACAAGAGATAATGTATGTTTACTCTGGCTGAGGACCATGACCTTTTTACTAGATCAAATCATCATACATGAAATAAAAGCATCTATGCTGTAGTACATAAAACAAGAGTATGAATAAGCTGAATGGTACTAACTGGTCATTTCACCAAAGTTAAAAAAAAAAAAAGCAAATTTTTCATTTATACCTTTGAGGAGAGAACCAGAAGCTGATAGACCAAGGGTGGTATTTCTTGAAGATTCAATTTGGAGAACATTGTCAACACTTTTTCCACCACAATTTCCACCTCTTCTGCAGTCAGAGGGACATCCCTGTGGATCAAAGATTCTAAAGATCAGAGCCTAATTTGGGAGATATTAGAATACTATAACTACCTCTTTTGATTTTTCTCTAATGCAGAACCTTAAAGGGGACTAATAACCTTACCTAAGCAAAGTTATCTTGGGAAAAAAAATCATAAAGTTATACATTAAATAAGAAATCAAAGCAAAAAAGAGTGGGGGTAAATTCTGTAAAAGAAAACAGAGGTACCGATACTCTTATTTAGGGAACAGTGGTATTTGACCTTGCTACATTTCAGTTTCTAGTAGGTAAGTTCTCATAGCAGGATATAAAAAAAGGGAATCATGATGCTTACTTGAACATGGAGGTGAGTTGGATTACATATTGATGATCCCATCTGATTAAAGAAATTGACAAAGAAAGTTTATGTCATTTAAACTTATTTACATATTACTTTGTAAAATTAGTAAGGAGGAAAAAATTAGGGCCATTTCAAGTTTGATTTGGTACCACTGGGAAACAAGATCAAAGAAATGACATTTAAAACAATGAAATAACAGCTTTTAACCTTTCAGACTAGCAAAATCAAACTCTCATGATATTCAGTGCTGGTGAGATTTTGGGAAACAAGTACTTAACATACCGTTTTAGGGGATGTACACTGATATAATCCTTCTGGGAAGACAAGTTGGCAATACCACTTATCAAATTTAAAAATGCACATAACCAAAGACCCACCCAACTTACTATTAGAAATATATCCCATGTACATGCTTATAAAAGGTCACCTAGACATATAAGGATGTTAATTCCAACACTTTTTATAATAGCAAAAAACCAAATAGCCAAATATTATTTATTGGCAAAAAACAAATAATCTAACAATTGGACACTAGCCAAATATTGTAACAGAATACTATGGAACTATTAAAAAGAATGATGTAAAGTGGTATATGCTGACATGAACAGATGTGTTAAATGAAAAATGAAAGGTATATTACAATGTAATGAATAAACTCTTTTGTGTAATTAAAAACAAATAAATGGATAAATATACATGTGCTGATTCATGCCTAAAATTATTTCTGTAAGGGACTTCCCTGGTGGCGCAGAGGTTAGGAATCTGCCCACCAATGCAGGGGACATGGGTTCGAGCCCTGGTCTGGGAAGATCCCACATGCTGCAGAGCAACTAAGCCCGTGCGCCACAACTCCTGAGCCTGTGCTCTAGAGCCTGTGAGCCACAACTACTGAAGCCTGCGTGCCTAGAGCCCTTGCTCCGCAACAAGAGAAGCCACTGCAATGAGAAGCCCGCACACTGCAACAAAGAGTAGCCCCTGCTCACCACAACTAGAGAAAGCCCACGCACAGCAACAAAGACCCAATGTAGCCAAAAATAATTAATTAAAAAATATATATATATATTAAGGATTTCTTACTATAAATATACACACACACACACACACACATATATATATATAGTAAGAATTTTTCATCTTTGACGTATGTCTTTATATACTTCATTTTTAATGGCTATAAGTTACATGGAATGGCTCTACCTTAACTTATTGATACATAGCTTACATACCATAACTTACACATCTCCATTATTGTATGCTTAAGTTGGTCACAAATTTCTGTGTTGAAATGTTCATGTATGAAGATTTTCTTATATGTTGCAATTTCTCTTTAGGGTAGATTCTCATATTTCTGGTTTAAAGATACAACATCACTTATACATCTCACTCCCTCAAAAAAATATAGAAGATAGTGGTAGGGTGACTTTCCAGCCTTAAGGACCTTGGGACTCCAAATACTGCTATAGGGATAAAATGCTGTGTTAAGATGGAGAGTCAAGTAAATAGAAACTATATGTATAGTCTTAGAACAGAGAATACAGTAAATAATCTCTCTCAAAAATTCATCACAGACTAAATGGTTTTATAGTGGTAGACCATAAACCAAAATGGACTAAAAACTTGAGTGGTATAAATTCCTAAAATAAATGATAATTCTTTTTTTGGTCACTTGTAGTCCTGAGAAAGTTCTACATATTAATAAGAAAGACTCACCTGCCAGAACAGAGGGTGTTAATCAACTGCTTCTTACATTCTTCCCCACTTAGTTCACCTAGAAATGCAAAATACACTGAGGAATAAATTTAATTCAGTGAAGAGAGTAAAAGCCACTAAGATTGGAAGAAAATTACCTTTTCCATAAGCTAGATTTTCCTTTTTGGTAGCAAGGGCAGTGAAAATGATGGGTAATAGCTCCAAAGATTTTCCATTCGTTAGGTTGCCCTGTTTGACAGCATCAACAAACTCATTGGCTAATTCAACCAGTAATGCTCCTGGAAAATTGTGAACCTAAAAGTTGACGGGATTAAAAAAATGTTAAGCAGAAATCTAAATGTTTGATATCTCTTTCTAAGAAATACTCTTTTGCTGAATTAATAGAACTGGCATTGAAACCTAGAACTGGTCCTATAAGTGATTCAGGGAATCATTCTCCTCTGGTATAAACTTATAATTGTAAAGGATTTCATAGATCAGGATCTTCCACCAGTTCCCTGATGTTTTCAAATACTCCAACTCTTCAGAAAGATACATGTCCATGATACCAGAAATGTAACGTAAACGTCTAAATGGTTTATGGCTCATCTATCGACTATTTTGTTTTATAACAGTAGTTCTTATTCATAAGTAGGAGCTATGGTAGGTTTGGCACACTTAAGTTTTCCCTCCCTCAACAAATTACAAACCCCCCAAAATCCACCCAAAACCAAAAAAGTTTTTGTTTTCCATCTCACCTCCAGCATTAGTAATCCTATGATTTCAGATGCTACTTCTTTCTGCAAATCCCCTGATTCCACCAATTGGACACAACAACTGTATATCTTAAGTCTCCTAAGAGCTCCAGCTTCCTCAGAACAGGGGAAACCTTATTGTTTTAAACAGGTGGTACAGAAACAAAGAAAGAAAAAAGGCAGAATTCTTACAAGGTTGAAGGGTAAACAGGAAAAACAAACAGCTTTGTAGTTGAATATAGAAACAGAATTATCAAACTACTTATTACTATGGTGTTTAGAACAGCAATATTTAGGAGCTTTGAAAAAATATTTAATTTAGACAGAAAACTGAAACATTACCATTTCTACTTCCACCCATGTCATTAATTTTTTAAATAATTTTATAGTGCAGAAAAAGGAACACCTTCTAATATACTTTAGAGCTTTTCTGGGATCCAGTAACCCAAATTAAGTGTCTTTAACATACTTCACTTCAAAACATCATCACTGATAGATGTCAGCAGGA
>NW_006798464.1:493229-503270 GCF_000442215.2 Lipotes vexillifer | reverse complement strand
AGGAACGTAGAGTAATAAAGACCTCGGAAAATGCTCTCCTCCATAAAAGCAACTAGAACACTAACAAAAATAGTGAAAACCAACTTGTTCAGAAATCTGGAAATTAACCAGACTTCCAACAATCCAGGGAGAGTTTATTTAAGATAAACAGCTGAATCTAAGTGAGAATAGCAAGCTCTGTTGTGTTTCAACATGCCCTCATTCCACCTCCTAACCCCTACCCCCACCAGTCCAGTAGTCTTTAAAAACAACAGTTCACACTCATGGTACAAGCCATTAGTCTAGCAGCCTCTGGAGGGGACAGAATATGACTGGAGTGCCACCAAAGCCCAATTCCCAGATAACTGTCTTTATTTGACCTGTCTGGCCATTCCCTAGAAATTTTCACTCGCAAGACTTGTCTCTACTTGACCTGACTTAGAACTCGCCCAGTGCAATCTTTTACGAGGGGCATTTGTCTAAACCAGTTGCAAGTGATTACTTTTTCAGCTGCCTGGATAGCAATAACAGTTGGGCATGCAACAAGCTGACCAAAGAATTTAAAATATAAGTCTGGAGAAAGGTGCAGAGGGGACTTTGAAACATTCTGACATATTCCTGGGAACCTAGGAAGCCATGAAAATACTTAAGGTTGTGCACATAGAAAGGGCTGTGTGTATGGCCAGGCAACACCCAAGAGGACCCTAATCTCTCACCTCTGGATGATCCAGAGGCTCTGCACAAGAAGGGCTAAGGAGGAGTTATAAGCTACTTGCCTGAGAACTGAAGGTGTGCACCTGACATGCACAGGGTCCCTCAGCAAAGGCTGGGAAACTCACTGGTTCCAGGCATTTTAAAGGAATCTTTGCCAAATCATTAGCTGACCACAAAGCTAACCAAACAGAGACTTCAGTGGCCACAAAAACAGTGCCCATACACAACAATACATATTTTACAAAATTAGTTCAGAAGAACAACTATAAAAACAAAAGCAACACCACCAGCAACAACAGATCTGGGGGAGAGGGGTGGTATCTGATTTCCAGAATTCCCACAAAATATCATTTAAAATGTCCAGTTTTCAGCAACAAAAAAATAAAAAACATACAGGGAAACAAGAGCATGGCCCATACACAGGAAAAAAAGGAATCAATAGAAACCGTCCCTGAGAGTGCCCAGATATTAGATTTACTAGACAAAGACTGAAATCAGCTATTTTAAATATGTTCAAAGAACAAAAGGAAACCATGTCTAAAGAACTAAAGGAAAATGTAAGAATGATGTCTCACCAAATAGAGAATATCAATAGATAGAAATTATAAAAAAGAACCAAATAAAAATTCTGGAATTAAAAAGTACAATAATTGAACTGAAGAATCCACTAGAGGGGCTCAACAGGAGATCTGATCTGGTAGAAGAAAGGATCAGAGAACTTGAAGATAGAGCAATTGAGATTATCCAGTCTCAGAGACAGAAAGAAAAAGAAGAAAAATGATCAGAGCTTCAGAGACCTGCGGGATCCCGTCATGAATACCAACACAGACAAACTGAAAGTCCCAGAAGGAAAGGAAAGAGAGAAAGGAGAAAAAAGACGTAATGGCCAAAAACTTCCCAATTTTAATGAGAACACTAATCTACACATGCAGTGAATTCCCTGGCAGTCCAGAGGTTAGGACTCCGTGCTTTCACTGCCGAGGGCCCAGGTTCAATCCTGGTCGGGGAACTAATAGCCCACAAGCTGCACAGTGCAGCCAAAAAAACAAAGCAAACAAACAAAACCCACATTCAAGAAGCTCAAAGAACTCCAAACAGGATAAACCCAAGAGATCCACATTTAGACATACCATAGCAAGCTATCAAAATCAAAGATGCCTCATCATAAAAAAAACCATATGTGAAAAACCCACACTTAACATCATACTCAATAAGTGAAGATTGAAAACTTTTCCGTAAGATAGGAAAAATACAAGGATGCCCACTTTTGCCACTTCTATTCAACATAATACCGGAAGTTCTAGATAGAGCAATTATTGCATTTAGTGCCACTGAACTGTACAGTTAAATAAAAAAGTTAAAGACAAGAAGAGAATATTGAAAGCAACAAAAGAGAAGAAACTCATCTGGTAAAAGGAGTACTCAATACTATTAACAGCTGATTTCTCATTTTAAAAAATCATTGAAGGGCAGAAGGAAATGGGAGAACATAGTCAAAGTACTGAAAGAACTCAACAGCCAGAAAAACTATCCCTCCAAAACTGTCAACCAAGAACTCTATAGCCAGAAAAACTATCCCTCCAAAATGGAGAAATTAAGACATTCCCAGATAAACAAAAGAGAATTTGCTGCCAGAAGACCTGCCCTAATGCTAAAGGGAGTCTTTCAGGCTGGAATGAAAGAACACCAGACAGTAATTTGAATCCACATGAAATAGAGAACATCAGTAAAGGTAACTACATAGGAAAATATGAAAGACAGTATAAATGTACTTTGTAATTATTTTTTCTCCTATCTGATTTATAAGACACCTATATAAAACAACAATTATAAATCTGCATTGGTGAGAATAAATGTGTAAAGATGTAATTTATAGGACAATAATAGCACAAAGGAGGAAGGGGGAGAATGAAGCTATATGTAGAGCAAAGTTTTATAACTATTAAATCTAAGCTGGTATTAATCTGAACTAGATTGTTACAAACTAACTCATTATTGCCCAGGGAAGTTTTTGCAGAAACTAATGCATGTGGCCGGTGATTTTTATTTTGGCCGGCCAAACAATTAATTCTGTTATTTCAGTAACACTTTGTGGGTTATTACATTCAATAGTTAGACCTGACACACCTGTAAAGTCTTCTACTTTTTGTTAAATGTTGTCTTCAAGCCACTCTTCTGTAAAAGCAAAGGAGCATTCTCCTGCACCATGAATTTCATTTTCACTTTCTGTATCAGAATCAATCACTAAGGTTTTTTGTCTCTTTGTTGGTCTAATACTCACATCGTCTGAATCAGAATTATATTCTTAAGAACTATCATCTTCTGAGACACTAGTATATATATCACTTGGACAATCAGAGAAAGTACCTGCATAAAGTTCACCAAAAATTTTTTCACTCAAAATTTCAAGATGTGCCACTTTTGAAAATTTTACATTTATAATATAGACAAGATTGAAGCAAAAACCAAACGGAGCAAAATGTGAATGATAATGACAATCTTAAGTTGTATAATGAACCCTTGATCAATTTCAAGCTCTAACAACTTCTCACGGTGATGTTAATTGTAGCACTCTCTAAAAATGTATTGATATGTCTCCGGTCAATAATGTGTTAAGATGTCAGTTCTAATCGCCAAGGCAAGCACTAAGAAAGTAACTGAAAAAAACTGTGAAAAAGATTACAAAGGAATTAAAATGGTACACTAGAAAACACCTACTTAACATATAACACGCAAGGTATTAACAGAGGAACAAGAAGACACAACGTAAAGAAAACAAACAGCAAAACGGCAGATATCAGTCCTACTTTTTTAGCAATTATGGTAAATGTAAAGGGATTAGATACTCCAATCAAAAGGCAAAGACTGGGACTTCTCTGGTGGAGCAGTGGTTAAGAAGCTGCTTGCCAGTGCAGGGGACATGGGTTCAATCCCTGGTCCGGGAAGATCCCACATGCTGCAGAGCAACTAAGCCCACGAGCCACAACTACTGAAGCCTGTGTGCCTAAGGCCCATGCTCCGCAACAAGAGAAGCCACCACAATGAGAAACCCGTGCAAAACAAGGAGTAGCCCCTGCTCACTGCACTAGAGAAAGCCTGTGCACAGCAACAAAGACCCAACGCAGCCAAAAATAAATAAAATAAATAGATTTATTAAAAAAAAGGATAAAGATTGGGCCAGAACAGATTTTTAAAAATCCAATTATGTGCTGTCAATCAGAGACACAATTTAGATTCAAAGATACAAATTGTTTAGAAAAGATATACCATGAAAACAGTAACCAAAGAGCGCTGAAGTAGCTCTAAGAATAACAGAAGTAGACTTTAAGACAAAAATTACTATTAAAGACAAAAAAGGGCATTTTATAATGATAAAAGAATCAAGGCATAACAATTATAAACATATAAGCACCTAACAAAAGAGTTCCAAAATACACAAAGCAAAAACTAACAGAACTGAAGGGTAAAATAGACAATTCAACAAAGGTTGGAGACTTCAACATGCCACTTCCAATAATCAACAGAACAACAATTAGAAGATCAACAAGGAAATAGACTTGAACACACCAGATCTAACAAACATCTATATAGAACACTACACACAACAGAAGACACATTCTTCACAAGTGCATATGGAGCATTCTCCAGGATAAACCACACATTAGGCCATAAAAAAATTCTCAATAAATTTAAAAGGATTATAATCATATCATTTATGTTCTGTGACCACAGTGGAATGAAACTAGAAATCAATAACAGAAGGAATCTGGAAAATTCACAAATATGTGGAAATTAACATAATCTTAAATACCAATGGGTCAAAGAAGAAAGCACAGAGAAATTAGAAAAATACCTTGAGATGAATGAAAACAAAAACACAACATTCCAAAAGCTATTGGATACAGCTAAAGTAGTGCTTAGAACAAAATCTATAGTTGTAAATACCTATATTAAAAAATAAGATCTCAAATCAATAACCCAATCTTCCACCATAAGAAATTATAAAAAGAGGAAACTAAACTCAAAGCAAGTGAAAAGAATATAAAAGTAAAATGACATAAATGAAAGAGAATAGAGAAAAATCAAGAAAACCAAAGCTTATTCTTTGAAAAGATCAACAAAATTGAAAAATCTTCAGACTGACCAAGAAAAAAGAGAAGAATCAAATTACTAAAATCAGGAATGAAAGAGGGGCATTACTACCAATCTTACAGAAATAAAAAGAATAAGGTAATACAATAAATAACTGTATACCAATAAATTACAAAACTTATATGAAATGGATAAATTGTTATAAAGACACCAAGTATCAAAGCTGACTAAAAAAGATAATAGAAAACCACAACAGACCTATAAATAAAGAGACTGAATTAGCAATCAAAACCCTTCTACAAAGAAAAGCCCAAACCCAGATGGCTTCCCTGGTGAATTCACGAAACATATAAAGAATTAACTGCAACCCTTCACAAACTCTTCCAAAAAAAAGAAGAGGAAACATTTCCCAACTCATTCTACAAGGCCACTATTATCTTCATACCTAAACCAGACAAAGACATCCTAAGAAAACTATGAACAGTATCCCTTGTGACTACAGATGCAAAAATCCTCAACAATATACTAGCAAACTGAACCCAGCAACATTTTAAAAAGGATTATACTCTATAACCAAACTGGATTTAACCCAAGAATACGAGAGAGTGGTTCAACGTATGAAAATCAATATAATATACCACAGAAACAGAGTAAAGGATAAAAACCACATGATCACCTCAGTAGACACAGAAAAAGCATTTGAAAATTCCAATACCTTTTCATGATAAAAAACACTCAACAAACTAAGAATAGAAAGGAACTTCCTTAACCTGATAAAGGGCATCCATGCAAAACCCACAGCTAACATCACACTCAATAATATAAAACTGAAAGATTTCCCTGAGATCAGGAACAAGAGAAGGATATTTACTCTCACCAATTCTATTCTACTGGAGGTTCCAACTGGGGTAATTAGGTAAGAAAAATAACAAAAGGCATCTAGATTGAAATAGAAATAAAGTATCTATTCACAGATGACATAATCTTGTTTATAAGGAATCCACAAAGAAGAAACTACTAGCACTAATAAACAAGTACAGGAAGGTAGCAAGATATGAGATCAATATACAAAAGTCTATTGCATTTCTATACACTAGCAATGAACACTGAGAACATTAAATTAAGAAAACAATCCCATTTACAATCACACCAAAAAGAATAAAATACTCAGGAATAAATTAATAAAAGTAGTATAAGACTTGTACTCTGAAAAGTACAAAATACTGTTGAAAGAAATGAAAGAGGACCTAAGTAAATGGAAAGATATTCCATGTTCATTAATGGAAGACATATTAAGATAGCAATACTTTTCAAATTCATATACAGAGTCAACAAAATCACTACCAAAACCCCAGCTTCCATTTTTGTAGAAATTGACAAGCTAATCTTGTCATATGGAAACTCAAGGAACCCAGAATATCCAAACTAATCCTAAAAAAAAAAAAAGTTAGAGGACTCACACTTCCCAATTTTAAAGCTTACTACAAAGCTATTCTAATCAGGACAGTGTGGTACTGACATAAGGAGAGACACCTAGATCAAGGCAATACAACTGTGAGTCCAAAAAGAAACCGTCACATTTATGGGCAATTGATTTTCAATAAGGGTGCTATTGAAAATGGGGAAAGATGAAGCTGGACTCCTACCTCACACCATATACAAAAATTAACTAAAAATGGATCAAAAATCTAAATTTAAAAGCTAAAGCTATAAAACTTTGAAAAGAAAACACAGGTATAAATCTTTGTGACTTTGGATTAAGCAATGACTTCTTAGATATAAAACTAAAAGCACAAGCTACAAAAAAATTAAGTATTAGGCATCAAAATTTAAAATTTTGTGCATAAAACGATACCATCAAAAAAGTGCAAAGACAACCAGAATGGGAGAAAAAATTTGTGAATCATATATCTAATAAGGGACTTGTATCCAGAATATTTAAAGAAATATTAGAACTCAGTAATAAAAAGACAACCCAATTTTTAAAAGGATTTGAATAGACATTTCTCCAAAGAAGATATACAGATTGCCAACAAACACATGAAAGAATGCTCAACATCATTAATCATTACAAAAATGCAAATCAAAACTACAATGAGGTATCACCTCACACTGGTCAGAATGGCCATCATCAAAAAATCTACAAACATGGGGCTTCCCTGGTGGCACAGTGGCTGAGAGTCCGCCTGCCGATTCAGGGGACGCGGGTTCGTGCCCCGGTCCAGGAGGATCCCACATGCTGCGGAGCGGCTGCACCCGTGAGCCATGGCCGCTGAGCCTGTGCATCCGGAGCCTGTTGCTCCGCAATGGGAGAGGCCACAACAGTGAGAGGCCCACGTACTGTACCGCAAAATAAAACAAAACAAAACAAAAACAAACAAACAAACAAAATCTACAAACAATAAATGCTGGAGAGGGTGTGGAGAAAAGGGAACACTCTTGCACTGCTGGTGGGGATGTGAATTAGTACAGCCACTATGGAGAACAGTATGGAGGTTCCTTAAAAAACTCCAAATAGAACTACCGTATGACCCAGCAATCCCACTACTGGGCATATACCCAGAGAAAACCATAATTCAGAAAGAGTCATGTACCAAAATGTTCATTGCAGCTCTATTTACAATAGCCAGGAGATGGAAGCAACCTAAATGTCCATCATCGGATGAATGGATAAAGATGTGGCACATATATACAATGGAATATTACTCAGCCATAAAAAGAAATGAAATTGAGTTATTTGTAGTGAGGTGGATGGACCTAGAGTCTATCATACAGAGTCAAGTAAGTCAGAAAGAGAAAAATACCGTATGCTAACACATATATGGAATCTAAGAAATAAAAAGTCATGAAGAACCTAGGGGTAAGACAGGAATAAAGATACAGACCTACTAGAGAATGGACTTGAGGATATGGGGAGGGGGAAGGGTAAACTGTGACAAAGTGAGAGAGTGGCATGGACATATATACACTACCAAACGTAAAACAGATAGCTAGTGGGAAGCAGCCGCATAGCACAGGGAGATCAGCTCGGTACTTTGTGACCACCTAGAGGGGTGGGAAGGAGGGAGACGCAAGAGGGAAGAGATATAGGAACATATGTATAACTGATTCACTCTGTTAGAAAGCAGAAACTTACACACCATTGTAAAGCAATTATACCCCAATAAAGATGTTAAAAAAAAAATTTTTTTTCATGCATAGGAAGATGTGTTTTTGAACCCTTGCAAGGATAGACACAATTTACTCGAGGGGGTAAGAAAAATAAACCAAGTTAAAATAACCTGCTAAGAGTGTAAAGCAACTTTTAATTTTTGCTTGTAGAATTTTATTCTACTACAATTTATAAAACAACTATGAGTCACAACCAGCAACAATGTAGAACTGGCCCTTGTTCAAGATATGGAATAAAAATATGCCCCACTGGGAATTAAGAATCTCTACATAAGTCACCTAAGATACTCCATTTCATTAAAACTCAGAGCACCCTAGCCTCTTTTGTTAAGCACAGATTAACTATTAAACATTGCTGCTCTCTTCTCCACAATTTTTTTTTTGGCTACACCGCAGGGCATGCAGAACTTCCCCGACTAGGGATAGAACCCGTGCCCCCTGCAGTGGAAGCATGGAGTCTTAACCACTGGACCACCAGGGAAGTCCTCTTCTCCACAATTTTAAAAGCACAAATAAATCAAAGTGGATTTTATGATGTGCATCCTTTACAGGCTCCAAAACCAGCAATACAATCTCAGGTAGCCACTTCAACCCCCTTTAGCAAAATTATTTAAGTCCACAAGACAGAAGACTGCTGCTTTAGGTGATTCTGTAAAATCCCTCAAACAGAAAAGTCTCAGTGGGGCATCAAACAGTAAGAAAAGTATCAATATGCGCCCAAAGTAAACAAATATACCAATGAATCCAGAGAGACAGAAGTGGCATTATTATTACCTTTGAAGATGGCTCTCAGGAGTGCTCCAGCAGCTTTTCCTTTCACTGCCTGATTCTGAAGGAGATTAGCCAGCTGCAAAGAAAAGAAAAAGCTACAAGTCCCTGGCAACAATTTCCCTACCTGAATGACCTAAACTCCCGGTATGAAAAACACATCTGTCAAGTTCATATCCTTCAGAGACTCCACGTATCACAAATAACATATTTATTTACATATAGCAAGGTAGATCTTAACATGATGCTGGGCTGTCAAGACTGAAATTTATTCATACATTCATTCTACAAACGTTTATTAAGTATTTAATCAGCACTAGGTATCAAGCTATGTTCTTGGGGATATACATTCATTCAGCAAATACTCTTTGAACATGTTCTTCTTCCTAGGCATTAGGGATACAAGGATGAACACGGTAATCTGATTCAGTTTACAGCAGAGCAGGAGGGAAAAGGACAAGAAAAAAAATCAGAAAAAAAATTTGTAGAAGAAACAAAAGACTGAGACAATAATTGAGGAAAGAGAAGCAACTTCAGCTAGGGTAGTAAGGGAGAAAGCTTCTCTGAGGTAGGTGACATTTCTATAGAGACTTGGAGGATGAGAAAGAGCTTATGCAAAGGGAGGAAAGAAAAACATTTCAGATAAAGGTATTGTTATGTGCAAAGGCCCTGAGGGAGCAAAGAGTTTGGCATATTGGATGGCCTGAAAAAAAAAAAAAAAGACCAATTTGGCTGAAGAGTAGTAAGAAAAGAGTGGCACAAGATGAATTTGGAGAGATGGGCAAGAACCAGATAATAAGAATCTTGTAGGCCATGATAGGAAGCTTAGATTTTCTCTAAGTGCAATAGAAGTAACTAATGAGAAAAGAGGAGTGATATGATAGATGTTTTTAAAAAAAAAAAAATCAGTCTTATTGCTTTTGTAGAAAATAGTTGTGGGAGGGTTTAAGAGTGAAATAGGGACATCTGTTAGATTGTTATCAGTCATCAAATGAGAGATGATAGTGGCCTACAGCAAGGTAATAGCAGGGGAGATGTCCTGAGTTGAACTGTGTCCCCCTCCAAAATTCATGTTTAAGCTCTAACCCCCAGCAACTCAGAATGTGATCTTATTTGGAAATAGGGTCATTGTAGGTGTAATTAGTTAAGCTGAGGTCATATGGGTAGGCCCTAATCCAGTATGACTAATGTCCTTAGAAAAAGGGGAAATTTGGACAGAAACACATACACAGCGAGAATGCCATGTGAAAGTGAAGGCAGAGGCCATGGGTGACACAAGGCAAGGAATGCTAAAGATTGTCAGCAAACCACCAGAAT
>NW_006798464.1:473260-493219 GCF_000442215.2 Lipotes vexillifer | reverse complement strand
GGAACCAACAATGCCAACACCGTGATCCTGGACTTCTAGTTCCTAGAACTTTAAAAATAACTGTCTATTGTTTAAGGTACTCAGTTTGTAGTACTTTGTAAGATGAAGAAAAGTACAGATGGCCCCGAGCTTGTAACAGTTCAACTTACAATTTTTCAACTTTACAATGGGGCAAAAGTGATAGGCATTCAGTAGATACTGTATTTCGAATTTTTATCTTTTCCTGGGCTAGCAATCAGTTGCAGGATCACAAGGATAAACAACCGATACACCATTCTGTACCCACGCAACCATTCTGTTTTTCACTTTCAGTACAGTATTCAATAAATTACATACGATATTCAACACTTTATTGTAAAATGGGCTTTGTGTTAGATGATTTTGCCCAACTGTAGGCTAATGTAAGCATTCTTGGCATGTTTAAGGTAACTAGGCTAAGCTAGGATGTTTGGTAGGTCAGGTGTATTAAATGCATTTCCGACTTAGAATATTTTCAACCTAAAATGGGTTTATTGGGATGTAACCCCATCAAAATTTGGGGAAGATCCATAGACTGAAGATATATTTGAGAGCTTGATCAGTAGGACTTCGCTATGGTCTGAATGTTTATGTCTCCCCAAAATTCACGTGTTAAGAATCCTAATACCCAATGTTACGGTATTTGGAGGTGGGGCCTTTGGGAGGTGATTAGGTATGAGGGTGGAACTCCCATGAATGGGATTAGTGCTCTTATAAGAGATCCCACAAAGCCCCCAGGCTGCTTCTACCATTTGAGGGTATAATGTGAAGTCTGCAACCCAGAAGAGGGCCCTCACTTGACCACACTGGCACCATCACCTAGGATTTCCAGTCTCCAGAACTATGAGAAATAAATATTTGCTGTTATTAAGTCACCCAGTCTACAGTATTTTGTTATAGCAGCCTGAATGGACTAAGACAGACTTCCTCATGCTTTAGACGTGAAATGGGTGTGGTGATGAAGGAAAAGAAGAAATCAAGGAGGACTCAAATTTCTTGCTTAAGCAACTAACTGGGTAGATGGTGGCACCATTTACAGACATGGTGAAAATTTCGGATTAAGCAAGCATCTAAATCATCCAGGGGCTTGTTAAAACAGAGAACTCCACCTGCAGTTTTTGATTCAGCAGATCTGATGTGGCGCTCAGAACTGTTACTCTTAAGATATCCAAGTGGAGATGTCAAATCGATAACTGAATATGCCAAAGTGGAGCTCAGTGAGAACATGTAAGATCATCCAGGGAGAAAATGTAAAGAAAAAAGAGACACCAACAGAGAGGGATAGATGGAAACTCTATTATTTTTACAACTTTTCTGTAAGTCTAAAATCAATTCAAAATGAAGAGTTAAAAAATTCTTCCTGGATTTAGCATCCACTGATGCTTCCTGCCTGATCCAATCTTTATCATGATGGTTGCCAAATGATGATTTTCTAACTCTGTGGTAAGCAAGAGCCCTCCTCATCATTTATTATCAATATGGACTCACAAATTTCTATATTTTTCAGTGGTTTATAATTCATAACTGAACTTGATTATTTCAATGTTCAAATTTGACCAACGGAAGCCCCTTCAAGCTGTCTTTATCAGGTTTGGGGTATCAATGTTATACTTTATAAAAAGCATTTGGAAGTTTTCCTTATATATGCACATTTTTCCTTATGTATTATATATGCTCTAAAACAATTTATGTGGCATCGGGACTATCTCTTACCTCTGATCTCTAAAGATTTGGTAGACGTTTCCTATGAAACTTCTGGGCCTGGTATTTTTGTGTCAAGTAATTGCTTGATAACTCTTTTATTCTTTTATAGAAATTGATCTGGTTAAGCTTTCCATCTCAAATTGGGTCAATTTAATTAAACTGTATGTTCCTAAGAAATTATCCATTGCATCTACATTTTCAAATTTATTTGTACTAGATATATACAGAGTAGTCTCTTAGTATTTTCTGAGATTTTTCGCTATATGAAGTTATTTCCCCCTTGTCATTTCTTATTTAGTATATCTGTGCTTACTCCATTGTTTTCTTGATTAGTTAATAGTTCTGTCTATTTTTCAAAGAACCAGGATTTTTATGTATTAATTTGATCTACTGTTCTCCACTTTATTAACTTCTACTTTTATTCTAGCAGTCCCTTTTAGATTCCTCTATTCTCTCTAAATCTTTGAATGTAAATTTTCCCACTGCTAGATATGTCAGTCTTCCTTGTCATGGACTTGCTTATGTGTTTTATAATTTTTTACTCTTAAGCACATCTTCTATGGACATTTTTATCAAATGGACTGAATGCATATATTGCTGGAATGCTTATCAAATTTATAGAGGATATAAAATGATGATTAATACAATGGTCAACAGAATCAGGATACAAGAAGATCTTGATGGAGTGAAATCAAATTAATCTAAAAAGATAAGTAACAGATTTAACAAAATTTTAATGTGGGTTCTAAGAACTAACTATTGAAGTTCGGAGATGAAGGAAATTTAGCCTATATGCAAAAATGACTTGGGGTTTTTAGTTGCTTGTAAGAGCAATGAGACAATAATATCATACTGCTGCCAAAAAGTTGACTCTGCATTAATGGAAGAATTAGGGAAATATTAGTGCCCCTCTACTCTAGTGGTAGAACACATGTGGAGCCCTGTGTTCAATTTGAGGTACAAAACTTTTAAAGGTAATATTAACAAAACAGAAATGTTCAGAGGACTGTGTTCATGTTGGCGAAGAAACAAAATAGGAAGAGCTGAAGGACCTTTTCTAATATTTATTCAGCGTCTACTGGATGCCTATTGAGGGTCTATTAGATGTTAGGTGCATACAGTATCTCATTTCAAAAACCAAGATAGGAATTCTTTTTGTGATAAGCATGAATCAGAGAAGTAATTCATAGCATCTATCATGGGTTTTGTTCTAGTTCTTATTTTTTACTTATTTTATAGTGTAATGTTAAAGCCTCCTCAAATTCCTTTTGGAAGCAGGTAAGATAAAAATTCTAAGTAAATAGATAAATAGAAAGCAGGTTTCAACCAAATTTTAAGTTGTCTATAGGATGATTCAACTCTCAACTCATGCAAAGGATGCCTTAAAAAGTGCCACAAAAAGCAATTACTGGATAATTTCAAAGAAAAAAAAATCAGAGCACATCCTTGTATCAATTCCCAGTTAGCATAAGATAACAAAGATTAAGATGCACCTAGCTTCAATGACGACAAAAACTAGCACATAAAAAGTTCCTTAAAAATGTAACACTCGGGGCTTCCCTGGTGGCACAGTGGTTGAGAGTCCGCCTGCCGACGCAGGGGACACAGGTTTGAGCTCCGGTCCGGGAAGATCCCACGTGCCACGGAGCAGCTAGGCCCGTAAGTCATGGCCGCTGGGCCTGTGCGTCCGGAGCCTGTGCTCCGCAATGGAAGAGGCCACAACAGTGGGAGGCCCGCGTACCGCAAAAAAACAAAACAAAAAAGAGTAGCCCCTGCTCACCGCAGCTAGAGAAAGCCCACGCACAGCAACGAAGACCCAATGCAGCCAAAAATAAATAGATATAACATCAAAGAAATTAAAAAAAAATAATAATACTCAAAGTCTTAATTTGTCTATACATATATACTAATGTTTAAGGTTAATTCTAAGGAGGGATTATTTTCCATGTAGGGATCTGAATAAGCTGAGATCATTTATAATGGAATAAGGAGAAGTATATCAGGAGAGAAAGATTAGAAAGCCTAACACAGAAGGTAATTATTGTCCCATTTTATAATCATATACTTATAGTGAAGACACAATGTAAATTGGTTGGTTTTCGCTTTTACTAATAATTTCAAAATATCTTACTACTTATGAACTTATTTTCTTTAGGGAAAAACATAAATGAAGCATCAACAGGCAAATCTAATGTCTCACATCAATAACCACAGTCTGGATACTGCTTTCAAATAAGATTGTTCTAAGAACTAAAAAGTGTACTAATTTGCTTTATACGGTTGCATAAATGTCATTTAAATATTATACAGTTGTAGGGATTTCCCTGGTGGTCCAGCAGTTAAGACTTCATGCTTCCACTTCAGGGGACATCCGTTCGATCCCTGGTAAGGGAACTAAGATCCCACATGCTGCACGTTGCAGCAATCAATCAATAAACAAACAAACAAACAAATACAGTTGTATAAATGTACACAAATGCCCTTAAGTTGTCCATATCTCTTCCTCTCTCCCATTTCTTTGTATCTATGAGTTGTTATCAAATAAATCCTTGTCTCCTAAGGAGAGTGGGGGATAGATGAAGCGGCAGAATTAATTTTTCTAACATGTCCCTTGAATTTGTTATCATGCTTGACATTTGCTTTTGGCAGAACATCCTTCCTAATACTCACATCATCATCTTTCAGGGTTTGAAGAAATTTTTGCAGTCTGTCTGCTGTTTTTTCTGCTGCTAGAGATAAAATTTTCTGGTCCATTGTTGCACACATCAAGGAACTGGAAAGGGAAAATGTCAGAGCTGGATGAAACTTCCAGAAGTAAACAAGTTTGATTTTTTTTTCCCTTCTCTACCTGTTAACTGAGTATTTCATACATATTACAGACTACGTACACAGTGGGTACTCAACAGGCTAAGGATTACCAACTAGTATGAGTAGGTGATTCTTATCCAAACCAAAATAATCTTGAGAATTCCCTGCAATTTCCTTATTAGAAAGCTGTACTCTAATCAAGTGGTTTCCTAATTCCAAGTCACATTTTTATCATTTTTTTAAGCATCTACCCAGTATGCTGCCCAGAACAAAGCTATCATTTAACAGCATAGCAAATATATAATAAATTATTATTGACACATACACAAGAATATTATAACATATAATAAAGTAACACTTGATAAATGAATAAATCAACAGCACTGTAAATGCATTTATACCAATTAAATGGTGTAAAAACAAATGAGAAGTTAACAAGGCTAAGAAATAAATGTGTGCTCAAACATCAAGAAGCCTTCCCAGCAGAGGAAAGCTTAAACTGGAACTTAAAGATTAAATTTAGACAGTCAAGATAACCACATGGTGTACATTATTGGGAAGAGTATCATGAACAAAGGCATTCATAAGAGAATCTGAAAAATTTTGGGGGGGAAAATGAGTAGTAGAGGGTTCAAGTAGGGGAGTAGTGAGTAGGAAAGCTAGAAAGGGTGGGACTAAACTGCGCAAACTCTTAAAAGCCAGGTTAAGGAATTCAGATTTTATTCTGTAAATAATAGATGGCAACAAAAATTTCTGGAGTGAAAGATAATCTGACAAGATTGAAACAGTGGGGCTTCCCTGGTGGCGCAGTGGTTGAGAGTCCGCCTGCCGATGCAGGGGATACGGGTTCGTGCCCCGGTCTGGGAAGATCCCACATGCCGTGGAGCGGCTGGGCCCGTGAGCCATGGCCGTTGAGCCTGCTCGTCCGGAGCCTGTGCTCCACAATGGGAGAGGCCACAACAGTGAGAGGCCCACATACCGCAAAAAAAAAAAAAAAAAAAAAAGATTGAAACAGTGTTTGAGGAAACTGAATCTGGCATCAATGTGCAGATTAAAGTAGGGACGGAGTAAGGAGGAACAGAGGCTAAGAGGCTACTGGGGGCTATTTTAGTGGTAGTGACAAAGGCCTGTCTTAGGGTGGTTACTCTGGGGAGTAGAAAGGAAAGGGTGAAATGGATGCACATTAGACAGACAGGAGTTAGTGTGTAGCTATGGGAGTATTATGGGAAGGGGGAAATGCACACTGATGGAAAGAAGACCTGCTCCTCCTCCTGCATTTCTTCATGTTTCCAATCTCCATAAATTGTACCATCATCCACCCAGCTGCTGAAACCAAAAACCTGGACAACATTCTTAACCACTTCCCCTTCATCCTCCACATCCATTACCAAGTCCTGATGATGTTACCCCCCTAAAACATCTCTCAAGTCTACTTCTGAGATCCACGACCTCCACATTACTCCAAAGCCACCATCATCTCTCACCTGAACTACTGCATAGTTTCCTAACTTGTCCCCCACACAGCAGCTAAAATAATGTTTTTGAAACACAAACCAGATTATGTGACTTATCCTCCCTCAATCTCCATCCTCAACTTAAAACTCTTCAGTGGCTTTCCATTACTCTCGTATCAGTCCAAAATCCTGAATTCAGGATAAAAAGGTCTGGTCCATGCTAACTCCCCTTCCTCACTCCAGGCACACTGAACTGTTTTCAGTCCTTCAAACCCCCAAGTTCCTCTCGCCACAGACCCTTACACATGATTTTCTGTCTGGAACTTATACAAATACCCCTCCTTTCATCTGCTGCTTGCCAATCTTTTATTGTTAATTCCTACAAATTCTTCAGCTCAATCCACACTTCCTTAGAAGCTCAGTCTAAACACTCCCCTATTACATTCTTTCAAGGCAACTGTAATCTCTCTCACCATCACCACACTTTTAACATTACATTTGTAATTATTAGCTTAAGAACTACACCTCCCACTCCACTTCAAACTCCAGGAGTGCAGGGAGACCTGTCTGGTTTTGTTTATCACTGAACCTCCAGTACTTAGCACAGTATCTAGCTCATAAAAGGTGCCCAATAAATATCTGCTGAACAAATGAATGACTGAATCCCTACAATGGACAAGACCCTGGGCCCAGCACTTTACACTCATTAATTTGATCCTCACACCAACCCTATGAGGTCTATGTTATTACTCCCAATTTAGATAAAGATCTTTTAAGATTCAGAGAGATTAAGGAATTTCCCCAAATCCCCAAAGTTAGAAGGCTAGTAAGGGTAGAAGCAGAACTGAAATCCGAGTCTGTCCAGCTCCGGACCCCAAATCCCATGCTTTTACCTGCTACCCTCTGTTAGGGGCTGGGTGGCAGTAGACGATGAAAACAAGGTACACCGACTAAGAGACGTCCAGCCCTAAAGGGAAGATGCTGAACTCTTTCTATTTCAGCAGGTACATTTGCTAAATTCTTCCTAAAACCAGAGGTGAGTAACAGATAAGTGGCTGCAGATTCTTTGTCAAGAGGCCCTGAGGTTAGTGACGCACCACAGAAGTGAAACGCCGCGGGTCTTGCGCCGGGGCTCCTCAGACAGCAAGAAGTAAACACAAATAGGGAAACTATAAAATGAGGCAGCTGGTGATGTGCGCTGTGACCGAGCTACAAAGGCGAAATAGGTTTAGAGAAATTTCTCAGACGTAGGAGCTAAGCGCTGGTGGAGAGCAAAAATTTAACAAGAGGGCCGAGGGTGTAGCACGCCCGGGAAGCAGGAAGAGCCAACCGACGCGGAGGGAGACAGCGCGGCACCCCTTCCAAGCCAAGGAAAACGCCAGAAAGTCACAATGGAAGTGGGGTCCTCCTGTCCTCCCAGACCCGCTACCTCCCTGGGGCTGAGTCCCACCGCCCCTGCAACGCGCGAAGCCCCTCCGGATGGTCATCTCAGCCTCACCTCCTCCACAAGTTTCCAAAAAGTCCGCTCAACCCAACTCCGCCGCACTTCCGTTACCGGGAGCAGCGGCTCCCGCCTCCCGCGGCTCACTTCCGCCGCCCGGGAGCACGCGCATGGGGCGTACCATTAAGGCAGAAGGGATGGGGGAACTCCTGGGACGACCCCACTCACTGTGGGGGGGGGCAGCCTTAGAACTCCAATTCGGGACCGCAGAGTGAGCCAGGGCAGTGTGGCCTGGGTGTGGCCACCACGGTGCCTTGACCAGTTAAGGCCTTCTTGTGTACTATTGGGGAAAGGGTCAGTGAGAAAGGGGATGAATCTAGTGATGGCTGTAGAGGTCTTTGCATTGGAAGTGCCTGGAAGGCGCAGGAAGGTGTCTTATTCCTTGTGCCAGTGGAGGTGTAACTCCTGTAAAGGAAAAAAGTGTTGCCTGCCATTCCATTTCTATAGGGATCAAGGCTGTAGCAACTGCAGTCGTTGGCCTCAGTGTGCCTGAGGGGAGCTCAGGATGGAGAAAAACAGGAAACATTTTGTGCTTTGGATGTAAGGATCCTTGGATAGTTAAGATGCATATCTAAGGAAAAGTTTCGATGAACCCAGATTCTTGCATATTCCCATACATAGGAAAGCACTTAAGTCATTAACTTGAAATATCTGTTTTTTGTGATCAGTAATCTTGGTCTTTGATTACATGGATCTCCCCCCCCAAACCCCCCCCCCCACGCAAACTTACATATATCCTGGCTCCTCCCTTAACTCTTCAGAGCAGGTCCTCAAAGCTATCTCAGAGGCTGTCTCCAGGGCTATAGTCCTCAGTAAGGTACCTGGATAAAACTTAACTCACAACTTGTAGGTTTTGAATTTTTCTTTCAGTCGACAGCCCTAAAATGTAAGCCTCATATGGCCAGGGGGCTTATTGCATACAAAATCTCAGCATTTAGCACAAAGCCTGGCATAGCAGTAAATGCTCAGTAAATATTTGTTAAATGAACAACTGATAGTAGAGCAAAGAGCAATGGAGGAGAGGTTCGAGAACCTGTACTACGTTGAACGGGCAGCTTGTGCAAAGGGCCTGACAGCAACAAGCAATCCAGCGTCTGGCTGGTTTGGGAGGTGCAGGTGCTTCGGGTGAGGGTGGGAAAGCAGGGGCTTGTTAATCTTTTTCACATCAGGAGCAAGTGGGGAACAGCTGAAGTGGAAGGGCGTGATTGTATTCACTTTGTAGAACAATATTTCTGGCAGGTGAGTGCTGCAGAGGTTATTTAAAAGAGATGATGGGGATTTCCCTGGTGGTGCAGTGGTTAAGAATCCACCTGACAATGCAAGGGACATAGGTTCGATCCCTGGTGCAGGAAGATCCCACATGCTGCGGAGCAACTCAACTCATGTGCCACAGCTACTGAGCCTGCGCTCTAGAGCCTGCAATCCACAACTACTGAAGCCTGTGTGCCCTAGAGCCCCATGCCACAACTATTGAGCCCGTGTGCTGCAACTACTGAAGCCCGTGCACCTAGAGCCTGTGCTCCACAATAAAAGAAGCCACCACAACAAAGAGTAGCCCCACTCGCTGCAACTAGAGAAAGCCCATGCACAGCAACGAAGACCCAATGCAGCCAAAAAAAAAAGATGATGGAGGTGAGGAGAATTGAAGGCAAGACCCCTTAGGAGGCTCTAAGTTGTCCTGGACATAGGTGGTGGTGGCCCAACCTTGGGGAGAGGTGGGAGGGGTTTGAGGAATATTCAGGCTTGAGTGACTGGGATGGAGGTGCACCCTGGTGATACTGCCAGTTGACTGACACACAGGGAAGGATGAAAGTTTGAGTTGATGATGAAGCCTTCAGATTTGGACTTGCCAAATGTGAGACCATGGGATGGCATGTGAAGGAATGCTAAGATCAGGGGGCATTCAGTCTGGAGCCTGTCTCCCAGTTCCCAGGGGTAGGATGGATCTATTTGGCCAGTTCTGGAAGAAACATAGCTGCTGGAAGAGAATGATGCCTCTCAGCTGCCTAGGTCTGCTACTTGTTTATGACACTTCTTTTTTTAAATAAATTTATTTATTTTGGGTTGTGCTGGGTCTTCGTTGCTGCACACAGGCCCCTCCAGCTGCAGCAAGTGGAGGCCACTCCTCGCTGCAGCATGCAGGCCTCTCACTGCAGTGGCCTACTCCGTTGCAGAGCACGGACTCTAGGCAGGCGGGCCTCAGCAGCTGTGGCACGCAGGCTCAGTAGTTGTGGCTCACAGGCTCTAGAGCACAATCTCAGTAGTTGTGGCACACGGGCCCAGCTGCTCCATGGCATGAGGGATCCTCCTAGACCAGGGTTCGAACCCGCGTTCCCTGCACTGGCAGGCAGACTCCCAACCACTGTGCCACCAGGGAAGCCTATGACACTTCTTAAGTACTTTTTACTTCTACCACGTTTCTGGCCCAATATTAAGCTGTGATATTTGGCTAAAACACAGCAGCGGGGTTGGAAGATTATTCCTGAGAGGAATCCTTTAGCTTGCCAAGGAATCAGATGACTTTACCTCATCTTCTCCCCACAAAACCACCCTTCCAGGCTGCTTCTGGGACTGGGCCAGGCAGCCATAAATTTGTGTGTCTGTGTAGCTCAAAAGGGCTCATTTTCCTTTTTGAACTTCCATTTTTGCATCCCAGGTGCACTTATTGCATTGCCTGTGTGAGCATCTACCCACTGGCATTGACAATTGCAGCAGGGGGTCTTGCCTCCCCTTGTTGCATGAATGTATCATCTGTATTTTCCATTAGTGCTAATGGGTGTTACATATGCAAAGGAAGAGAACAGACAGATTCATAACAATGTTTTTCATCCTGGTGCAGGCTTCCTTACTAAGCAGCAAATCTTACCAATCTGCTTCAACCGACTAGACTCCATACACGGGTCAGCTAGTGATACACTGATTCTAGAAAACACAGCCAGTTGAAAACAGGTTTACAACACTGGAACCAAATGTTCTTCAGACCTTGTCAGTAGCTCATGTTTGGGTAATAATATTATAGCTACTGATATTTGCAGGAGTCCAGAGAAAAGTACAGATGGAGGTCCCCTATCATTCCCCATTCCATCCTGCAGTGTGAGGGGCTTCATATGCCTGCATGTGGACACCCAGCCTGAAAATCCACACCATGTCTCTCCTCTAAAGCTGCCCTTGTCTACCCTTGACTACCTTTGTGCCTAGGGCTGTGCACACTAGCAGGTCCACTCTGGGGAGGGTGGACTTAGGAAGGAGCCTGTATAGGCTGAGGAACTGAGCTTGGGGATGTTTGGGAAGGTACCCTGAGCATGGTCTAAAGGAGGGCACGTGGGCTTCAGTGCGTTCACACTCCAAGTTTCTTGGACTCCTCATCATCTAGGAAGGGAGCTATTGAGGCACCCACCCAGTCCAAGCACTCCAGTTGCCTGGGTTTACGGGTGGCATTGCTTGAGAGAATAATCAAGGTAGCATGTATAATGAGCCTAGCGTTTAGGAGCACTTAATAGTGTAGTTCTGGTGATCTGTATTGATGTTACTATTGCAAAAAGATTACAAGTCACTGAAGTTTCAGATGTTTAGTATTTTTATCAATAAAGTATTTTTTGAATTAAAAAAAATAGTTTCAGTTCCCTCTGGCAATCCCACTTCAGAGTGTGTATACAAAAGAATTGAAATCAGGATCTTAATCAGATATCTGTACACCCATATTCAGGGAACCATTATTCATAATAGTGAAAAGGTGGAGACAACCCAAACATCCATGGGCAGACGAATGGATAAACAGAATGTGGTGTATCCATACAGTGGAATACTATTCAGCCTTAAAAAGGAATGAAATCCCATCACATGCTACAACATAGATGATACTGAAGGACATTATGTTAAGTGAAATAAGCCAGTCACAAAAAGACAAATACTGTATGATTCCACTCACATGAGGTATCTAAAGGATTCAAACTCCAAGAAACAAAAAGTAGAATTGTGGTTGCCAGGGGCTGGGGAGAAGGTGAATTGGGGGGCTCTTGTTTAATAGGTATAGAGTTTCAGTTTTGTAAAATGAAAAAGTTCTGGATATCTGTTTCTCAACGATGTGAATGTACTTAATGCTACTGAAGTGTATACTTAGAAATGGTTAAGATTAAAAAAAGATACTACTACCTGGGCAGGTCACAGGATTGTTAAGAAGAACCATCTGACTCCATCCTGAAGAAATTCCGATTTAGTAGGGTTTAAGGTAGAGGTTTAACAGCTCACCGTTTGTAATCCCAGGGTCTGGAAAAGTGGCACACAGTGGGTGCTTCAGATATTTGTTAAACGGGTGCAAAATTATGAACACATCCTTAGAAAAATAGGTTTTTAAATTATTTCAATGAAATGTTAAATTTCAAAGTGAAAATTTTGACTTAAAACTACATTACTGCTTTTGAAGCTTCCTGTGAATCGGCAATCATATGAAGATTAAAAGTTCAAAACAACAACAACAACAAACAAACAAAAAGTTTAGTTCCATTACCCTGCTCCATCTCTTGTTTCTCAGAGGCCTGCCTGGAAGACAGGAAGAGGACTTGGGAAAGGGGAAGCAGTGTGGGAAGTAATCCTTAAAAACTGGCCCCTTGGGGACTTCGCTGGTGGCGCAGTGGTTAAGAAGCCACTTGCCATTGCAGGGGACATGGGTTAGATCCCTTGTCAGCAAAGATCCCACATGCCGTGGAGCAACTAAGCCCTTGTGCCACAACTACTGAGCCTGCAGACCACAACTACTGAGCCCACGTGCCACAACTACTGAGCCCATGCACCACAACTACTGAAGCCTGTGCACCTAGAGCCCATGCTCCGCAATGAGAAGCCACCTCAATGTGAAGCACGCGCTCTGCAACGTAGAGTAGCCCCCGCTCACCGCAACTAGAGAAAGCCCATGCGCAGCAACGAAGACCCAAAGCAGCCAAAACACCCCCCCCAAAACTGGTCCCTTAAAACTGGTGATATTTGATTCAGGTTTATGGACTATCCAATTGTATTATAATGATGTTCATTTCCTGATGTGGATATTCGCACTGTGGTTAATTAAGAGAATGTTTTGTTTTTAGGAAATACATCCTGAAGTATTTAGGAGAAGAGGGGCATCATGTCTGCAACTTACTCTAAAATGGTTTAGAAAAAAAATATAGTATGTATATATTGACAGAGAATGATAAAGCAAATGTGATAAAATGTTAACTTCTAGGTGAAGGGCATATGGGAAGTTTTTGTACTATTTTTGTGACCTGTAATTCTGAAATTATGACAAAATAAAAAAGTTTTTTGAAAAAAATCAGGCCAGTTGTGAACCTAGTGATCTGCTCTGGCTTGTAAATAATCAGCAAACTTTGAGCAGCCATTTCTGCCCCTTTGATGACGACAGGTAGATGCCTGTTCTTCATCTTCCACTTCACGTGACCCTCTTCTGTTGCCACCCTAGATGGCTGCAAAACTGAGGTGGATCCTCAATCCTACATGAGGCCTCTTGGTGCTTCTCTTTCCATCTCCCTGACTTCCTCATCTATGTCACCTCAGCCACTTACTCTCCTGGACACAGCCTGAGCAGAATCACTACTCAGACGGCAGCTTCCTCTTTGTCCAGTTGAAATGCTCAATTATTCCCACTTACCTATTCTCTAATTTTTGCTGTCCCTCACTCCTCCTTCACCTTGAATTCAACTTGCCCCCTTGTCTGTCCTTCCATCCCACCCATCTGGCAAATCCTAACCCTGTATGAGGACAGCCATATTCCTTTGTTGTGGCTATATCTGGATTGCTTGAGTTGTGCTGGAGGCTTCACGTGACTGTGTTCATAGGGACTCTAAAAGTCATTGTAGAAAACTCTAAAGATAGAGTTACCATATTATCCAGCAATCCCACTCCTGGGCATACATCTGAACAAAACTATATTTCAAAAAGATACATGGGGGGTGCCTTCAAGATGGTGGAGGAGTAAGATGTGGATATCACCTTCCTCCCTACAAATATATCAAAACTACATCAACATGTGGAACAACTCCCACAGAATACCTACTGAACGCTGGCAAAAGACCTCAGACTTCCTAAAAGACGCCCTCAGGCGACCTACACGCAGAGGCGAGTGTAATCCAAAGCTGAACCCCAGGAGCTGTGCGAACAAAGAAGAGGGAGGGAAATTTCTCCATAGAGCCTCAGGAGCAGCAGATTAAATCTCCACAATCAACTTGATGTACCCTGCATCTGTGGAATACCTGAATAGACAATGAATCATCCCAAAATTGAGGCGGTGGACTTTGGGAGAAACTGTAGACTTGGGGTTTTCTTTCTGCATCTAATTTATTTCTGGTCTTATTTTTATTTTAGTTTAGTATTTAGAGTTTATTATCATTGGTATATTTGTTTATTGATTTGGTTGCTCTCTTTTTTTATTTTATATACGTATATTTTTCCTTTTTCTCTTTTTGTGAGTGTGTATGTGTATGCTTCTTTGTGTGATTTTTTTCTGTATAGCTTTGCTTTTGCCATTTGTCCTAGGGTTCTGACTCTCCATGTTTTTTTGTTTGTTTTTTGTTTTTAGTATAGTTTTTAGCGCTTGTTATCATTGGTGGATTTGATTTTTGGTTTGGTTGGTCTCTTCTTTCTTTCTCTCTTTTTAAATTACTTTTTATTTTTAATAATTTTTTTCTATTTTAATAACTTTATTTTATTTTATTTATCTTTCTTCCTTCCTTCCTTCCTTCCTTCCTTCCTTCCTTCCTTCCTTCCTTCCTTCCTTTCTTTCTTTCTTTCTTTCTTTCTTTCTTTCTTTCTTTCTTTCTTTCTTTCTTTCTTTCTTTCTTTCTTTCTTTTTCTCCCTTTTCTTCTGAGCCATGTGGCTGACAGGGTCTTGGTGCTCTGGCTGGGTGTCAGGCCTGAGCCTCTGAGGTTAGAGAACCGAGTTCAGGACATTGGTCCAGCAGAGACCTCCCAGCCCCACATAATATCAAATGGTGAAAGCTCTTTCAGGGATCTCCATCTCAATGCTAAGACCCAGCTCCACTCAACGACCAGCAAGCTACAGTGCTGGACACCCTGTGCCAAACAACTAGCAAGACAGGAACACAAACCCATCCATTAGCAGAGAGGCAGCCTAAAATCATAATAAGTTCACAGACACGCCAAAACACACCACTGGCCATGGTCCTGCCCAACAGAAAGACAAGATCCAGCCTCATCCACCAGAACACAGGCACCAGGTCCCTCCACCAGGAAGCCTACAAAACCCACTGAACCAACCTTACCCACTGGGGACAGACACCAAAAACAACAAGACCTACGAACCTGCAGCCTGCGAAATGGAGACCCCAAACACAGTAAGTTAAGCAAAATGAGAAGACAAATACACAGCAGATGAAGGAGCAAGGTAAAAACCCACCAGACCAAACAAATGAAGAGGAAATAGGCAGTCTACCTGAGAAAGAATTCAGAGTAATGATAGTAAAGATGATCCAAAATCTTGGAAATAGAATGGAGAAAATACAAGAAACGTTTAACAAGGACCTACAAACAAACAATGATGAACAACACAAACCAACAATGATGAACAACACAATAAATGAAATTAAAAATTCCCTAGAAGGAATCAATAGCAGAATGACTGAGGCAGAAGAACAGATAAGTGACTTGGAAGATAAAATAGTGGAAATAATTACCACAGAGCAGAAAAAGAAAAAAGAATGAAAAGAATTGAGGACGATCTCAGAGACCTCTGGGACAACATTAAACATACAAACATTCGAATTATAGAGGTCCCAGAAGAAGAAGAGAAAAAAAAAAAAAGGGACTGAGAAAATATTTGAAGAGACTATAGTTGAAAACTTCCCTAATATGGGTAAGGAAATAGTCAATCAAGTCCAGGAAGCACAGAGAGTCCCATACAGGATAAATCCAAGGAGAAACATGCCAAGACACATATTAATCAAACTATCAAAAATTAAATACAAAGAAAAAATATTAAAAGCAGCAAGGGAAAAGCAACAAATAGCATACAAGGGAATCCCCACAAGGTTAACAGCTGATCTTTCAGCAGAAACTCTGCAAGCCAGAAGGGAGTGGAGGGCATATTTAAAGTGATGAAAGGGAAAAACCTACAACCAAGATTACTCTACCCAGCAAGGATCTCATTCAGATTCGACAGAGAAATTAAAACCTTTACAGAGAAGCAAAAGCTAAGAGAATTCAGCACCACCAAACCCAGCTCTACAACAAATGCTAAAGGAACTTCTCTAGGCAGGAAACACAAGAGAAGGAAAAGGCTTACAATAACAAACCCAAAACAATTAAGAAAATGGTCAGAGGAACATACATATTGATAACTACCTTAAATGTAAATGGATTAAATGCTCCAACCAAAAGACATAGACTGGCTGAATGGATACAAAAACAAAACCCATACATATACTGTCTACAAGAGACCCACTTCAGACTTAGTGAGACATACAGACTGAAAGTGAGCGGATGGAAAAAGATATTCCATGCAAATGGAAATAGCTGGAGTAGCAATTCTCATATCAGACAAAATAGACTTAAAAAAAAAGACTATTACAAGAGACAAAGAAGGACACTACATAATGATCAAGGGATCAATCCAAGAAGAGGATATAACAATTGTAAATATTCATGCACACAACATAGGAGCACCTCAATACATAAGGCAAATGCTAAGAGCCATAAAAGGGGAAATTGACAGTAACACAATAATAGTAGAGGACTTTAACACCCCATTTTCACCAATGGACAGATCATCCAAAATGAAAATAAATAAGGAAACACAAGCTTTAAGTGATACATTAAACAAGATGGACTTAATTGATATTTATGGGACATTCCATCCAAAAACATCAGATTACACTTTCTTCTCAAACGTTCATGGAACATTCTCCAGGAAAGATCATATCTTGGGTCACAAATCAAGCCTTGGTAAATTTAACAAGTATGAAATTGTATCAAGTATCTATTCCGACCACAACGCTATGAGACTAATATCAATTACAGGAAAAAATCTGTAAAAAATAGAAACACATGGAGGCTAAACAATACACTACTAAATAACCAAGAGATCAATGAAGAAATCAAAGAGGAAATCAAAAAATACGTAGAAACAAATGACAACGAAAACATGACGACCCAAAACCTATGGGACGCAGCAAAAGCAGTTCTAAGAGGGAGGTTTATAGAAATACAATCCTGCCTCAAGAAACAAGAAACATCTCAAATAAACAACGTAACCTTACACCAAAAGCAATTAGAGAAAGAAGAACAAAAAAACCCCAAAGTTAGCAGAAGGAAAGAAATCATAATGATCAGATCAGAAATAAATGAAGGAAATGATAGCAAAAATCAATAAAACTAAAAACTGGTTCTTTGAAAAGATAAAAATTGATAAACCATTAGCCAGACTCATCAAGAAAAAAAGGGAGAAGACTCAAATCAAGAGCATTAGAAATGAAAAGGGAGAAGTAAAAACTGACACTGCAGAAATACAAAGGATCATGAGAGATTACTACAAGCAACTATATGCCAATAAAATGGACAGCTTGGAAGAAATGGACAAATTCTTAGAAAAGCACAACCTTCTGAGACTGAACCAGGAAGAAATAGAAAATATGAACAGACCAATCGCAAGCACTGAAATTGAAAGTGTGATTAAAAATCTTCCAACAAACAAAAGCCGAGGACCAGATGGCTTCACAGGCAAATTCTATCAAACATTTAGAGAAGAGCTAACACCTATCCTTCTCAAACTCTTCCAAAATATAGCAGAGGGAAGAACACTCCCAAACTCATTCTACGAGGCTACCATCACCCTGATACCAAAACCAGACAAAGATGCCACAAAAAAAAAAACTACAGGCCAATGTCACTGATGAACATAGATGCAAAAATCCACAACAAAATACTAGCAAACAGAATCTAACAGCATACTAAAAGGATCATACAACATGATCAAGTGAGGTTTATCCAAGGAATACAAGGATTCTTCAATATACACAAATCAATCAATGTGATACACCATATTAACAAATTGAAGGAGAAAAACCATACGATCATCTCAATAGATGCAGAAAAAGCTTTTGACAAAATTCAACACCCATTTATGACAAAAACTCTCCAGAAAGTAGGCACAGAGGGAACTTACCTCAACATAATAAAGGTCATATATGACAAACCCACAGCTAATATCGTTCTCAATGGTGAAAAACTGAAACCATTTCCACTAAGGTCAGGAACAAGACAAGGTTGCCCACTCTCACCACTATTATTCAACATAGTTTTGGAAGTTTTAGCCACAGCAATCAGAGAAGAAAAAGAAATAAAAGGAATCCAAATTGGAAAATAAGAGGTAAAACTGTCACTGCTTGCAGATGACATGATACTATACACAGAGAATCCTAAAGATGCTACCAGAAAACTACTAGAGCTAATCAGTGAATTTGGAAAAGTAACTGGATACAAAATAATGCACAGAAATCTCTTGCATTCCTATAGACTAATGATGAAAAATCTGAAAGAGAAATTAAGGAAACAATCCCATTTACCATTGCAACAAAAAGAATAAAACACCTAGGAATAAACCTACCTAAGGAGACAAAATACCTGTATGCAGAAAACTATAAGACACTGATGAAGAAATTAAAGATGATACAAATAGATGGAGAGATATACCATGTTCTTGGATTGGAAAAATCTACATGTGAAAATGACTATACTACCCAAAGCAATCTACAGATTCAATGCAATCCCTATCAAACTACCAATGGCATTTTTTCACAGAACTAGAACAAAAAATTTCACAATTTGTGTGGAAACACAAAAGACCCCGAAAAGCCAAAGCAATCATGAGAAAGAAAAGCAGAGCTGGAAGAATCAGGCTCCCTGACTTCAGACCATACTACAAAGCTACAGTAATCAAGACAGTATGGTACTAGCACAAAAACAGAAATATACATCAATGGAACAGGATAGAAAGCCCAGAGATAAGCCCACACACATATGGTCACCTTATCTTTGATAAAGGAGGCAAGAATATACAATGGAGAAAATACAGCCTCTTCAATAAGTGGTGCTGGGAAAACTGGACAGCTACATGTAAAAGAATGAAATTAGAACACTTCCTAACACCATACACAAAAATAAACTCAAAATGGATTAAAGACCTAAATGTAAGACCACACACTATAAAACTCTTAGAGGAAAATATAGGCAGAACACTCCATGACATAAATCACAGCAAGACCTTTTTGAGCCACCTCCTAGAGAAATGGAAATAAAAACAAAAACAAACAAATGGGACCTATTGAAACTTAAAAGCTTTTGCACAGCAAAGGAAACCATAAACAAGAAAAAAAGGCAACCCTCAGAATGGGAAAAAATATTTGCAAATGAAGCAACTGACAAAGGATTAATCTCGAAAATATACAAGCAGCTCCTGCAGCTCAATATCAAAAAAACAAACAACCCAATCCAAAAATGGGCAGAAGACCTAAATAGACATTTCTCCAAAGAAGATATACAGATAGTCAACAAACACATGAAAGGATGCTCAACATCACTAATCATTAGAGTAATGCAAATCAAAACTACAATGAGGTATCACCTCACACTGGTCAGAGTGGCCATCATCAAAAAATCTACAAACAATAAATGCTGGAGAGGGTGTGGAGAAAAGGGAACACTCTGGCACTGTTGGTGGGAATGTAAATTGATACAGCCACTCTGGAGAACAGTATGGAAGTTCCTCAAAAAACTAAAAATAGAACTACCATATTACCCAGCAATCCCACTACTGGGCATATACCCTGAGAAAACCATAATTCAAAAAGAGTCATGTACCACAATGTTCATTGCAGCTCTATTTACAATAGCCAGGACATGGAAGCAACCTAAGTGTCCATTGACAGAGGAATGGATAAAGAAGATGTGGCACATATATACAATGAAATATTACTCAGCCATAAAACGAAACAAAATTGAGTTATTTGTAGTGAGGTGGGTGGACCTAGAGACTGTCATACAGAGTGAAGTAAGTCAGAAAGAGAAAAACAAATACCGTATGCTAACACATATATATGGAATCTAAAAAAAAAAGGTTCTGAAGAACCTAGGGGCAGGACAGGAATAAAGATGCAGACACAGAGAATGGACTTGAGGACATGGAGAAGGGGAAGGTTAAGCTGGGACGAAGTGAGAGAGTGGCATAGACATATATACACTACCAAATGTAAAATAGATAGCTAGTGCGAAGCAGCCGCATAGCACAGGGAGATCAGCTCTGTGCTTTTTGTCCCCCTAGAGGGATGGGATAGGGAGGGTGGGAGGGAGACACAGAGGGAGGAGATATGGGGATGTATGTATATGTATAGCTGATTCACTTTGTTATACAGCAGAAACTAACACACCATTGTAAAGCAGTTATACTCCAATAAAGATGTTAAAAAAAAAAAA